>NC_044030.1:31955049-32260891 GCF_900496995.4 Aquila chrysaetos chrysaetos
TCCGCAGGTCCTGCCAGGAGCCTGCTCCAGAGCAGGCTTCCCACGGGGTCACAGCCTTCTACAGGCATCCACCTGCTCCAGCGTGGGGTCCTTCATGGGCTGCGGGTGGATATCTGCTCCACCGTGGAGCTCCATGGGCTGCAGGGGGACAGCCTGCCTCACCATGGTCTTCAGCACGGGCTGCAGGGGAATCTCTGCTCCAGCGCATGGAGCATCTCCTCCCCTTCTTCACTGATGTGGGTGTCTGCAGGGTTGTTTCTCTCACATGTTCTCACTCCTCTCTCCGGCTGCAGTTTCTGTGCTGCTGCAACTTTTTTCCCTTCTTAAATATGTGATCCCAGATGCACTACTACTGTTGCTGATGGGCTCAGCCTAGGCCAGCGGCAGGTCTGTCTTGGAGCCGACTGGCATTGGCTCCATCAGACATAAGGGAAGCTTCTAGCAGCTTCTCACAGAAGTCACCCCTGTAATCCCCACACACTACCAAAACATTGCCACACAAATCCAATACAACTGTAAAGCACCTGAAGCCCCATAAAGTTCACTTCTTGCTGCAAAACACATGTGTGAGGACACTCCTGAAAAGAGACGGTGTGGGGATGTGTGACTGACCCCCACAATGGAAGGCGGCACAGGGGAGATAGGCAAGAATGATGAGCTCAGGGAAGAATGTAAGTAATAACAACAAATTGTCGTAAAGAAAGCTGAAATTATCTCAACACAAGGGGGACTGGGTGGAAACATTTGTTTTAGGTATACAGCTGTATCACTGTCATCAGATTGCATAAACAGCCTTCCCTGAAATAACTAGTCAAGAGTAATTTTCCTGAGCTAGCCAGACCAGTGTGGGAGGGGAGTCTGTATGTGACTCAGCCCCATATAAAGTATAAAAACTGAACAACTCACAAAATCAGTGTGGAAGAGAGCAACTGGCTTGAGCTGGGTTTAACCTACATATTCCTTCCCGGCAACTGGGGACACACAGTGTCACGATGGTGAGCATTTAGAGACCAGTAACAGGAATTTGTACAATACATTTGTATTGCGATTCTGCTGTATATTGCAATTGCTATCCTGTGCTTGTGCTGTGATTTCAGTATATTGCTGTATCACTCTGCTAAATCAAAGTCCTGGGTACTTCCACGAGAACGTGGTTAGAGAGTATTGGAGTCTGGTTAGGGGCTGGTAAATGATCCCAAGACAAAATAAGAAAGCATTACTGAAGGCAAAACCTCCTCCTTTTTCTGGATTACCTGTTCCAGGTCACTGAATTGAAGATCTCCCGATAGGAAATCACATGTCTTTCACAGACTCAAATACTGAAAAGTTGGTTCATCTATAGACGACTAGTATAGCCACTGACCCTGAACCTTTAATACTCATATCCAGTGAAACCTGAAATGAGAAACCTGCCTAATTTGCTCAAGTCCTGTCTGAGTCTAAAAAAACCACAAAAAACACAAAACAACCAAATGACTAGCCTCATGGTATTCTCCATGCTCCTCCCTAACTAAAAGAACTTTTAATAGACCACTAACTAAAAGACCTTTCAATAGACCACTAGAACCAATTAAGATGCAGATGACAATCACTTTTTCAGAGGTTCCAGGAATGTGTGACCCCAGGTCTTACCACCTATTTTACCTGTACAGTGGGAGGAGACAGCTACAGGAGGATCACTAGATGATTTTGCATGACAGGCAATAAACGGCTTGATGCTGAATGCTAAATGAACTAATAGTGGCAGGACTGTGGAGAGATTTAATTATTGCAATGATTTAATTATGACAATGTAATGTATCTGTTCTCTAGAGAGGTTCTTGAAAATTTCCTTCTGAGTAACTGATGTAAATGTTTTCTTTGACTTAAGAATATTTAAGATGACTTTCCTTTGGGATCTTTTTCAAGTTATTCATGGTGGATTAAACAACAACTTTGCAACACTTTTTTTCTGCACGCTTTTAAACTCCTTCAGTCTGTACAACACTGTAAGGCCTTCTGCCCAATTTTGCAGCTTGATCTGATCAAAGATCTCTATAAGAAAATACAATTTATCTTAGAAAGTGTTGAATGGGCACAAAGAGCAATCTGTAATAGCAATTACTGTCATCATCATATTTTTGAATCATGTATCCTGTTTTGCTCTTTCTCATTTATTAGTAAATTATTATCATGGCTAAAGTATGGCAAATAACCTGCTGTGCTTAAAACAACAGAAGTTACAGACCTGAACTTGCAGTCATGACAGACTGCAAGCATCAACGTGCTTTGGCAGATTGTGGTTTGGTTGTTAAAATTAGACAATAGCTCAGAACACCCCTTTCCACCCTGCCAAAGCCACCTGATGAAGGTGTAAGCTGACAGGAAACAGATAAGCCTAGAGACTACAACCTGAAACAGATCTCAGGGAAGAAACAAAGCAAAAGGGCAACTAGGAGTAACTGCCTGGTTCCAGAGAAGCATGTAATAGGAGAAGTCTTTTGAAATGGACTTAGAAACTGTTGTGGCTTTAGCTTTACCCAAGCAACTACTTTGCTTTCCTTCTTCCTACATTCAAACTGGGATTTGCGTTGTGCTTTCTTCAGCTGCAGGAGAACTCCTTCGAAATTCACACAGGGCACCGGTAGCCTAAGCCCTATGTAGAGCTGAAGGAAAATGAAATCTCAGCAAGACAAAAGATTTCTTGGGAATCTCAGTTTCATTAATCTGCTGCCACGGTTGTTAAGACTACGCTAGTAACAACATAGACAAGATGGCAACTGGAAGCAGAGGAGAAAAAAGGGCAGTGATGAAGGACTCCCTCAGTGTGACAAGCAGTAATCCAAGTATTTAGTTATTCATTTTCTCCATAAAACATACCTCTGGGTTTGAACTGTCCCAGTTAGATAGGGAAATCTAATACTTTGCAGAGGTGTAAGGATTAAAAAAGTAAACACTACAGACAGGTCAGATGATAGATACCCTACCACAGCAAAAGGGAAACTGAGGCAACAGGGGAGAAGTAAGCCAACACTCTCTTTTTGGAAGCAGCTGTAATTTCTGGCCGTTGAAGCATCAGTCCATTTCAAAACTGATCTCTCTGTCCAGATTTTAAGGATGGAGCATTTTTGCCGATTTTGCTACTTTCTAACTTCCTTGAACTGTTTGCTTTATAAAAGAGGCTTCAGTGAAGTGCAGTTACACGCATTTAAACAAATGTCAGCTACTTCATGTGTAACAGGACAACGAGATGCCATTCTACGTTCCCACCTCCACTTTTTAACTCCCAATCACTTTTGTGAGAAATGTTTATGAAATTGCTGCTATGTGCAGGTACCCGTTGTGGCCAATACAAACAATAAGTGCTCCAGCCCTTTTTTACAGCTGATTGTGTGAATGTAACAGATCCCACTTTAAAAAAAAGAGAAATTTTAACAAATGCTTGGGGAACATACTGTGCTTATTAATTTTACAAGAAAAGCTAGAATTACTTTCCTAGCCTGGCCAGTAGCAGATAGCCTTCATCTTCTCCTTCTATATTGCTATCAACCAGAGAGATTGCAGTATAGTGCGGGGTAGGGCACAGTGCAGGAAAGTCAACTGCTGAAAGACAATCAGTTGTTTCCATGCCAGTCTTTTTCCCCCACTTCAGAGCTCTGCAATATTGACAGCCCTCATGGGCCTAGCAGTCCACACTCAAGCCCACTGACAGAATGGACTGCATTTCTTCTTAGAAAAATCCTTTGATAATAGGAAAGGAAGCATCAGCAGTGGGGCAGCAGTCCCCTCTTCAGCGTGGTACTACCGAAACCCTCAAGACAATCAATAATCACTCCTCTCAATGGAAGGAACTTTTACTTGAGTGAGCCATTAAACCAACTTCACCAACATGAAAAGCTTAAACACACAAGAACCCTACACACCGGCCATTTATCAGTGTGCCTTAAATTTACCTTGCTGACTTACTTTTTGTTGGGCTGCTTTTCTGGAGAGCTATGAGGCTAAAATACCTGAAGAAAGGGCCCAACAAGCACAACAGCCAGAGCATAAGGTGGGGGGAGACAGGGATCTTTTACAAGCCAAACTTGCTGCTTTATCGAGTTGAATTGCCCCACAGAAGGGTGCAGCCAGCACCAGAACCAGTGCAAACAAGAAGGGTGGTAATGGGAGTACACAGCCAAATGGCAAGGGGAAGGGGGGATGGCAGGACCCCCCCAACCACAGAGGTGTGGTGTTGCAGCAACCCACCCTGCCTCAGGAAGTCACACTTTTAATTCCTGGAGAGTAAGAAGAGAGGGTATTTTGCAGAGAAAACAGAAACAATCTGCTATCTGGCCACACATGCCAACAGCATAGCAACATTTGTTTAAATGTCTTTTCCTTGTCACTTTTTGAATTTGAGCATTTTCAAGTTTATTTTCAGTATAAAGCATAACAGCAGCAAGACTCAGCAACACTGTGAGAAAAACCCAGCATCTAAACCAGGGAACTACTTCAGAAAAAGAATACAAAATGTCAAGCTAGTTTTGGCAAAGTCCTGGGAAAAGAGGAGAGAGAGCAGTTAAAAATCTAACCCACCATTTGCTTTTTATTTTTAATCAGGTATAATAAATGTACACAAAAGGATGCATCAGCATTTTTGTTTATCTTAAGTATATGAAATGGTAGGGATAGTAGATACATGGTATGAGTGAGGTTAGAAGTACCAAGACTGGTTTGAAATATTTCAAAATGTCATGCTAACAGGATATTCAGTGAAGCTTTTAAAGCAGTCATGAACAGGGCTTGATTACTATCAGAGCTAGAATCCACACTACACAAAAAAGTTTGACATGGACTGAGAAAAGTCATCTTCCTCATGTCCCATATATCCAGGAATTTCAGCTGTGAAGGCTACAATAGGGTTAGCATGATGCCATTTTCTCTGATTTTGAATGAGTTCGTTGACTAAACAAATTATTAGACAGTAAGTGCAAACTGGTGCACTACTTTGTCATGCTAAATTCATTTTTAGAAAGTCTTAATAAGGCTGAAGGAGTGGCAGCAGCATTTGAGATATTAAAAACCAGTCTAGCACCAAACAATTCCCAAAGTCTAATCCCGTAACTGCCCTTTGGTGGATGCCTTTTGGGGAGTGGGGGGGGAAGAAAAAAAAAAAAAAAAAAAATCACAGTATACTGCAATGAAAGTCACAAATGCCTGAAACGCCTGACACCCTGGATAAGTAAAAAAACTTCTTCGTGAAGTTACACATGGTTGAGATGTGAGTTAAGACCAACAATTTCAAAGATGAGTACAACATTCTACTCATTACAGTGTTTAAGGGAATGTCACACTCCAACAGATTAGGGACCGTATATTATCAGCGTACTTTGGAAAAGCAGTCACTCTAAACAGTGCACTGCCTTCTTGATCCTGCCAACAGTCCAACAACATGGAGTCTGGAGAAAAGGAGGCTGAAGGGAGACCTTATCGCTCTCTACAACTACCTGAAAGGAGGTTGTAGTGAGGTGGGTGCTGGTCTCTTCTGTCAGGTGGCTGGAGATAGGACGAGAGGAAATGGCCTCAAGTTGCAGCATGGGAGGTTTAGATTGGATATTAGGAAAAATTTCTTTACTGAAAGGGTTGTCAGGCATTGGAACAGGCTGCCCAGCGAAGTGGTTGAGTCACCATCCCTGGAGGTATTCAAAAAGCGCGTAGACAAGGCACTTCACGACATGGTTTAGCGGGCATGGTTGGTGGTTGGACTTGATCTTAAAGGTCTTTTCCAACCTAAATGATTCTATGATTCTACATATGTTCAGTGCAGCACTGCACTTCAGGAGTATTTTTACAAGCCCTCCAAACAAAAGCCTCTTCTACAGCTCTCATGAGCTATGCTAACGAATTCTCCTCATCTCCCTCACAACTCACACATGGTGAAAGGCTACTCCAAAAGAAGAGGTTCATTTACATACCTCACCAAAGGGATCCAGGAGTTAGACTCTTTGCAGTGCTTTGAAGGCACAGCAAACTGAGGTTGGAAGTCTTCCCAGGCTGAAATGTGTCTCTCACCTTTCTCTATCTTTCTGCAGCACTTGCAGGTGTTCTTAGCTGGCCTAATTCTGCTCCTTCTGAAACCAGTGAAAACTACTTCCTGGGGATCACCAAAGCCAACATTAAATGCCTTGACAAAGCTTTGCATTAAGTGCACAACAACCCCAACTTCACTCTCAGCCAGATTCCGTTCCCCATCCCCTGTAAGCAGGAGATATCCACTGGGGAAAAAAAAGAAAAAAAAAGAAAAAAATTAACAGATTTTAAATGTATTCAACCTTGCATCCTTTGCTTCTGTAAAGCAATTCAGATTTTGTAAACTAAATGCATGTTCTAATTCTGACATGCTTGCATTTTCAATATATTAGAAGTGTATCGAACTGAAATGACAATGAAGGAAAAAATGTGATCTCATTTGTATGACTGCTTATTTACTGTTTTAGAATTCCGGAGAGTCTTACACACATAGAGAGCATTTATTTTTTAAACTAAATTTCTTGGCCTAGCAAAGTGAAAACTGATGTTCATGACTTCTAGGCAGGTACTTCTACAACTTCAAAATAGTCATTGGGCAGAATCACATAGCCTTTTCCTGCCAATATGTCTTTTTCTTTCTGAAACTGAACAATCTCTCTCAGTTTTTCAATTTGTCTTTCCTGACGCCGGCATCGTTGTTGCGCTGTCTTGAGCTTCTTCCGCAGTTTTTCAACTTGTTCCTCCAGCTGCTGTATTCTTTTTCGCTGATGAACTGTATCCTCTACAGTATAGTTGTGATCACAAAAAACAGCAAGATTGCTAGGGGTCTGGAGAGGAGGCATCAATAATCCAATACTTGGATCTACAAATCTGGCATCTATTTGAGACAAATGAAAAGAAGGAGTTGATGGAGATGGTGGTAACACTGGAGCTGCTGCTGGTGGTGGTGGTGGAGGTGGTGGAGGCGGTGGCGGTGGTGGAGGTGGTGGTAGTGGATCTTCTGGCTGTTCTGCAAATTCTTCAGGCTAAAAACAAGAAGGGAAAAAAAAAAAGTACATTTTCATGCTTAATATTGTTTACAACACAACTTCCTTACTAGGCCCCAGAATAACATAAACAACCAGCACTGAAATTAACAAAATAAATTTCAAAGCCTATGTTTTCAAAATTGACAAACAGTTCTGTGCCTGTTTGGCGTGGCTTCTCAACTGGAGATATTTTTAAGCAGCTTCATTTTCAGGGCGCTTTTGAAACTCAAGTCCTTGATGTCTCAAATAAATGAAAAACTGAAGAACACAGCAAATACTCTTCCTTGAAGACTTAGGTCAAATACATATCCATGATTAGCTAAGAAGCAAGAATGCAGGCTGCAGTTCCATAAAATGGAGTTCAGCTGACCTAATAATTCACCACTGCCATCCCATTCCCCTTTGTCACTCCTCCTTTCTGCTGCATCTTACCATGATATACTTTGAACCTATTAGCTAACTTAATCAAAAACACAGCAGAAGTGGATAATCTTTTGCTGAGGTAGAATAAGGGTCACCTACTGAGGGGGCTGATAAGCTCCAGAGCAGAGAGGTAGACAGAGCAAGGCCTGCCTCTCAACAAATGGGAAGGGACTGTGTCACTGGTTTTGGGCTGCAGCATAAGGGTTTGGTTTCAAGAGACATGATGAGCCAAAATAAACAGGTCTTCAAAAGCAAAGCAGCCCTCCCAGCCCTGGTATTTACTCTCTGCTCAGACATAGTAAGTTGCCAAGATGACAGAAAGCTATTTGCTCTCCCACTGCAGAAATCTTCTGTCCTTTATTAAAAGTCAAAGCAATGCAACACAAGGTATGACCTACACCTGCACTGGTGTGTGGAGGGAGTGAGAAACAGGACTGCACGGCTGGCAGATGGGACGGAGAAGGGAGAAGCACAATTCTCCCTTTTGGCAGCAGCAGAATATCAATTGGCTCAACTCCACACAAAACTGCAATCTTTATCATACTGCTCTCAATAGGTTAACTTGTATGGTTCAGGACAACATGGATCCCTCACCACTTGAGTATAGGCCAGAGCAGAGAATCAGATTCTTTCTGCCCCAAAGGCATGCACTATAATTCAGAAATGCTTCTGTGTGCATGGTGATAAAAAAAAAACTCCACTGTTTAAACAAAAAAGCTTGCATATTGACTGTCAAAAAGAAAGCCTAAGACATTCTCAGTGAAAGAAGTACTGAACCAACTTTCTAACTACCCACCTGTTTCCAATATTATTACTACACATAAAAGCATAAGGGCAGAGACAATGTTGACTATAAGACCAGCTGACAATCCTCACCATCTAAATATCAAGCTCCTCAGATCTGAAGGTCATATCATTAACTTCCTTGACTTTGCAAATTTCCTTGTGAACAAGCTAATACTTGATATTTGGGGGGTCTAGATATCCCTCCTGTACAAACTACAACACTTGGCAGGCAGTAACTGAGAAGGTAGTTTTGTGATAGGTGTTGAAGGGAAGTTTCACATGCACTCAAATATTACTGATCACTTTAAAGTATAAAACCAGCCAACTATCACTTTTATTTCTCAATTACAAGAAATCACTGCTAACCGTGTGCCTAATTCATGCATGAATCTTCTAAGGAGCTTAACCCCATCAGCTATCACTTTCAAACTTTTCTACTAAAAAAACTACAAGGCAAAGATGTATTCGGCAAAGAGAAGTTCACCCTTGTTGGAAGCACAAGCATAAATCAGATCATTGCTGGACAGCTGAATTCACAGAGACTTCCATTTGCAGCTTATCCAGCACATGCTACCACTCTAAATATGTTACAATGTATCACAGAAAACAGCTCCTTGATATCACCAACACATCGTAAGTGAATTCTAATTACTTCTTACCACCAACAAATGGTTCTCCTAAGACATAAGTAAAGAAAAAGAAAGTATTTCAAATTACATAGTGCAAAAGACAAAAAGCTGAATTTCAAAAGCAGTGTGGATTCAATTCCAAACAACCACTACTATTCTTTGTTACTATGTTATTTCTTGAAGATATGTGGCAGTTCATTTAAAAGTGCCCTGAGACAAATAGGAATAGCACTAAATGCTTCTCTGCAATTAAAAGGCAGTCTTCTGTGTTTTTGTAGATCCAGGCATGATAATGAAATGGAGAATGTGGCTCGCCACTAATCCTGCTGCACCAATCGCACTTTTGCAGATTACCCTGTACACCCACTCAGCTTCCAGACTGTAAAAAATCTTGCAACTATTTTACACGTGACAAAGAAAACGTGTGTCGTACAGATGGCAGGGAAGCATAATCAAACAAAAATCTTAACACAGCCGTATTTACCTGGAAATTGTCTGTCTTTCCTCAGGTACCTTCTGCTTATATTCTCTTCTCTGTTATTAGCCACTTTTCATTTTTCAAATACATTCCCCTTTTAATTCTGCGTCAAATCCAATATTGTATATAAAGAGAAAAATCAAACAAGCAAAAGTCCCAGTGTTCCTCTGTGCACTTCATCCCATTACAGTCTTTCACCCCCTAGACCTATCATATCCATTCTCTCCTTTGTCACTTCCTCTACAGCAGAGTGGCAAGAGATCTAACATTTTATATCCTTTACAGGAGTTAAGAATCAATCTTTTCCATTCTTGTCTTGCAGTTATTACATGAAGAAGGAAGACCTCATAACTGACCTGCACCTCACGGTAAGCTGCTTTAGCAGCACAGTGAAGGGAACAATACCTCTCACAGGAGACTACTATCAGAAGTTCAGAGACAGAAGTTAGGGACCAGTCTGGCTTGTGAACACAAGGTAACTGTTAAGGCAAGACAGAGGTGGTTTCAGCACAAACAGATAGCAGGTGCAGCTACTGGTCTGCCCCTCTGTTTGCATCTCCCTTTAACTCTGTGAAGCCAGAGGACAGAGCCCTTCAGAGAGGACAGTCAAGTTTCAGAACTAAGGACCATCATCTCTTCAACTTTAGCAGTAGCCACCAGTCAGCGTGGGAGAGTGCAGTGCAATTTGCAAGTATTATTGAAGTCTCTCTAAAACTCCATATGTGCCACAAATACAGCTGAACAACTTAACTACAGGGCAATACCTTCTCACTTTGCTGCTGTTCCATTTAATTCAGCACAAGGTTTTAACCGAAGTTATATAGCTCAGGTTTCTGCGTAGGCACACAAGAGCAGATCAGAGCTACTGCACGTGTGTATAGTGCTCTATGTGCTCCGGAGCCTCGGACAGCCTACATCTCTGCTCTTGTCAAAGCAAATAAGAACAGCAGTTGGATGTGTTTCAGCCACCACAGCCCCCCACGTGCCTCCAGGTGCACATGCTCAGCCAGCATCCTTCACAATCTGCATCTTCTCCCTGCTGCTCTGCTACATCAAGCCCTGGTAGGCTAATATGAGCAAGATATGTGCATTCCACTACCTTAAACTACAGGTTCTTTGGGTTTACCTTTTCACTGGGTTCAGTATAACAAAATATTGTGGGCACAGCATTTTCTTTCAGAAGCTTGTTGTTGCATTCCCTTTTAAAGCAATCGGGAGTAAAGTGTTCTGAACAAATGCTGCTATACTTGGTTGGCTTGAAGTTTTTCCTTTTAACAGCAGCTTCCCATTTCTTGCAAAGATCAGGTCTTGTAAGAGGAAACCTGCAAATAAGAAGTACTTTCAGCTTTTCTGGAAAGCTTTTTAACTCGGGGTCGGGTTACAGCTAAGCACTGCTGTGACTGACTGCACGATCGCTTGGTTTTTCCTCTGACGGGCTCATCTTCGGAGCCAAACCCCTCCTGCCGACCCAGACCTCGCATACGGACCGGCATGGGGGTCTTCGCCCTCTGAAACCCCGGGGGGGGAGGGGGGGTCGTCCCGCCCTCCCTGAAGAAGGCGGCAAAAAGCGTGCTGTCCCCCGCCGTTCCTCAGAGACCCCCAGGGACAGGGAAGGCGAGGCGCTGGGGCCCGGCGGGGCCCCCCCCTCAGCGGCCGTGGGGGACCGCTGCGCCCCGCCCCCCCCCCCCGAAACGCCGCGCGCCTGTCCCCCTGCTCCCCACAGACCCCCGAGCGCGCCCCCTCCCCTCTGGGCGGGCGCGCGCGCCGCGGCCCCGGCCCCGCCCCCGCCGCGGCCCGGCCCCGCCCCGCCGCCCGCCGCCTCACTTGTGGAAAGAGATGGGCTTCTCTTTGTCGTATCGGTTCCGGCAGCGGTAGGCGGAACAGGACTGCACCATCCTTCCTCCGCCGCAGCCCAGCGTCAGGCTGACGAGCTCGCGGGCGCCGTTAATTTACCGGCGGGCGCCCATCCTCCCCCTCGCCCCCCCCCCCCCCCCCGCCCGTGACCCTCCGAGAGGGACAGGAACGGAACACGGCCTCTCCCGACTCCAAGATGGCGGCGCCAGCTTCACCGGAACTCTCGCGGTAGTGGCGGGAGCCGCGCCCGCCCATTGGCGGGGCTGCGGGCGGGGGCGGAGCCTCCCCGGCGGGCCCTCCAATCGGGCCGCCGCCTGCGAGCGCGAGGCGAAGTTCCCCCCGCTCCGCCCCCTTCCCCGTGGCCGTGCCCCGCCCGCCCTCCTCCCCCCCCCCCCCCCGCCACATCTGGGCAGCGACGGCTGCGGCGCCCAACCGCCACCTCCCCCCGCCCCGCCCCGCCCCGCCCCGGCCTCCCGCGTCCGCCGAGGAGCCCCCGCGGGGCTGAGGCGAGGGACGGCCGGCCTGCTCCGCGGAGACCCGCGCCCCCGCGGGCCGCGGCGGAGGGGTCCCACCTGGGGCCCACTCCGGCCCAAGGGCTGCAGAGGCCGGCGGGGGCTGTGCCCGCACTGCGGCCGTGCCTGCGGGGAGGGAGACCCCTCAGGGGGCTCTTCCGCCCGGGCGATGCCCGGGGCCCTGGCCGGGGATGCTCGCCCCACCCGGCAGGCAGGGCTTCGGGCGTGCACAGCGCGGTTGTCACACGGGCAGGAAGTTGGGTCTGTCAGCCCCGGCGGGTTTCCAGGCTCTCTTCAGCGAAAAAAGGCGGGGGAATGGGGCGGGGGGGGGGGGGGGGGAGGGAAGAGAAGAAGAAAACAACAAAAAGACCACGTTGCCATAACACACAGCTGCAGTAAGGATGTGTAGAACAACTCTGTTTCACTGGCCGAAACTTGGCTTGCAGGTATATCGGCAAGTATTAGATAGCAATCTAACTAAATCAATCTGTCGTTGCAAAGTTTATTTCAAGCAGTTTCTGCACTTCTCCATTCCATAGGCTCACCTTCCAACTCTGCATTAGATCAGCAGGTAAAACCATCGTCTATAACTGACCAACAGGTCTTGCCAGAGGACTGACGAAGGGACCGACCTTTAGTGTCATCTCTGTCAAGTATCACCACATCAGATCCAGAATTTCTCTGACAATGACTCCAGAGCCAAGTGAACCTCCCCACCTTTTTCTCTCTCCCCACCCAGGACCTTATTTTCTCCTCAGTCTACTTTCCCTCTCGGCACTTGCTTTGCAAGGGAAAGAAGAGAAGCTGCACTGACTTCAGCCTGGAGGCTGCGCCTTCTCTGCCTAGACAGCCCTCTGCCCAGCTGCAGAGAAGGTACCAGTCACTGCCATTTGCTTGCCCAGGAATACGACTGGAAAAGCCCGTACAAAGCAATACATCCACAAAGCCGCTCGCATTAGCCATTTTCAGTACTCGGCGTTGGCTAAGCACAGCTAGCTCTGCCCCTCTGCTGCTAGGTCAGCCAGGAGACAGGGAAACAAAAATAAGCTCTTTATAGCTTCCTCACCAAGAAAGACATGCTTACTCCTTCCCTATCCACGCAAATGCCTCTGCTTCTGACTTTTGCCTGACGGCTTTCTTCTCGCTGGAGTCCTGCTGCTGCCAGTGTTCTGGGCAGCGATTCTGTCACAGCCTCAGGGAGCAGCAGAGCGGGGGTCAAGACCAGCTGGGGGTGGCCGAAGCCAAGGCGGCAGCCCTCACCAGCCTGGGGAGAGTCCTGCAGCGCCCGAGCAGGATGGGCAGAGCAGGCGCTTGTGGGTGGGGCCCACTGACACACCCAGGCGAGGCGAGGTGATGAACCAGGTACGAGGTCCACCCCAGGGGAGTCCAGGCAGGAGCAGCGGGAGATGGTGCCAGGAACGGAACTGGAAACACAGGTCCAAGGTCCACCCAGGAGATGGGGCTGGAGAGCGGAACACCTGCGACATAGCTGGGCAGGGACTGAAGGCCCCGACTCTGAGTTGAAGTGGAGCTCTCGTCCCACGGGCAGGGTGTGTAGTCGGGGCCCCCAGGGTAGGTGAGTCAAGGTTATCGAGGCCTTAGTTAGTGCTCTTAGGCTTTGGTTCTCCTATGGATCTGAAGTGGCATGTCTGGGGCAAAGTCCTTCCTGACTTGACACCGGTGTCTCTGCCTCCTCCCCCCACTCCCAGTTTTGGAGCATCACAGTGGAGGCACAGCGTGGCTGTGCACACGGTGGGGCTACAGCTGAGCTCAGCAGCATCGCTAGACCCTGGGAGAAGAGGCACTTGGTCTTGATGTGCGGGGAGGAAATGTCTGGGGGGGAAAGCACGAGCATATTGGAGAAGGGTGGATGCCTCACTGAGGGGATGCTGGTGGATCCCAGCACGAATGGGGGAGACCTGGTGCACGTGTAGATGAGCCACTGAGGCCCTCAGTCACCAAGCTGACTTAAAAGAGAGCTTTCAGCAGCTCTGTCAGGACCACATTAGTATTCCCAGCAGAAGGAATTTTTAAAAGGCTGGGTGGAAAGCAATTTCCTCATCCTGTAAGAATTTTGGAGACTTGGAGAGGAGCAGGGGGAATTGCCTCAAGTGAAGATAACAAATAAATACCACCCCCAAAGTGAAAAACAGTACTTTCATGTTCCAGTAACACTGAAAAGATGTCTAAGCTGTTTCGAACCCTCCCTCTGAACTTTTTTTCAGAAGAAAAGCTACGTCAGATCCATCACCTCCTTGCAAGCGGCTTTTGCTTTGACAAGTTGGCATGTTCCCCGAGGGCCGAGCGTTTGCCCGGCAGACTTCCCAGCCCTCGCTGTCGGGCTGCGTTAACACCTGCGCTACCCTTGTGCCCCTCCATCGCAGACCCAACCCACGAGCACCTGCCCACAGCAGCCGCCACGCGTGGGCTTTGCTCGCTGTCCTCCTGCAGGACCCGTGCGGTGGCTGGAGTCCCCCCTCGGGCGATGCCCAGGGGAAAATCCCTCCTCCCCGGCGAAGCCCCCGGCTGCGCCTCCTCTCCCGCATCGCAGCCGCGGGGCGCGTTTTCGGGGGGAAGCGGCGCGGGTTCCCCCGCGGACACCCCACCGGGGCAACACCAGGGCTGCGGGCGGGAAGCCCTTTCGCGCAAGCCCGGCGGGCGGGGGAAGGAGCGGGGCGGGGGGGGGGACCGGCGGCGGGGCGGGCGGCGGGCCCGGGCGTGGCGTGGGGCCGGCGGCGCCGGGAGGCGGCTCAGTCCCCGCTGCCAGCCGAGGGCGGCCGGCCCGCGGAGCAGGCGCCCAGCCCGGCCCGCTCCGCGCCGCACCGGAGCCGCCGCCGCCGCCGCCGCCGGCCGGCGAGGGCGGCAGCATGAGCGGCGGGCGTAGCGGGCGATCCGCCGTGAAGATGGAGGCGCCGTTTTACCCCGAGGAAGGACTGGAGCTGCTACCCGACTTCGTGCCGCTGCTGGGTTTCGGTACCGCCGGCGGACCGGGAGCCGATGCAGCGGCGGCGGCGGGGCAGAAGCTGCTGCTGGGCGCCGGGAAGAAGCGGGACCTGGCGGCCGCCGCCCCCGCGCCACTCCCGGGGCCCTTCGCCCTTCGCCCGCCCGCCGGCGCCCGCGGCAGCGCGGCGGCTCTGCGCTTGCTGCCGCCGCCGCCCGCCGGCCGCCGCAGCCCCGCCGCCGCCCGGCGGCTCCGCGGAGCCGGCGGGCGGCGGCGGGGCGACGGCGGCGGCCCGCGGCGGCCCGGAGGCCGCGCTGGGCTCGGCTGCGGAGCTGCCACTGCTGAAACTACCGCCGGCCGCCGACCTGGAGCAGCTGCTGATCCAGGGGGGCGCGGGGCTGGGGTCCGGCAGCCCGGGTCCGGCGGCGACCGGGGCAGGGAGCGGCGGGGCAGCGGCGGCGGGGCCGTTTCTCTACCGGCAGCCGGTGACGCAGGAGCAGGAGGGTTTCGCCGACGGTTTCGTTAAGGCCCTGGCCGACCTGCACAAGCAAAACCAGCTGCTGGCGGCGCCGCCGCCGCTATCCGCGCCGGGACCCTGCTGCACCGCCCGCCCGGGGCCGCCGGGAGCCCCCGCCGCCGCAGACCCGCCGGCCGTCTACACCAACTTGAGCGGCTTCAACCCCGCAGGGCCGCTGAGCCCCTCGGGCAGCGCCTACCCCGCCGCCTCCGCCCCGCCGCCGCCGCCGCCGCCGGGCCTGGCCTTCGGGGCGGCGGGTCTGGGGAGCGGTCGGCTGCCGCCGGCGCGGTCCCTGGAGGAGCCGCAGACGGTGCCCGAGGTGCCGCCGTCGGCGGGCGGGGAGGGCGGCAGCAGCGCGCCGACGCCGCCGTCGCTGTCGCCGCTGGACGCGGAGAGCCAGGAGCGGCTGAAGGCGGAGCGCAAGCGGCTGCGGAACCGCATCGCCGCCTCCAAGTGCCGCCGGCGGAAGCTGGAGCGCATCGCCCGGCTGGAGGAGAAGGTGAAGGCGCTGAAGGGGCAGAACGCCGAGCTGGCCGCCACCGCCAACCTCCTCCGCGCCCAGGTCACCCAGCTGCAGGGCCGCGTCCGCAGCCACCTCTCCTCCGGCTGCCACATCAACGCCGCCGGCCATCCTCCTCCTCCTCCGCCCGCCGCCGCCGCCGCCTCCCAGCCCCGGGAGGCGCCCTCCGAGGCAGCCGCCGCGCCGGAGACCAGCGCCTGCTGAGGAGGGGGGAGGCCCCGCCGCCAGCCGGCCCCATCCCCGCCCGCCGCCGGGGCGGCGTGGAGGCACCGCGGGGCCGAGGAGCTCGCCCGCCGCCGCCGCCGCTCTTCTGTTGTTTTATTCTTATTATTAATTATTATTATTTATTTGCGCCCGGAGAAGGCGGTTGCAGGAGTCGGGTGTCGCTAAGCATTTGCCGAGGTCTGTCGATGTTGCACACAGCAGCGAAGGTCTCCGTGGGTGGTTTGGGGGCAGGTGGTTGTATTTTTCCAGTGAAGTACTTGAGCTCTGCAGAGATTTCGGAAACTAAGGAAATTCCTGTTTACAGAAAGATTCAACTTTATTTTCATGGGGGATATAAAAAGTGTGTTTCCTAATACACCTTACTGAACTGTATAGCAATGGATAAGCTTTTCAAACTTAAAAAAAAAAAAAAAAAAGCCAGAATCGTACCCTTTTGAAAAGATGTGCGTGTATATATATATTTAAAACATAATATGGCTATGTATATTTTCTTGGTATTGATAAAGAACTTTTTTTAAAATACCGTCTTTCTCTAGAGCTTTAATTTGCCACTGAGAGTTAAGACAACTGTGTGGGTGCTCTTGCACTTACACAGCTGCAGTTTTAAAATCGAACCCTGGAGGGAAATGATTTTTGTTGTAAATCTTATGCAGGATGAAACGCATTGCTGACTCAGTCATATGAAAATACTTTTCTAAACTGTACGCTCCATATTTCTTGTGCCAGTGCAAACTTGGGGCATTGATAGTTATTTATTGAAACTTGAACACTTTTGGACATTGCCTAGACCTTATTTTTCTAGATAACATGTTAGTAGTGGAAATGGTTACTTTGGCAAGAAGAGCTTTACTTTTTTTTCCTTCACTGTGTACATTCCAGTAGTGTTAGCTCTTTACATGGTATAGTAACAATTTAGTGCTATACAGAAAAGGGCTGAGGTTTGGGGCGGGTTAGCTATAAAGGTGGTAATTCCATTGTATTCTGTTTGAATAAATCACAGAAATATTATGGAGAAGTAGATTTATTTTTCAGTAGAAATCTCTGTATCTTGCTTCTTGGTCTGCTTTGTTCTGAAGAAACTTTCTGCAATACTCTAGAGACAGAAAGTCAGCGCTAGAACGTGAAATGTTTTTCTGGTTGGGAAGAATTGGTGTGATTTATTTCTTTGTCAAGATTTTACTAGTAGAAGAGAATAGCGAAGAAACTATTTCCTCTGATTAGACATAATCCTCAATAAGTTTTTGAAAGCTTTAGATCCCTTGCTCGGTACTACTGCCTACCTTGCTTCTGCTGCACCTGTGTATTTTGAGCATAGCCGCTAACGCCGCGCTGTCGAGCCCTGTGGCGTGGTGCAGTGGGAAGGGTTTGTCGGAGTGTGAGGGTCACCCCACCAGAAGCCCCTTGGTGCGGGGGCCGCGGGCCGGGCCTGCCACTGGGGGAGGGCAAGGGCTTCTCCTGAGCAGATCCAGCTGCAGAGCGGGGCCCGCTCCCCTCTTTGAAACTGTGCTAAAAACTCTGCTTGAACTCAGAGGCAAAACTTACATGGGGATACGTGTCTGTGCCAGCTCGTGAAAACTGGGGATTGCACAAGGATCCAAGGGGGCATAGACATCCTTATGTGTACAAGCCATTGCTCAGATCTGTTAAACCCACTCAGGAGCTATTAAACATCTCTTACTTCTTTTGAAGGCTACACTTGATGCTTTGAAATTCAAGAAGAATGGGATAGACTCACAGTTTTTCTTGCTTTTATTGGGGATATGTGAGTGCTATCTGTTCAGAAAGTTGAGCTGCAGCAGTCAAGTGTATGAGCTTTTTCTTTTAGTGCATAGTCATTCCTGGCACGCGTGTGAAATGACATGACAATGCGTAGTAATTGTGTTATTGTAGCTGAGATGCTCTGAGGATATTTCTTTTCTTAATGCATATGCAAATTAGGTAGAAGCCATATTAGTCATTGTATAACTGTTTAATCATGTCACTAGAGCCTTTTTCGGTGGTTGAAATGATTGTCTGTAACAGTACCTTCTGCTGTTAGAAATACTAGTGAACAGATAAAAAATTATTTTGATCTTAACACAGGTTTAAAGACTTCTTAAAGGTATTCTGAACCCAAGAGCATACAATCTGTAGCACTGCCTGTTATATAATAACTGGGTGAAAAATAACTGGTTTTTACTATGTGGCAGGCATCACCTATCTGCAAAGATGCTGCAAGACTGGAGAAACTGATAAAGACTTTTTCCACACACACACACACACTTAACATGCTTTCCCTACTGAGAGAGCTAATGCTGCCTGGTAGATACATTGATGTGAGATGCTTAGCTTTACTGTGTGTGTAGTGAGGTGGGGTTTTTTTAAGAAATCCTGGAAAAGTTATTAAAAATTACATGGGTGGACACTGCTGTTTCAGTTCTCGTATTTGCAAATGAATGTAAGGCTAGGGAAAGATCTTGCAGTAGGACACAGGACAGTGATAAATGCAGCTGTGCAGTACTTGTTCTTTACTTATTTTACCATTTCTGGTCAGAATAAATTAGCAATGTCCAAGGAGAAGTGGGGGATCCATAAGACACAAGGAATCCCTGCAATTCCCCTTCCAAGCCAAGGGCAGGGCTATAATGGGCTATAACCTGGCAGGAATATAATGAGCTCACCCTTTTCAGCATGGTAATGTTAAACCTGAAAACCACCACGTTAGCTCTTTCCTATTTGAACTTTCTGCAAGAGCAGTCCTGCGTCCAGCCTCTCAAAGATCTCATGTGGTAACTTCTTTGATAGCCTGCTTTATGTTCTAGCTGACATCTGTTAGGTGGTAGAAATGCTGACAGGCCAGCTCCGTTACCCTGATGACTGATGAGAGGTTACTAGTGAGGCTGGCGGCTCCAGCTCTGCCAGAGGCTGCTACTGTGATACTAGAGTTGTCCGAAAGAAATATGTTCCCTGTAGCATGACAGGTTACCTTCATAAATGCCTTCTTTTATCTGGTGTTTGGGCTAAGACACAGGATCTAACAGTGATGTGACGAAAATCTGAGAATAGTGGGGGGGTGGTTGGGTTTTTTTCCCTATTGATTCTGCTGGAGGTTGCTGCACCTATTGCAGAGATATGGGTGGATAACCTGAGCACCTAACAGTTTAAACCAATATAACAAGACTCAGGAGTGCTTGCCTGCTGCAGCCCTCAGGCTTGATTGTTACTGTCTTCTAAAATGTATCATTACCCCTGCAGTGTTCCTAAATCTTT
Organism: Aquila chrysaetos chrysaetos; assembly: GCF_900496995.4. Lineage (NCBI taxonomy): Eukaryota > Metazoa > Chordata > Aves > Accipitriformes > Accipitridae > Aquila > Aquila chrysaetos. Next base: position 31,974,203 of record NC_044030.1, read on the forward strand.
AAATATGTCTTCTTTATTTTGTCTTTCCTTTTTTCTTCAGTTTGTTGCAGCATTTTTCATGTCTGTTTCTTTTAGGTTTTGATTTTCTGCCTAAAACTTTGGTCACTGTGAGATGCTAAAAGATAGATAACTGGGTAAAAATTTTCCAGACTGTTTATATGATTTCCATCAATGTAGCTCCTTTTCAGTAACTGCAGGCAAGTTGGCTGTGTAAGTGTCACTGTGAAAAAAAAAAAAAAGGGAAAAAAAAAAGAAAAAGTCAGTTTATGTTCAGTGGAACCTCAGCACTTTTTAGCATTTTTCTTCATCCTTCAAAACTGTACCATGTTTTGTTATACTTGTTCACACTATTTGCTAGTCCTTAGAAAGATTCTCACTGCATGACTTGATTTGCAGGCTACCCTCATGCCCTTCTGATCTGGTTTTGCATTCCAGGTGCAAACCCATGACAAATAAACATCCCTCTTTGTTTCTTTGCCTTCTGTGTGATCTCTGCTCTGGAAATTATGCAATCCCTTCCTTTGCCTGTTTAGGTTGGTGGATGCTTGGTCCTCTGCATCATGCTTGCTGCTCATGAGCAGATTTTGAATGTGCTTGAACCGATGTCTTGATATAGATGTGAAGTGCCTTCCTATTTAGGTGCTACAGCAAAACAGTTTGATTCATAAATGGCTTTCGTTTCTTTGAATTGTTATCAGATCTCTTCTGTCTTGGGGAGTAGGAGGAGGAGTGTCTGTGGTGAGGGAAGTCTTGTTCACTCCTCCCTTGGGCAGAGGGAGGAGCTCCCATCAGATCTGCCCCTGCTTGCAGTGGGTGCAGGGAAAGTACTCCGCTCCGCCTGACTCAAATGATGTCATTGCTCGAAAATTTCATTGGTTTGCTCCCCAGCGTAGAACGGGTAGTGAAATCTGTCAGTATCACAAGGTGTCCAGACAGGTCTGGGTGGTTGGTGAGTGGTTCTCAGAACTTTCACTGTGACTTCCAAGCTGCGCCCATTTGGCAGGCTTAGAGAGGAATTCCCGAAACATAGGTAATTTGCATACTTTGAGAAGTGTAGGTGTTTGGGGATGATAAGTCCTGATTACTGAGAGGGGTGATTCTGGTGGTGACATTTTTGTCATGAGCCTTTGATGGTCTTGCAAGAGGTAAATACCTCAAAGGATTTGGACTCTTCACTACTGACTGTCATGCACTGTTCAAGATCAAAGGGTGGCCCTACTACAGTTCTGTGTTATCTTGGTTTGTGTTTATGTCATTACTGAAGGAAGAGTCATGAGGCATCCTTTTTTTTTCATTTAAATATCGATTGACTGTGTCCATCTCACCTTTGACAAAGGAGTGATCTCCCAAAGTTAAGCCCTGAGACATTCTGCAGTTTGCAGCTGTTAAAATGGAAATTTTATTTGGCAGCTAATTTCTAATCGGTTACATGGCTTGATGATACTTTCCAAATTATTGTATAGTGGTGTTCGGTGGTGTCTGTAGTACAGATGCATGCGATGTCTGAATTACTAATTGTGCTGAAAATAGTGATTTGGCTGCCATAACCTGAGTCTTGGCTATTTGAATCCAGTAGCTTCTTAGAGAAAATTTCTCTATATCTGAAATTAATATGCAAGAAATAAAAACCATCTACTTGTAACAGAAGTCATTCTTCAATGCATTTTATGTGTCCTTCTGCTTCTGAAGTGTAAGTTAAAAAAGAAAAAGCGATGAGTTATATTGTCATTTATTCTTATGTGCAGCTGTAACTGCTGGTGGATAATTTCTTTCCTTACTTGATTCTTTAAGTTTCTATGTTTAGCAAGTAGACAAATTGGAGTATGGCATATCTGTGTGCATATTTGATTTGTACAAAACCCCTTCCGTTTTCCAAATATTTTGTTTTGCAGTTTTACTGTAACTGAGAAAGATTTCCTAGGCTGTTTTGACACTCTTTGTTCACTTCATCTGATCAGTATTGTGTGCAGTGACTGTGCATCTTCCAGCAGAGGTGGACAGTAAGATCTGTCAGGGATTCACCTTTTTTAACATTTGGCAAGACCTTTATCAGCAGAAAAAGCCTTGAACAGAAAGCTTTCACAGTGCATAATAATCCTGCAAATGTTGACTGATCTTTCTAACGCCACAGTCTCTTCTGTGGGGCTGCATAATGGTTTACTGAAATCTGAAGTTTCTTATAAACTTGTTAATATTACTGCACATAGTGAAACTTTACTGTGAAGGTGTTGGTGAATTAAATCTAAATTTAGGGAGACTTAGGCCGTTACAGTGCATTATGGGAGACAAGAGGCCTTATTAATTCTCAGCTACTCCTGTCCTGTGTTTCAAAGATCTCGCTCTCTTTATCCTGCCTGTGAAGTGGCTTGCAGCTCTTTGTGCTGTGAAACTTACCTCTTCATAATGGCTGGTAGTAACTCAGAGGCGGGACAGAAGCAACTTCTGCATGAAGTGGTCATGTGTGACAAACTAAATGTAGGTTTCTGAAAAACACTGCAACAGTGAGTGCACAGTGGAGAACCTGCTGTTGTCCATGTGTTGCCAAGAGAATCTAGAAACTTACACACCTAATTCATAACAAGGGTGGCTTTCCAAGACACTGTCCTGTTGACTTGCTAGAGGCATTGATCCTTGCTGCTTTCTTTAGTCTAGAAGCAGTTTTCCTAAGCTATTGCATACCAGAAGGTTTACTTTCTGCATCAGTATAGTCACAAACCGGATCTCTGCTTGGATGTTGAAACAGTCCGCTGCATGTAGGTCAGCCAGAATGCCATGCTCTAGCTGTCTTCGCAGGGTCCTGCTGAGGAAACAGTGGCGGGGAGAGGAAGGAAACCAGTCTAGGATCTGTATCTTCACACCAACGCCGTGTTTTGAAATGCAACTTTCTGTTGAGCGGTCTTGACAAAAGTGTATCACTGATGTAAAAGCACTGAATCTTGGTCTTGTGCCTGCAGGGGACATGAGTTCTTGTGCTGGAGTTCTGCTTTTGGTGGTATCCTCTCAACTCAGTGCCAGCCACTGTTAGGGGAAAAGGCAGCAAGTCCAGCCTTTATGAACAAATTCTTCTGAAGCACACAGATAGCCGCAAACACATGTCAAGGTGTTGTGCACAGACACTAGCATGCATAGAGAAGGGCATGGCCAAACGGAGGAACTGTGATTTTCTTCGCTGCATTGGTGCACGATGGGGCATCTTCATATTCTTTGTCGTGGTCGAGTTCTCCCAGAAGAAAACTAAGCTGCAATTCTGTGTGTGATTGCAAGGTGATTTTTTTAGAGTTCCAGTCAAATTGGAGGACTGTCAAATCCTGCAATGCTAAATTAACACAAAAAGATCATTTATTTTAAAGTCACATTTAGCCTTAATGTAATCTCAAAGTGCTGCATTTCATATGTAGTAATTTGCTGCAAAGTGAAGGGAAGGTTATTATAAATAATGTTTGCAAGGGAGTCACCCTAAATAATTACCTACCTGCTGTTTGCTTTTTTGTCTGTTATCAAAATGTCTGTATCCATAGCATGGCCAGCTGTAAATTGTGCTTTGCTCTGAATTTTTAGTGCTAGTAACAAACAAGGTCTGCAATAGTTTAAGGAGTATATGTGCTGGCTAAATGGCTTTTCTGGAGGAATTATGATTTCTGTAGGAATGCTTTGGAGTGATGGTTGATTATGGAGCCTTGCTAACACATGGAGATAATAGATATGACCAGTTCACTGTGCACTAATACACTGCTAGATTTTGATATTTAGCACACTGTTGATAAGATTTACTACTAATTATGGGTGGTATTGTAAGCCACCTAAATAACGTCCACGCAGTCTGGAGAGCTGTGTCACTGGTGATCAGTAACAGATCTTCCATCCCATCCCAGAAAAAAAATCTTTGGCTGCAGTCTTTGTTTGTTTTGGGTTTGGTTTTGCAAGTTTGGTTACTTTTCTAGATTAAGTCCTATTTTACTCTTCCCTTGGAATTTATTTAAATAAATTTGAAAACCTTTCTGCTAAGTACCTTGAAGCATCTCTTGCAACTGTTCAGTTACAATCCATGAGGTTGTGGTATTACTTCTGTCAAAGATGGAGAAAGCTGAAGCTGTTAAAAGTCAGGCTTCTCACTGCATCCCTCTTCTTAGACCATGGACGGAACATTCGAAAATTCATAACCAGTAGCTTGAACTCTGTAGAACTGTTTGATACTGTTTTCTTATCCTCTCCAGAACAGTTTCCACCCCCCTGAAGGGTGTGTGGCCCTCTTGCCTGGCATGGAAAATTGACCTTTAAGAATAAACAGTCTTAAAAAACAAGGCTTACAAGTCTTGTGGTTCATGCTGAGCCTTTTGAAGGATAACATGTTGAGCTTGAGAACCTTTCCCAACCTCCGTTTCATAAATCTCCAGATTTTGTTGTAATGCAGAACACAAGCAACATGGTGGCATAGAATAAAGTTAATGGACTGTTCCAGAGAGCGTATTTAGGATACCCTCCTTCTTTTTCACTAGTAACTGCTAGGGGAAGATACCAGTAGAAGATACTGGTATAAAACTTGCACTTCTTAATGAATAGAGCCAGAGGTCAAACTCTTGTTTTTTTCAACTTCTACCATTCTGTCTTCTAATGTCCTTCATGGAAGGGTGATAGAAATAGTGGGAAAATACTGACTACTGGAGAGTTAAATAATTTTGTTATATATAATATGTCACATAAGCTATGGTCATAAGTAGCTAGTACACCTATTCTATTTACAGTCTGCAAGATGATGCCTTCAGAGCAGGGATTCCTGAAATGCTGCCCAAGTGTCATTACCAGTCCAAACCATTTTGTGCCAGTTACTAAAATGGTATTGTAAATCCTTGCAATGTTTGAAAGTCTTTCTGGGCACACTGTAACTGAAATCACAGCACAAGCGGTATGTCTGTGGTATCTTTGTGGTATGATGCCATTTTCCCAGGAGGCCAAAAGTGTGTAATAAAGTCTACTTTTTTATTCCTTTCCCCGTGGTAATAGTTAGAGATGATTGTTGGAGGAATCAGCGACAGTAAGAAAAAAACAATGAATCCAAGGAAGAAATAAAACTTATCTCCGATACAGTATTTAATGGTAGTATTTACTGTCTGTTTAAGTGGCAGATTATTAAGATTGCTCTTCAGAATGCTTTTTAGCTTGCTTTGTTTTGTTATTACTACTTAAGTGTCTTCTAAACTTCTCTTCTTTGGAAATTGTGCCCCTCCCGGTTTGGCCTGATGACTGGTAATTTCACACTTACTCTTATTTATTTAAAGCCATGGCAACCACCATACTGAAATGTCATCAAGTAAAGTCCAGGTCTGAATGCTGACTGATGATGCAAAGGTCTGCTCTCTAATAAAATGTGGCCGGTGAAGGATGAGCTCCAAAAGGCAGCTACGCCCAGTCTTCAAGCATTTGCTCTAATTTCAAGGCTTTCCCATGTGGTGTTGCTCAACATGTAGCAAAACAAGTTCTTGCGAGCCCCTTGAGCATTCCTCCGTGTGTAACAGATTAGATATTCAGGCTTTGTTAGTTTTTATCTCCTCCCCGCCCCCCCCCCCCCCCAAAAAAAAAAACCCCAAACACAGAACAGAAGACCCAACACAAGCAAATCTTGGAGAATTGTTTCACTTTGTTGCAAAGTGCTATTTGTTAATTACAGAGACACTTGGCGCAGTTCTGACATGCGAGCCGTCAACATAAACACTTACTTGCACCAGTCATTTTGCTTTGGTTGCTCTTGGCTAATTTGTAGGGGACAAAGGGAAGGGAATAAATGTTGCAATATAGTATTGTGCAATTTCTGGCTTTCAAATAGAAAATGATGAGCAAGTCTGCATAGGCCTCTCACCCACCAAAATTTGGCCACTGATTGTTACCACTCCCACTCTTCTTAATTAGGAATGGGTCTACTGATTTCTTAAGGTCAAAAGGAAAGAAGGGTAGAGATCTTAAGAGAGGGCAGTATCAGGGCTGTTCTGCTGTGAAAGGCCCTGAGCCTCCTGGGCCTTAAAACTCCAGTTAATCTGTTGGATTACCTCGAGTTTATGATGTCTGAAGGTAATTCTTAGGCTCCCTATGCAGGATCTTACCAGGAAAGGTGGCTTGGTCTGTACTGCTGAATAAGTCTTGTTGGTGAAGTAGCTCTTCAGCTTTCTGTGTTTTTCAGTCTGTGGAGTTGTAGGACATCCTTCCAGGGCAGTTTCTCTTTCCTGGAGTGGCTCATCTAAGGCTGGCTTGTTCTTCCTGCAGTTTCTGCCTATGCTGAAAATCTTTCTGAGGTTTAGGGGACCACATACATGCCCTCGCTGTGTGGTGTTCATGATGGCTAATGTTGTATCACTCAAAACAGACCCCCTGAGAAAGGAGCAGCTCCAGATAGGTGCAACTGGGAAAGATGAAATTCATCATTCTTTGAACAATATGTCTGTCTTTGAATCAGTTGAATAGAGCAACTAACTCCTATCAACTAAAAAGGAGAGAGCTCCTGGGCAATAGGACCCAGCTGTGAAAGCACTTGGTGGTTTCTGGTGCCTGGTTCTTGTTGAAGTCCGTGATGCAGAAAACACTTAATGCCCTGCAGTGCCATAAGCCTTGCAGTATCATGGGCTGGGACTGCTGCTAGGATCACGCAAGTGCTGTGGTCCTCATTGGGATTAGAGTCGTGCCACCTACTGATCAATGGACCAAAGGGATCTCCTGAAGAGGAGAAGGAGCGCCTCCCTGCTGGGTAGCTGCCAGCATCCCCAAGCTCTCTTTTTGTCTAAAAGGAGAAGTGCGAGCAAACTTCCACTTCCTACAGCTCTCAAATCCAGACTGGTTCTTCCCAGGCCTTCAGGCATGGCTCTGAAACTTTCTCATTCAGGACAGCTGTTCAAAACGAAAGGTGGAGACAGAGCAGTTCAGATTTGGCTTTGCTCTTCCAGCAGCTTACGTGCAACTAGTGGGTGGGTGGCTGTCTGCCTACATCCTTTCCTGGGTTCTTGTAAGTTGGGTTTACATGTACCTTCTTATTCTGCCTTATTAAATTAGCTGGCACAGAGGAAGCCTCTGAGAAACCCTTTCAAAATCTGTGCTTCAGGAAGAATTTCAAAAAATGACAGTATTTGAATAGATTCAAAGAAGCCCCAAAGAAACAAAAAAAACCTGAACAACAAAACAAATTACTTTGTATGGGTACAGAAATACTTCCCCTTTTTTTAAACCTGATTATTTTGGGGAACTCTTCAAACAGGTGTGCTGGCAAGGACATTGCACACAGATGGAGGTAATAATAGTGAAACAAAATTCAGTAGCTACTCATTTGCTGGATTTGGTCAGGAGAGGTTTATCAAGGACACTTCTGACAGCTTTTTTTCTGATGCGGTGATTTTTTTTTATATAAACAGAAGCTACAGGGCTTAATAATATACAACTGAGGATTATGTCCATTGTAATTTTTTTACATTACTTTTACAAACTATGTAGTATTATATTCAAAATACTTATTTCTGAGACAAAGTGGATATTAGTTGGCATCTTGAACTTGATTAAATGTAAAACATTTTCTTAATTTAGTGATGTGTTTAGAATACTGTAACTTACTGAATATACAACAGTGATAACTGTGTTTACAAGAATTTTCCAGTTCCTACTGTTCAGTGGTAGCCAATTTGTTTAAGAATTAAAAGTAAGGCATACTGCAATTGGCAATCTTGGAAAAATTAATTCAATGCTGCTACCACTAAATACTGTGGGATGAATACCTTGGGTTTCAATGGCAGCAGAATTGTATTCCAAGCCTCTGTCTTAAGTACTTATGACTAAAAGGCGACTTGCCTTGTGCTCATTTATGTATCCCTGTGTGTAGTACATCAATTAGGTATCTGTTAATGATTGATTTGTAACACTAGGACCTTTATGGAGATCACAGTGGGGTTTTTGTTTGTTTTTGTTTGTTTCTGAACAGACATGTAGACATTTTGGAATGTATAACATTGATCCTTGTGCTGGAATTGTTTACATGCAAAAAGGTATTTATGATTTTTTGCAAACTGCAATGTGCAATTTTGTACATGTGTTTTAAACTAAAGAGTTTATAAGGAAGATATTGTATGTACAGTACTTGGACATGAGTATTATTTCTTTGATATAAATATCTAGAGGAAAATTAAAATTGCTTTATATTCATATTTTTGGCTGTGTTTTTCATTATTTCAGCAAGAAATTTAGGAGTCAGCTTAAGGCATAGTTGGCATTTTGTTGGAAAATTCAAGAAGAATTTGTTGATCTGGGCTTTTTAAAAAATATTTTAAAATTATGCTTAATATGCTGCTTCTTTCAATTGTATCAACATTCTGAAGTGCAAGGAAGGAAGAATTTCTTCTTGTAAAAATGCTGCTCTTCAGGATAACTTCCCTGTATGCTAGAGCAGATACAACTCAAAAAGTAAACTTTTAAACAGAGCAAAAGAGAAGAGAAAGTCCAGCTCTTGTGACATCAGATTTCAGGCCATTACTAAAAAATGCTGACTGGAGTCGTCTGCACTGTGGGACGGGACTCCAGTTGCCTGTGTCGTGACTTCTCTGTTTCAGTGGAACAAGCGATGGTAAAAACTTTTTGTCATTCAAACTGTTCTGAAGCCACATCTGGAGCAAATCTGTTGAATAAGGCAACTCTTTCTTTCCCGTGATCGTTCTTATGCCCATTGCTACATCTTGACATATTCCCAAAAGAGAGCTACTCAGTAAACACTGCCACGTGCTTAAAAACACTTCTGAAGTTCCAGTTGAAAGCTCCCCTGCTCTGGGAAGGCATCCCTGCCTTCCGGATACATCCTTCCAAACTGAGTGATGAGGGGAAGGACTGAGTGCCAAGCCCCACCAAGAATGCTCCAAGGATGCCAGGTTCAAGGAAGAGCTGAGAAGCGCAGTGGTGCCAGTGCCTTTGGGTACTTCAGCTCACACCCCAGCACACAGCTGGACCCTGGCTTGTTCTCTAGAACATGGTTCCAGAGTCTAGTGCATGGTTCTAGATCTCTGGTGCATGGGTTCCAGATCTGACACTGAAGAAACGGTAGAGGGACTGGTTTCTTCTGGTTAAGATAGGAACACTAAGATTTTAGAAGTATGCAAAAGTTAGAGGGCGGGGGAAAGGAAGCTGTGAGTGCACTGTAGTTCAAGCTGTTGTACATTGGCACTTATGGTTTATGACTGTATAATCAGTTTGGTGTGGGATTATTGTGACTTCTAAATGTGAACCATGCCTCCTTCAGTGCTCTGGGAGTTACTTAATGCTTTTTAATCTCCACGTTGTGCATGGCTGCAGGCTGTGTTTCACACATGCTAGCCAGACCACTCCTTGCAGACTTCCACTTCACTCTAATACAAATTCCTTCCTGGGAGAGTGTGTAGCAGTCTTGAAATAATCTTATGGTTTCCAAATTAAATACAGAGGGGAGGCAGAACAACAAGATGGTGAGAGCCTTTAACACTTTGATAGATGCTTGAGGGTATTGTTGCTAATTTTGGATGTCAATTTGAGCTTCAGAGCCTAGTTCCATAGAAAAGTGTTTTAAGTATGTTGTATAAGAACCTATCTACTTGTTCTCTTTAAGCTTTCAGTTCTTCTGGCCTTCAGTGTCTCAGAGTGGTGCTTTCCGAAGTGTTCAGGAAGGAGATAGATTAGACTCTATTATCCACAGGGTGAGGAGTAAAAGCTGGGTGCTTTGCATTGCTTGAATAACCTGCAGGATCGTGTTCATTTTTTTTTGCTTCTGAGATGGTCTCTTTCTCCTCCCCCTCTGTCTCTGGGGTCCTTGCAAGAGTGGAACAGACATAGCCCTGGCACAGGTTCCAAAAACATTGTCTAAGGTAGTAATTCAACAGGTCATCACTTATTCCTGGGCACAGCCTGTTTTCTAGACTAAGTGAGGCAAAGGCCCAATGGTGCTCCTGCAGCCTGCTATTTCTTTTCCTTCAGCCTGGGTGACTCCGGTTCTGGCATACGCCCTTCAGGTTGATCTGGCAATTGCATCAGTTGCCAGAAGTCAAATAGCAGGTGACACACAAAAGCTGTGAACCTCTCTCACTTGTCCTGATGTGGGGTTGTTACTTTCTGTTTCACCTGCAGCTGGCTGCATTAAAGTAATTTTTAAAAGTTTTCCTTTCTCTGGTGTGATGTAGCAATGTGCAAGATATGACACACAAGTTGCATTGGGTTTCCCCCCACCAACTGTAAATGAGGTCAGGAAGTGTAAATGACAAGACTTCAGCCCATTTGGGCAGATGTCTCATCTGAGCCATCCTGCTGAATCCGAAATTTGTGCCTTCGTCATTCTTGCTGCAGCTCTCAAATGTCAGTCCCAGAAAGGCCCTGCTGCAGGGGAGGTGGGGAGCTGACCATCAATAGGTGCGTCAGCTCAGAGACGTGGTTGAATGGATGGAGGCTGTTCCCTACTGTCAGCCTGAGGTCTGCAAGTTGGGCAGGGCTGGAGACCTGATTCCTGAGAGTCCAAGTAGCAAATGCCCATCATAGCTCCCTGGATACATGTCATGTCCCATGATTGTATGTATGTACCCATGCTATGGGTAATGCATCCTAATGATTGAGTTTTGGAGGGTATCTCAAAGCTCATTCTTCAGGAATAAAGTAACCCAGTGCAGGAAAGACAAATAGGGCAGCCAGATCACATCATTTCCAACCAGCTCCTTGCAGCTTTTACTAATGTGTGGATGCACCTGCAGTCAGCCGCCCTTCGAGCCATACTGTTGTGTTAAATGGACTTCTGCTCTGCTTGGACCTGGCAGCTCCTGTGCACCTGTAGGCACAGAGTCACATAACCCACAACACAGCAGCTCTGAACACTGCACTACCTAAGCTAAATAAGCCTGGAATTAAATGTGCATCCTTTGCTCAGCTTATTGTTTTGGTTTTTTTTCTTTAATCAAGCAAGTTTTTTCCTTTGGACCTGGTAGAGCAGTCTCTCTGCAGTTTCCATAGGGAGGTTGCTGCTCCTGGTGACTGGCAGGCAGGACAGCAAACAACTCAGTCATCCATGGCCCTGAGCTGTGGGCCCAACTGAAAGGAATATGAAATGGGTTGTTAGCTGCAACCATTGCATCTGCTTGGCAGCTTCTATGAAGGGCCTTAAGCAAATCTTACCCTTGAAGGTTTACAGCTACCCATGGCCTGTGTTTTACAGTAGAATAGACGTGCCCCTGCATTACCCTATTCCTCAGCAAACAGCTGGACCTCCTGATGCTTTGCAAGTCCTGATGTTTATACGCAGTTGCAAAGAGAAACTCTTTGCCTTCCTCTCCACCCCGTTCCCATCCTTCCTATATGCCTGAGCTCTCCTTCGGTGCCTCCCACTCACTGCTTTTCTCTAACCCTAATGCTGCATCTCCATCTGCTCCCTCCGGCTGCAGCTGGCAGCCTCCCCAGCTCCCCAGCTCCCCTCCCTCTCTCCTTGCCTTCCTCACCCAGGTGTGTGTGGGTACTTCCCTGCTCCGCAGCTTGCTCAATATACCCTCCTGAAGAGAGAAGGACAGAGAGAGTGCATACTGGCAGGAGTGTTCCCCTCCATGGTTTCATCTATCGATGTACAAACGAGGAAAATCTCAGTTCAATGAACTAGTAAACTGACCGACAACTGCAGCTGTAGGGGAGGGGCACTGCCTAACACGCGAGCGCTGTGAGTCCCCAGGGTCAGCACAGCCTCGCTGTCCTATGCTGGGCAGGACTGGGGTAAAGCCACATGGGAGAGATCATGGCCCTAAAAACTGGGTGGGCTTTGCAGACTTGCCCCTCAGCTCCAAGGAGCTCTTGGATCTCACTTCTCTTTGGGGTTCCTGTTTAGCACGCTTAAATGGGAAGAAAATGAAAGAAAATCCCAGAGAGAAAATTACACGAAATTGAGACTAATGTAAATACTTTGGGGTAAGACACTAGCATGGGGCACTTGTAACTATTCCCCAAACCACACTTTAGAAAATTGGCAACTTGAAGGTAATTAAGAAAGCACAACAGAGGTGCCATATTGCCTCTGCTGTTTTGCCACAGGGCAAGGCTCTCCAGTATTTGCAGTTGGATATTAAGTAACAGTTGACTGGGGGGGGGGATGTATTCCAGTCTCTTCTTCTCCTCACTGTAGTCTTTTGCAGAGAGATAGAGATTTAACTCCAGGTGCTGGCCAGCTGAGTGGATCTCAGGAGGTTAACAACTCTCCCTCCTCACCTGTAACTTCTCTCTTTCACAGTGCGGCTATTTTTAGTGGGTGGTGGACAAAATGCTTTCTTACTGACTATTCTGAAGCCTGTTCTCAGACCACCTGAGAGCACGCACTGTGGCTAAGGCAGACCCGAGCCAAAACCCAGCTGTGCAAATGACTGGTCATCTCATTAAATCATTGAACATCTTCAGCCCTCAATATCCTCCTTGGATCACCCCGTGCCTTTCTGAAGGTGTTGGAGGCCCACTAATCACTGATTCTGGACATTTTAAAGGACACTCTTGCCCATGGGTCACTGTTTGGGAATAGCCACGTGGGCTTTCCAGTGCCTGTGTAGCTATGGCTCTGGCAGCGTGACTCATGGCAAACCTTTCCCAATGCCTTACCAGTTAATCCTTTCAGTTTCTTTAAATGAGACACGGGGCAAATGTGACTCATTGTCGTTTTCGGGAAATGACAGTTTTGCAAAGCGTGGCCCAGGGGAGTGTCTGCCTTGTGCCGCAGCTGGGATTGATGTGCAGCTGCCTCCTGCCCTCACTCCCTTTCCCTTCTACTTTCAAAATTAGCATCGCTACTTTCCTTTTGACAGCCAAAACCAGGAGAAACTTTCTAGTGTCCTCTGTTGTCTTTATGTGAAGTGAATGTGCTGGGCTAGAAAGAGAAATTGCTTAAGGGGAAAAATTCGCTACATGGCAAACTGCGTGCCTGCGTTGCTTTATTAAAACCACACACTTTGATTCCTTGCTACACACACCATCTTTGCAAGAAACTGCGGGAAGGTGAGTTCGTCCTTCTTGGACAGATTAATGGCTGTTACAGCTGGGCACCGTGGTGCTGGCAGCCGGGCTGGTGCATCATATTCACCCCTTTGTACTGCTTCTTACTGCTTCATGCCACTGCAGCAGCCACACAGCCTGCCCAGAGCAGGCATCCTGCAGCAGAGCGTGTCCGTCTGGCCAGGAACTGTCACAACAGCTGGAGCCTGACCTTTTGGTGTGCTGTCCTTCCCTGGTACCTGCCAAATTAAAACCATGCGTGGCCTTCTGCAAGGTTGCTGCTCCAATCCGACAGTCCTCGGGGTCTGCATTAGCAGTGGTGTTAGTCCTGGCTAAACTTTCCCGGGTGCATCAGGGCCATCTTTGCTATCAGGGCACATAGGGAGCACTTCAGGGGTCTTTGCCCCACTGCCGTGTAATGGGAAGGGTCCAGGCTGCACTTCTGAGCTTTTGAGGCTGTAAGCTCAGGAGAGGGAAAAAAAAAAGAAATAAAAGAGAACAAGGAACTTAATTTTCCTCTTGCTCCTTGAGGGCTTTTCTGACGGGAGTACAGAGTACCCAGCCAAACTGAGCACCGCGCTGAGAGAGTCCCAGGAAGGATGGACCTGTAGCTGCCTTAATCAGACAATGTTGCTGAGACGAGGAGACCCAGGTGGCCTTCCAGGCTGCTGCAGGCACAGCACTCCTCATGGTCCACAACGAATAATTTTGTCTAGCTTGCATCTCCTCATGGGAGCACAGCCCAACGGAATAAAACTACACATATAATTAAATGCAGCCCTCCCAAGCGACAGCTCTGCACGCAAGGCACCCGCAGGTGGTTGAAAAAGGTGCAGCCCCAAGCCTCCACTCGTCTGGGCTTGCAGCAGACCAGAGTCCCAGCAAACTGAGACACAGGGGCTTAGCATTTACACAAAGGTCCACGGAAAGCAGGCCTGACGCCTGTTCCTTCTCTTCATCTCCTGGTGCTTACTGCTGTGCTGGGCATGGCTGGCGCAATCCCCAGCAAGGACACGCTTGTTGCAAAGACTCCAGGTGAGTTTGACAGCAAGGACATCTCTATCCCCCTGTTGTCTCTTGTTTCTCCACGTTTGCCAGCACCAGGAAAGGAAGGCACGCAGAAGAGCAGTGCGCACAAAGCCCATGCCCTTGTGACTTGATATCTATTTGAACACCCCAGGGTGTGGGTGGAGTAAGCACAATGTTCAAGGCAATGAAATGAGAACCTGGGCAAACAGGAGTGAGGTAGCGTCTGAGACCACAGAGCAAATATTTGCCTGCAATGCACTTTGGCAGATAACTGAAAGGCAGCCAGCAAAGGGTGGAGAAGTCCAGTGGAGACAAGGCACTGCTTGTTTTCTCAGCCATGCAGAGGACATAAATGCAAAGCCAGGACCATTCAGGCCTCTCAAGCAGCCATAAGAGGTGAAAAACAGTAGTGGGCCAGTCACAGCCAGTCTACACATGCCTAAATGCCCTCTGAGCACAAGTATGAGCATCATCTCAGAGGCGGCTTACCTGCCTCTGATCTGCTGGCTTGTACCTCTGAGAAGCAGCTTTCCAGGTAGGGAGAGGGAAGGAAAAGACCTTCCTGTGCCATCTCTCTCCCTCCACGTCTGCAGCAGGAGCTGCCCGTCGCTGAGCTCTGGCTGGGGAGGTTGGTGTGCAGGGGGGGAACAGAGCTGGCACCAGCTCCTGACCCCATCTTGAGCCTCCAAACCTACTCGTTGCTTACTGCGTGGTCAAACAAACTGCATTTACCTCCTGCTGTGTCTGTGGCATTGGGTGTTTCATGATACTCCCATCTGGGAACCTTTCTGCTAACTGGTAAGGTGCAAGGGCATATCATGCATCACTACCCTGCTTGCCCCCTTCTTCCCCCCCAAAAAACACTGGGCTAGGCAGAATTAGACCCCTTTATGTTCAAGGGATCACATTTTAAAAGGCAGAAAACTGTATTTGGTAGTGCCTTTTTCTGAGCAATAGCAGAACTCAGGCTCTGGCTGGATCAGCATGTTCAGGTTGGGGTGAGGGGGTGAAATTCTCTTTTTTTGTACCTGGTTTTGCTGTTTAAAAAATCTGTGTGTATCCTGGTTCCTCAGACAGAGGGGAGCACAGAGGAGGCTTCATCCTGCCAGTAACAGCTGTCTTGGCCCCAGAAGTGGGTGTCTTGATGTGACAGTGTCCATGTCCCCCCCAGCGCCAGGAACCACTGGAGCAAGGAGGCCTGGCTCCGGGCCAGGCAGGGAGCACAAGACCATCCTTATGCTTCAGACTGCCCCTCTCCTAAAAGATTTTGGACTCTTTCTCCTCAGTTTTCTCTCGGTCATGCCTTCACTGTGAAAATCCACATTGTGTTAGACACCACCTTCATGTTCGGGGGTCAAAAGCTGTTAATGTACAGCTCTAGCCCTGGGGGAAAGCCTCCAAGTCCCTCTGAAAATGAAGAGGGGCTGGATGATACACCCCAACACCTGGAAAAAAAAAGAGAAACACTCCCGAGGGATGGTTCACCCTCTGTCCCTGGACTTGATAATGTTTCCTCCCTGCAGAAACTACTGGGGGTAGGAGGAGATCACAGGGCGGGGAACCCCACGTGGGGTCCAGTCACCACGACCTGCCCAGCTCCCTGTGCCGTTGCCTTTCTCCCCATCTCTGGGCTGCACGCAGGCCATGGCAGCATGGGCTTTGCTCCCAGGGAAAAGCCTGCCCTTCACAGGCATCTACCCCACACCCCCTGCCCGGGGGCACCTGGGGGAGGAAGGGATGTTGGTGCTGTTGGGAAGGAGACCATTTTCTCAATCAAGCGGTGTTTCCTACAGGGTAATGCAAAGGATTTTTATCTGTATTGCTTTGCACTCCTTGTTGTCCCAAATCTGTTGCAAGCTGAAAAGATGATACTGGGTTCTGGGAAACTGCTTGTCCAAAGTTGGTGCGACCCTGGGGCCATTTGACACAGCTACCTGGCTGGCTACAGCAGCAGGCACTTCAGAAAAGAGTAAGGAGGGATAAAAGATCTTCCTCCATCTACTGCCAATGAGCATTTGGGAACTTTTGGAGGCAGAGGTTGCTCTGGGGCTTCCACATTTAACAGTTCCTGTGGAACTCATGCCACAGATTTATTTAGAAGCTTTTGGAAATTGCACAAACTCCTGACATCACCAGCTCTGGCAGCAGAAGTTAACTGTGTATCTTATGAAGCAGCTTGTCCTTTTGCTGAGTTTAGGACCTATTCTCTGCTAACTCCATGGGCTGTGGCCCAAACGTGGTGGCATAAGAAGCACTGAATAGTTGTTTCCCTGTTCACGTTTCCCATTTGAGTCCTGGTTTCTTTGACTTCTACTGTACCTTCTCTGTTTTGCAGGTTAAGAGTCCAAGTACATTTGCTGTGTCCTGGCACAGAGCTGTTCCATACTTCCAGCTTCTCAGCCTGTCCTGTTCTGTCACTGCACCCATCTTAAGATGGGGAGACCAGAACTAGGCAGAAGGCTCACAATGCAGACCCTTCCTTGTAATTCTGAACCTTTTATTTCCTTTTCTGACCACTACCGAGCACACCAAACCATTGGCAGCACCTCCTGGGTCTCTTCCTGAGTAGCAACTGCTGATGTAGAGTCCATCGGTCTGCAGCCATGGCAAGGGTTGCTGTTGCCCCATGCACACTACTTCATGTTCATCAAAGGTGAGTTTCATCTGCCACTTTATTGCCCAATTACTATGGCATTGTGTGAGTCTTTTGCTGTCATTAAGTAAAGAAATACAGCCTGCTAGATTCCTGGCTGCCAGGTAAACCTTGAAAACATAAGGGAGTGGGATCTGGGTTTGGAAAGAGTCTGAAACAAGAGCATAAATGTCTAACTTGCCCTGTCCCCAACACAGCCACTATTGCTACTTGTCAGAAAAACAGAGAGGAAGGATTGATATGTGGAGATCTACCCATCCACAATTGTTTGAGTTGTTTTCCTTTCAGGGCAGCCTTTGGAGCTGGTTATGCCTTTGGAAAGCCTAAGGCTGCTCCAAACCCTGGATTGCACTTCATTATCCAGTGTTGTTGCTGGGGAATGGTGACTTTCCTCACAGCAGATGGAGCACTCATGTGATACTCTGTACACTATGTATCATCTATTTACATCTTTTTTTACATTAGCAACAGATGGCTTGGCATAATTATTTTTTTTAAATTAGGGGGAAAATGTATCTAAAACTTCACACATTTTCTGGAGCCTATGGTTTTTACTTTTACAGCACCAATGCTGAGGTCTTTAGTGAAAGGACCTCCCTCACCCTTCCATTGCCTTCTGTGAAGAGGTGTCACACCAAAGATGCAGGTAGAGAGGATAGCAGTAAGCAAGCAGAAACTGTCCCAATCATGCAAGGGGGAGAGGAAAAGGCAGCTCTGAAGCAAGAAAGACAAAAAGGGGAGAAGAAACGGACTTATGGGCAGTAGTAGGAGGGGAGGGGAAGAAGAGAATCATTAGTGCTGACAAACTCCACCTTCAAAAGCTGATCAGACTCACTCAAGTCCTACAAAAGCATGAGCATGCTTCAGAAATATAAAACTTAGCAAAACTTGAGTTCAACAGCTGGTTTCTTCTTGTTCCACTTTTGGCATATAAGACTGTAGGCACTGAGTCCCTGCTATCAAATTTTTCTCAGGAAATATGAGGCTTGGTGGGAAGGAGGGTTAATGTAAACCAGGATGTTCCCATGCTCGTGTGACTCCCAAAGCTTGGGCTGTAAACAAGCTGCCAGCTTGGTTTGACTCAGCAGTGCTGATGCTGTCAGAAAAAAAGAGGAGGGGCTTATTAAGGCCATGGGAAGAGATACAGGATAGACCAAGAGCAACCAAGGTACTGAAATGTCTTTATCAGACTACATTTGCCTGGAAAACAAAAGGTCTTTGAATGACTAGGGATGAAAACGATCCCCAAAATTGCCAGACACAAGCATCATCCTTGTGCACAGTGTCAAGCCTTCTGCACTGGCAATGTATAAAGCTGTTGCCATCTGTTGGGAGGTGGCTGGGCCTTGGTGGGAGAGGGCTGTCACAGGAGGTCATGAGAAGGCTGTTGGGACACAGGGGGTTTAATATGCATCCTTACTGCAAAGGGCTGTATCAGAGGGAAGGGAGTCCTCCATGGGGTAGCACATCTGTCCACAACCTCATCAATGCTGTAGTACTGTCCATAGGCAAGTATCTGATCTACCTTGTGCTAACAGGAAGGAGTTGAGTACAACTTTGGGTGGAAAATATTTTTTGATTGCAACAGTCCCTGTGAAACATCTCTCAGAGAACGGGCACACAGGCAATACCAAGATCTGCAGACAGAGCTCTGGGCAAAGGCTGCAGGACCCCTCGGTGCCCAGTGGACCAGTGGGTGTTGCACTTGTAAGTAGGTCTTTCCCAGCTCAGGCACGTACATCTGCTGTCTGAGATACTGGGTTTTTGCTACGTTATTTTGACCCATGGACCTTTGCTGCAGTAAATCAGATGATGTGCCTAGTGGTTCTTGCTTGGTGTTTCTTAGCAAGCAAACATGGTATGGTGGGTGGATGCAAAGCTAGTTTACATTTTACGCTAGTTTTACTCCTCTGTAAATCCTACTCAGTAATGACTAATCCCCAAGTTGATTCCCCTTTCCCATTTGGATTATTTTATTTTCACTAGATTTTGGTACTTAATAAAGTTTAACCATTTAGGGTCTACCTGTTGTGATTTTTCACATGCTACAAGGACAAGTGTCTGGCTCTAAGGCAGTACCCCAATACTGCTTATATGTAGCAGCAAATCCCAAGTTTATGGTAAAAACAAAGGTAATGGAGATTATAGGACACAGCCCCTCCAAGAAAGTATAAATACTTAAGGAAAAAGCCCAGAAAGAGCAGATTGCAAAAGAAACTATGGAAAATGCCTGCAAGGGGTCGGGCGAGACACCAAGACTCGGTGCGCTACCCCAGGGAGCCCACCCATCCTGGGTCTATTCCTGAAACTTCCCATAATGGCAGGGACAGCTTGGGCCATGGAGCCTCTGCTTACCTGCCACCATCTTTACCAGGAACAACACCACCCAGCAGTCACCCCGCCTGGCCAAAGCAAGGAGGACACAAGCAAGCTGATGCTATGCTCTTTTGTGAAGGGTTGTGCAACTAATTAATTCCTGCTGGGCTCAGGTCACTCTGTCTGCAGCAGCTCAAAGAAAGGCAGCAACAGACACCCTGAGCAGCCAGGTGGCCCTCAAAAAGGCTGGAGAGCCGTGCAGCCACATCAAGGAGCACAGCGTGAGAAGACCCACCCTGCTAACAACCCCACCGGCTCGCGGGGGTGGTGGCCCCTCTGCCACCTCCAGCTCAGCCCTGGCCCCAGGGACTGGCTTGCCTCTCTGGTGTGCGGTGAAGCAGCCCTGCGGCGCTGAGGGTGCAGTGGGGCAGGGCTTGCCTTCCTGTGGCTCCCCTCCATCAGCTTGCCGACGCTGACGCCCATTGTCCAGGCTGCAGCTGCACCCTGGCCTTGCTTTTTGGCTGTCTCATACTCCTCATGGGATCAACATGGGCCCCTGTTAGGATCTGATCTCACCACCCTTTGCAAGGCAGCATACCTTCCTGGGTCTGTTTTTTCAGGCATTTCCTGGCAGGCGGGTGGTCCCCTGGCTCCCTCTGTCCCTCTCTCTCCTCCAAATGGTAAAGATCTGCCTTCTCCCGTTCCTGGCAATGCAACACCAGCCATGTCTGGCTTACGAGGAGATGTTTCAGCTATTCCCTTTGCCCCAGATCTACCCTGGTGTCTGCAGGGGCCCCTGCGAGTCAGTGAGGCATTCCGTGGGGGCAGCAGTCCACTGCAGAGCTGGAGGTGGGACAGGAAAAGGACTGCTGGGGCTGGGCTAGTGTGGCTACTTCTGCTAATGATCTAACATCTAAAATTACTGCTATCAATTGCCCGTTTCTTCTGAGCAAGGTGAAATGGATCAACAGTGAAGATCTGAATACAGGAAAGGGCTTGCGTAGCAGCCCAGAACGGGAAGTTCAAGGGATTTCCAGAGAAGCAGCTTTGCCGACACCATGTTGCCAGTCCTTGTGGTTTTAATCACGTGTCTTGTATGTTGGTTTTTTGGCTTGGTGTGTTTTGTTTTTTTTCCTAGGGCTCTTGCAGTTGCAATATGAATACCAAGTTCTCTCTTCTTCTTTTCATATTGAGACAATCATTGCTTGTGGGACCTGTGAGCAAAACCACGAGAACAAGAACCCCAGGGGCACAAAATACCTGTGTGTAAATAAAGGGCAACACCACAGAGATTATTTTCAAAGCAATGCCTTGTTTTTCATCAAGAAAAGACTTGCACCCAACAATCTCAGCGACAGAGAAAACCAGTCTCTCCAGACATGACTGAAACTGTATGCAATAGCTCCTTAGTACATGGGCTCCTCTACAGCCTCCCAGGCGCAAAGACAGCCCTGCCTAACTGGAGGTCTGCTTTGATGCTATGCTTCTAGTCTTCATTCTCCACTTCCACTTATCAAACCAGGAGGTATTGCTGAGGGAAGTTGTGGGCATAAGCCAGAAGTTTGCTGGACTTCAGGTCCTTCATCCTTCTTGGGGAAAGGCAGCAGACACAGGATGCCCAGCTCCTTGCATGGGAAGGAGGCAGAACCAGAGCTGTACTGAACTGTCTTCTTCAGGTTGCTACAGGAGGAATTTAATCATTTAACCAGACACATTTCTACTTTCCTTCCTGATGCATGGCCTATGAAATGCAAGAAAGTTAAGGGGTTGGCTGGAAGGGATTCAGTGGTAAGGTGTGAACTGTTGTGGTATATGAGCAAGTGATTCATCAAAATTTGCTTTGTGATCTTTACTGTGGTCCTTATGCACCATAGTAAGAAAATGGGAGTGGAATGAACAAAACTATAAAAACCCGCAAGGAAAAGAGAAATGAGACTAGAGCAGCTTCAGATTTGTTGGTTGAATGCTGAAGACCCTGGATGGGACATAAACTTGTCATAAACCAGCTCACTGATGAGGCATATTATAACAGTTATTTTGAGTCAACCTGCATTAAATTGAATACTGTGACCCTCCCTAAAGCCCAGGCACAAAGGCAACAGCATCAGGCAACACCAACCCCTGGCACCCAGATAGTGAAGAAGGCAAGGAAGACAAAAGCATGACCTTCTGCTTTGGAGAGTAAGGGCATGTCCCATGGGATAGTGGGATGCCTCTCCCTGAAAAAGGTGCTTTACTCAGGAGTGCTTGCACTGCCCTGTATAAAGTGTGGCATGGATTATTTTCAAGTTCTGCTGCCTCCCCATCTTGCTAAAAGAAGAAATAAGTTTACAGAATTAAGGCAGAAAGGGGGAGGGGGGAGAAAATGATTGTTGACTGTGAAGCACAACATATGCTAGCATGAGGCTGAACAGCTTTCCATGCAACATATTCTAGCCAAGCTATTAGTAACACCTGATACACCCATGGTTCCCCATCAGTTACCTGCCAGCAATGAGCAATTGACTCAATATATCAATTATGTTCCTTTCCCATCTCCTTCCCTCCCACCAATTAAGCATCTGTTAATCATGAGAAATAATCCTGTTCTTGGAAGATATTGGACGAACCATGAGTTTTTGTAATAAAATGGAATATTATTGTAAATAATCATTAAGGTGTCCTGAAATAAGGTGGAGCCATATCGTTACCCCAGGGATTTTAAGCACTGCTATTTAGCAAAATTCCTGGGCAAAAGTAAGCTGGTCAGGTCTGCCGGCTGATGCATACAGGTAATGTTTGTCAGAAACACCAGCAGCAAGACAGACTTGGTCAGATCAGGACTTCTCTGGTCCCAGGTCCATTAAGGCCCAGACCAGCTGCCTTGAAAGCAGCCACTTCCACAGGCAGGACTAGCTGTGCAGAAACCAGTCCCCACAGATGTTAGCCTGCCTTCAGAAGCCTCCCAGCAGCGGTTCCACCAATGGCCCAGACAATATCCTCTTCCAATACACTTTAGCAAGTTTCTTCTAATCTAAGTCTCGTGTGCGGCAATTCAAGCTCCCTGCTACTTCCTCCAGTCATACCTAATTCAGAGAACAGCACCCCCTTTTAACATATTTAGAGACTCATGTCTTCTTCAGTCTACCCTATAGGCAAAATACCAGTCTCTCCAATCTCTCCTTCTGGAAGTATTTTCTAGAGTTTTCAACATTCTTGTGCCTTTTACCTAGTATTAGAATAAATGAAGAGAGACAGGATATTTAGATGTCCTCATACAGGGCCATACAGTACCAATAAGAGTAGATCACACAATTACGAATTTTCTTTAAGAGGACTCTTTTTGTTCTCCCTCACCCAGCCACACCCTTTGATTTAATCCACTCAACAGAGCAGCCCTAACACTTGCCATGAAAGCTGCAATACAAGTACCCATGGCAAGATCTGAGATTACATAGGCACAAAGGAAATGTGTCTATGATAGACTTTTATGTGGATGCTGAAATGGCAAACATCTTACAGAAGGCAATGTGGTACAGAGCACGGGCATACAAAGAGAATGAATCCAAATTGTAGTATAGGAAACTCAACTCTAACCTCCTGCTTGCCTCATTTTGCAGTATTAATTATTTATTACTTGGATTGACTTCTTACTCCCTGAATGAACAAAATCCCCAGTTTACAGAAAGCACCTCTACTTAACCACAGTGTCTAATGATGCGCTGTCCACATGGGAACAGCACCTGCAGTCCTATCTCTGCCCTAAATATCTGCAGTTCCTGAGCTGAGGGGATCATAGATAGAATGAAATTTAGCAGGTGAAATGAAATTCTCCCCCAGGTCAAAACCTCAGTGCCCACAACAGGGAAGAAGGCAACACACTAGGATGTTACATCTCAAAGAAACAGGGATAATGAGACTTACTGCTCTGTCTCCTTGGAACAAATGCCCACGTGGCTTCCAGTATTGATGACTAACAGGCAGTTGCCTGTTTGGTTGGCAGCTGGAAGTAGAAAACCTACCCACAATTTCAACTGTACAATGGACCTTCTAAAACAGCCATCTACTCTGGTAGCCTTGGCTGAGGAACTCTCAAGTGTCTCACTGAGCTTCCTACAGCAAGCACGGAGGCATCAGATGGAAGGCCAAGTGTGTACCCATCAAATTTTAAACCTGATTTAATAGCTTTTTACCAAATATGTAATTACATGTTTTTCCATAAACACTGGAGCCATATACCAAAGCAGGCTACAGAGTTCAGTTCTGGGTCCAGAACACTAGACCCAACTTGGTTCTGGACTTCCCAGCTAAGACTTGTTGGACATTTCTTAGCAGGATGGATCATGTTGTCCTGATGCCCAGGGGCCTTTCATGGCATGAATCAGGAAAAGCACAGGATTGCAGCACAGGTCAGTCACATCCAGTTCTTCCCTGCCCCACCCCAACCTTCATCCTTCCTGTAAACCTACAGAGACTATTTGCTGTTTCCTTCAATTTACTTCACTAACTAGATTCTGACCCACCTGCTTTATGCTTTTGTTTGCCTGGAAGATTGATGTGTGAAGGTGCTAATTAATCATCTGTATTGGTTTATCATCCTGAAAGCTTAGTGCCCATGGATCTGAAGGTACTGGTCAGACTGCTCAGGGAAAAGACATCTAATATACAATATACTTTTGGGACTAAGATCTTTGAAATTTTTTAATCCTTATAATGGCAATAATGAAGATGAAAACCATGTTATCTCTGAACATCCTGTCCACAGACACCAAGATAAAAATCGATCAAGACTGCAGAAGAGCTACCACCAACTTTAGCCCAGGGAGGGAGGAAAAGGGGGAATAAAACAATTTCCCACCCAGAAAATGAATACAATTAATCAAGACAATCTCTTACTTCAATAGCAATTTATTATCATTAAAAGTAATAACAAGTAGGCTTAAATCCTTTTGTCTTAAAAATCTAGTGTAACACAGAGGTCACTGCTACAGTTCTATGAAACCTATGGCAAAATTGTATCCCCAAATCACACTGTTCTGCCTCATCCTCATAGACATCAATGGTGTGGGACACAAAACAACACAGAAACAGATCACTCTATACAGCACTTGTCATGATGATCATTAGGCCTCAAGATGCTACAAGTTATTCTGTAAGACCTATTAAGTACAACTTTAGTTTTCCCCTTTGTTCCCCTGGAACAATCAAATATTTCACACATTTTTTGGTGATGTCAGAATCTTTAAAGAGCTGTATTTTTTCCCTGTATCTCTTGTTTGCTGCTAAAGTTTTCCTTTTTTTCTTTTCCCCCGTTAGTGACACAGCTGCCCCATTCCAGGAGACAAAACAGCAGCAACGTTTGCAGTCGCTCTCCACGCAGCATCACGTCTTTCCTACACATTCTGAAGCCAATGCTTAGCTCTAGCACTTTCCTTTAACACTGCTGCCAGAACAACTTGGCAGCACACAGTTCAGGAACACTACCTGCTCATGTATCAATCTCCAGCTTCTTGGGAGCTGTAGAGCTTAAAGTAAGCTCAAGCTAAGTACCCAAGATAGCTAATTTACAGGTAGTTCAGATTTGTGTAAAGGAGCAGCAACCAGACGCTGCATGACCGATGCATCTTCACGTTACAGCTGTACAAAAAGGCCTAAGCAAGTCATAATACTGTTCATCAGTGGCTTGCAGGACCAAAAAAAAGTCTCCATAAGCAAGTACGCTTATTGGTGGAAAGGAAGGATCGTCGTAATTCTGTCAAGCATTTAATGTGTTGAATTTAAGCTTACAATGATGTTACTCAATATTCAAAAGTAAGCAGAAGCCTCTGAGTGAAACCCTTCTGGCTAGCAGAAATGTAATGAAGGAAGAAACAGAACACAAGTAAGCTTTATATAGCTACTCAGATGTGGCTTGTCATGATTTCAGGTATACAAGAAGGTCTGTTCTTCAGGACCAAACCCCCTAGATGGATACTTCTGCATGAATTTCACAGTAGCATATGGAATTGGGGAGCTCAGAGAAAACAAATCAGTAAGCAGCTTCATGTACATCTATATCCACTCTGGATTTAGAGAGTCATGGGAAAAAGTATAAACACAATCATAAGATAAACATATGGAGGAGGTACTAGATCAACAGATTCTATGAACAGACTCCAGTTGTTCTACAACAGCAGTTCACACTCTTCTCTAAGCAGATCCACAAGTTAAGCTCCAGGAGAAAAGGGGGTGTTAAATTTACTCAATTAAAAATACTTTTTTTGAGTTTGCTCTCAGGTGGATCTCTTGGGAAAAAAAACCCAAAACCAAAACAATGCTTACAGCCAAACTGCAAAATCCTGTCTTACCTAACATCCTAAACAACTATCTTGCTTTGTAAATGTACCTAACAGTTTATGAATATCCCACGCTTACTCAGTAATACCTTAATGACTTTTAACTGAGGTAGCCACTAAACCATCACAATACATTAGCAATGCCAACACAAAGGGAAAAGCTCAACTAAGATGCTCAAGAACAGTTAGTTTGCCAAAACCAATAGCATCTGCTTCCAAAAATGTAATTTTCTGTCTTGCTCTCCTCTTCCCACCTTTCACTTCCTGTTTCTCCTCTTGCCCATCTGTAACAAAGAGCAACACGGAAAAATTTCGCTTTCCAGTTCATTTGTAAAATGTCTTTGGATTTTCAAAAGCAAATTTTCAAATGAAGAATCAGTGAATTTACTCTTAAATGAATGTATTTTAAAACACTGACACTGAAGGACAATCTCTGACCCCAGCCACTGACACGTCAGATGCCAGCTCTATCATCTTCCTGCACTTGCCTAGCTGCTAGA
Source organism: Aquila chrysaetos chrysaetos (assembly GCF_900496995.4). Taxonomy (NCBI): domain Eukaryota; kingdom Metazoa; phylum Chordata; class Aves; order Accipitriformes; family Accipitridae; genus Aquila; species Aquila chrysaetos. The sequence goes on from NC_044030.1 coordinate 32,000,005, forward strand.
AGTTGTGGAAAGACACCTGCATGGGCAAAACACAGAAGCTGTGAAAAGGTCCCTTTCATTGTAAGTCTCATCCCATATATGTAAACACTCAAAGAATCACCTGTCTAATCACTGTCTTTCAAGTACTCAGGAATTTAAAATAAAATGGTAATTATCATTCCTCTAGCTAAAAAGTACATAGATCTGTCATACCCTTGACCTTTCTAGTGGCATTCATTTCTTAAAATGAAAATATTTTCAAATTACTTCTGTAGCTATGATAGCCTATATTCAAATTTAACATAAAAAAAGATCAACTTTAAGGATAATTAATACCCTGGTATTTTGGAAAACATTTCCAGGATTTTTTTGTGGTCCCTTATCACAGATCTTTTTCAAGGTAATCCAGAACCCCCTCTACCCACATCCAAATCAACCAACCAAACAAGAAAATCCCAACTGAAAATCAAATACTCCAATATCTAAGTTGCTTAATACTTGTATTGCAGAATGTACATTCAGGTAAAGTTCTGTAATGTAAACATCCAGTTCTGATTTCTTTTCTTCAACCACTACCTAAAATTTGAGGGGTCTCTCCATTGGCTAAATGCTTTAATGAAACTAAAGGAATGCAAACTCTCACTTCAGATACATTGCATTGACCCCAAGTAGCATAAAACCCCTGCTTCCAAGATACATACCCACCAAATAAACAAGCCTGAAGAGAAAAACCACGCTCCTGTTTAAAAAGAGAGCGCTAACCAGACTGGCATGCATAATACTGGTTTCTCTACCTAGACCAGATACTGTGTGTATATTCCCAAATATAAAAATAAAATTGTACGAATTGCATGCAACCGTACATAGTGCAGTTCAAGTAATACTGAGGTGTTCTCCTTGGTTTTGTGAAGCATGTGGACAACAGCAAACTGCAGGGTGATAATTGTAATGTGATCCTTGGGTTTCTTCTTCCACAGAAACACACAAAACTACTTTTATTTAAAAAAACTCTAGCCCACAACAGGGAGACATTAAACAATTTAGCCATGATAACTGTACTGTGAAGAATTTCTGAATTTCCTTATGCATGTCTAGATTACCCAACCAGATTTTTTGTTAGAAGTCCTTTAATAGAACTCTTTTTTCACAAACCACACACCAAAAAAGGTGTTTTCTGCTTTGATTACATACAGTTGTTCATCAGGTGGAAGTAGATGAAGGTAGTTTTTTACATTATAAAACTAACCTCATCCTTATGAAGCATATGTAATATACAAATTAAAGATTCCAGTTAAGCATCACCGTATAGTAACCCTTCATATTTGTGTAAGATGACCAGCTATGAAATTGTAACTACTGAAACTGTACACAGGTGCCTTGCTATATCATACTTATGTTGTAGCTTTCTTTCTAAAACATACCACAACTGCCTCTGCATTTGGGTCATTTTCGTCCATTTCATCTATTCAGCCGCTGTGTTACCACTTCTCGGTACATGATAGAGATATATATCAGTAGAAGAAAAATGACAAAGAAATCATCCAAGAACCCCAGAATTCCAAAGAGGGCCTCAGGAAGAAAATCCAGAGGTGAAGCCAGGTAGAGCAAGGCTCCAAGCAAGCAGAGGAATATTCTGATGCGAAACATCCAGAAGAGGCCCCCAACAGAAAACATCTCCCTGAAAGCATGCCGCAATAAAGTGGGCAGATCCATAATTCTTTCCATAATCTATGAAGAAAGAAACCAAAAGTTAATGTTTTGCTTTAGCAACAGGCCCATGCTAAATGGGTCTTTTTTCAGTCTAAAGTTTCTATTACTACATTAGAGTTTTGGAATCTGTTAGTTTATAAGAATTAAAACAAAAAACAGTAAGACAAGACTTCCTGGATTTAGTTTAGCTGGGTAAAAAGTCAGATTTAGAATACATATGTTTTCAAGAAACAGTCAAACTTTGTTATTCTGTACTGTAAAACATACAATTAACTCACTGCAAAATACACTGGCATATATTAAGAAAGAAAAGCAGTGACTACTGGAGTAAAACAAATAATTGAGAAAGTGAGAAACAGCAAACAAGTTAACTGGAGTGAAATATTGATCAGAATAGAAGACAGCTAGGACTGCAAGGAAAAAACAATAGGTAAAGTAGAATTGGTTGCAGAAACACAACACCCCCTCCCCTGGCATATAACCAGTGATTCATACAAGTTTCTGAAGGATGGATCAAGCTTCAAAGTAAATTAAAGAACCTTTAAATGAATCCACCCCTGGCTCCTTTCCATTTTTCTACTATGATTCTGTCATCTTAGTGAGGGACTGCTCAGTAGAAAATATTCAGGTTTTTGTTGTGAGGTGTAGGGAGGGATTAACTTTGAAATTTTTTTCATACTGGTTCCTCTTCTACTGTAGACAGTTTCTACACAGAGCCATGACACTAAAATGAGTTATTGCCAAGGCTGAAAAAGCTCTCTAGAAAGGAATTTTGTATGTGGTTAAGGCAACAGACCATGTACAAATCAAAGGCAATTTATCTAGTCCGATTAGGGCTTTAATGCAGACGTCTGGCATGACCTCAAACAGGTTATTGGGGACTAGACACAGAGCCCACAGAGAGGTCTAATGGAGCCTGAAAGGTAGTTTCAACCTATTCTGGATCAAAACATAACTGTTTGGTGGTTCAGAACATGAAAAAAAAAAAAAAATCCCGTCTCACACCTCTTTTGTCTCTTTGGACTGTAAATTTTTCTCACTAATGTTTTGTTGCTACATCCAAATCCAATGAACAGATGACGACAGGCAAGGAAGTTGCTAGTATGCATGTGTGTGCATTTCACATTGCGACCAGAACATGCACATAGAAGACAGGCTCATAAGGCTGACTTCCTAAAGTTTGTAGAACTTCAACCATCTCTCTTAGCTATTTATCAAAAAAATTCCTGTTTTTTTCACTCAGAGAGCAGAAGAAAGACTAATATAATCTAGGAAGAAAATTAAAAAATTAAGACAGCATATAGTTTGAAATCTGAGGAAGAAAGGCACAGAGTAGAACTTCAGATTCTTCTAATCAATGTAGAGAGATCAATCAAGTGAATATTCTTCCCTGCAGGTCATGTACTTCATTAAGTATTTTTACTGACTAAATATTAATCCTTTCAAATTAACAAGTCATAATTAAAAAAGAGCTTAACACATGAATAGGGAACTCAAGACTTATCAGCAGTTCTCACTCACAACAAAAATGCAAGTTTTCATACTTTTCCACAAATTACAAATAAATATTTTCAAGGTCATGGGTTGGCCCTAACTATATGAACACGAATTTCCTAAGGAAAACTTGCATAGTCCCTAAGGATCACGAAGAGAAAATTCATATCCCAGGGGATTAAAAAAAAAAAAGGACCACCCCCCCAAATGCTGTTAATCTCCCCTAAAATCATGGGCTTCCATCCATATTTACCCAAAACTTACAGATCTGGGCTGTCCTGAGAATCTCCGATTGTAATCATTAACATCTTGAAATACTTGGGTTGCATCCTGCTGATCTTCACCAAAGAGTGGTAAAAACAATGTTACCTAGGCACAGCAAGATTTTGTTACATGTGCAACTGCCTTTTAAATGCAGGCACTGTGAATGAGAATGAATGCATAACCATGGAAGCAGTACCACCCAATTTTCCTGTTACTCAGAGGAAGGTAGAAGAATATCTATGTAAGGAGAGACACTAAAAAATCACTTATTTTCCCCTTTTCCATCTTCCTCACCTTTATTTTTTGTGTATCTCTCCTCACTGGCTACACTCTAAACCTAGACATTCTTGCTCTAGTCATATCCATTTTTCTTTCCTTCTTCTGTGTTCTTACAGTCATTTGTCTTGCTCATACACATAATCAAAGCAGGATATAACGTATGGGCAAGGGCATGAAGCATGTTATATAATTCATCAGAAGTCACTAGCTCTGTAGTTTGTGCACTGTTAAATTAAAGATATACTTTTGTTAAAACATACACTATAAGACTCAGAGATCTTAAGTGTTAATGAGTTGCAGTGACATATTTCAAACTGACAATGTAAGTAAAGTTGCGTAGGAAGTAAGTTAATGCTTGCTCTACAAAGCTCAAATTAATAATACATACAAACTAAAAATAGGGACAAAATAAGAAATTGTCATGGGTGGGTTTTTTTGGCAGAGAGAGAAGGAAGGGAGAGGGTTCTTCTCAGAAACCAGTAATATACTGCCTACTGGCAGTCTTCCACAACAGCCAGGTCTTTCGGATGCAAGTTCTGGTGAAGAAGTTATATAATATCCCAAAGAAAAAGCATGAAGAATCATAGTTAAGGTCTTACAATTTTCTGTTTTTATATACTCTACAGAAAAATGGCTGAGTTATCAGTGCTGTTCACTTAAATTTGAGTTGCAGGAACAATCTGTATTTTCTGAGCCATTTGGCAAAGCAAAATGTTAAAAAAACCTACATGTCCACCATCTATGTCTCACATATCCATATTCTTTCAGCTTCTCAGACTTCTTCTGTCAGTCTCACTATTGCAGTTCACATGTAAGTGCTTTTTTAGTAAGCTATACTAGATAGCCAAACTATCAGGTCCATGATTACTTAAAATATTACCGTTTGTCTGCAGATTGGACAACGGATGGCACCAAGCCATGAGCCATACCTCCAGTAGGCAATAATGCAGGAACCTGATGAAGGTAAGTTACACACGTTTAAACTTCTGAGCTGAAACACCCACTGCATGAGGTAAAATGTTACACACCAATGAAAACAACAGAAGTGTATGAGCAGTTAGGTTAAACCTATCTGTTCTGGTGTAATTCTGTATACAGCATTCACTAAAGATACCAAGAACCACCGTGTTTGAATTCAAAGCTATTAATGATAAAAATCCTGAATAGGTTCAACTGCATGATTAATTTTAAGGTATTATTTCCTGAAAAGACAGAAAACTTCTTAATCATTAACTGAAGAAGCAAATAATTAAAAATTTTACCAGTTTAAAATTCAGAAGTCACAAAAATGTCAAGAGATGTAAAATTTCTTCTAAAAACCTGGCTTTATTCTCCGAGTTTCAACAGATGAAGGAATATATAAAAATCTGAGTACTTTAACTGTTTTTCAAATTTGTAAATATTTTTGTTCAAACGACTAGGCATGGTATGCACTAAACGCTCCATAAAACTAGATGAATGCAGTGAAAAAATCCTACTGGAAACCTTGAGGAGAGGAAGCAAAATGCTACACAGGGCGTTTATATATAAAATTGAACAGCTGAGCACAAAAAAAAAGGGAAACACTTTAAGCATTGTGAACTTAGTCTTAATTCTTCAGGACTTCCAAGAAAAAAACCCGCCACTCTGAGATAAAGATAACACCAAGCAGAATTTTTTACTCCTTCTAAACCAGTTTTTTTTTAAATGGTACATTTCCAAGTGTTTTTCAGCCTCTTCCATTTTTTACTAACTGGAAATAAATTATACTCTCTGTCCTTGACATTTTAAAATTAACCACAGTTTCAATCCTGATAGCATAGAAAAAAATGCAGCACACTCTCAAAGTGACTGTTTATTTACAAATGTATTTTCTCAACTATTTATATAAAAATTATTTCTAATGCAGACAAGCAGTTAAAATCAAACAAAGCTTTGCATTAGGTTGGCTGTACTAGTGCCAAAAATTTGTATTTCTGTTCTGATTTTATCTTTGCGGCTTGGGGTTTTTCCTGCTTACCACAGAAGAGATGTCCACAGTTTGTTTCTATAGGAAATGTAGCCTGTTGCAAACAGACTGGACAGGACATATCTGTATAGAAGCGATGTCTATCACCAGCAGAAACATCCTGGTGGAACAGAAGAGAAATGCAAAGTGTTAGAGATACTATTTTTATATAAGTCTACTGAGTTGAAAAAAATAATAATAAATCCAGTGCTCATTTACTGGAAGTCAAACGCAAAACAATGTAAAATGAAAGAGAAATATATTTAAATTAAAAAATCAAACATTCTTAAATGCAAAAACTGATTCACTAAGCAACTTCTTTTTGTGACAAGCCCATTACTTTCCCTTCATCTGCTACGTAAGTGTGTGCTTCAATCCAGCTAAAGACCACTAAGAAAGAATCCCCTTGGTCCTTTACATTGTTAGGTTAGATATGCTGTAGAATGACTAAGTCAGATCTAGACTGTTACTTTGTATTATCCTAAGTAGTTCTACCCAGAGCCAGGTAACTGGACTGCACTGCTTACCAGTTGCAGTATTTAGTGTTCCCAAGCCCAAGCATAGACATCTGCTTGTGTATGTCACTGCCATGAAACGGTTTTTCTCCCCATTTTGCCATTTTTGTTTTCCACATAAATATGCACTGTAGTTAAAAATCTGTCATTATTTCAAGAAGTATTATGATGAAAGACTCTCCTCAATACTCTCCAAAAGTATGGCTTTTCAGTGTTGGGCTTGGACTCAGCAATTTCCAGTAATCTGGCCCAGTCTCTCCCATCCTCTTCTCTACATGTCAGAACCGGGTGCATTTATAGAACCGCAGAATGGTTTGGGCTGGAAGGACCTTTAAAGATCATGTAGTCCAACTCTCCTACCATGGGCAGGGACTTCTGTCACTATATCAGGTTGTTCAAAGCCCCACCCAACCTGGCCTTGAACACTTCTAGGGATGGGGCATTTGCAACTTCTTTGGGCAACCTGGCCCAGTGTCTCACCTCCCTCACCATAAAAAATTTCTTCCTTCTGTCCCATCTAAACCTCACCTCTTTTGGTTTAAAACCATTGACTCTTGTCCTGTCACTAAAGGCTGTGGTAAAAAGTTTCTCTCTGTCAGTCTTTGTTATCTGGCTGTTGTTGCTGTGCATTGTTCTGCTACACACGCATTATCTGTCTAAACATCTAACCCCAGTCCTGTGGCAGCAAACTGTACTCCAGATTTCCTTTCCTTTACCACTAAGTTCCCAGGAACATGGCAGGAAGCACGCAAGGTAATCTAACATACTCCACCTTGTGGCAAAAACTTGTTTGAAAAAAACCAAGCGAAACACTTAATTTTAATTACTTATCAATTAAAAAAAGCCCACATTATCTCATTACTTGATGCCTCCGCACAGTAAGTAAGCTTCCATAACTTTCACAACCAGCTTCTTCCAGAACCTCAGAGAAGTCTACACCACCCCAAACCAGACAGTTGAATGACGCCAACACTTAGCACAGCACCTGCTCAGTTTGAAGCTGCTGACGAAGAGCTCGCACTAGTTCTTGATTTTCTGGGTGTATATTCTGATGTTCATTTCTGTGAAAGGAAATACAAGCAATAAGAAAAACTTAACACTGTGACCCAACACTGAAAAATAACTGACTGAAAAAAAATTAAACTTGAATAAAGGGAAAAAAATCATTCTTTCCTGCTAGAAAGGATTTTAAAGGAGGCACACAAACAATTAAGGAAACAGGACATTTATTATAGATCCTAAAGTTACTCTGGACATTTAGAGCTCTACAGCAGCAAGATTTTTCAGAGACTCCATAATCAATCATTAAATCATGTTAAAACTAGATTTTCATCTGAAACAAAACTAAGCCATTAACCTGCAAAAAATCAACTTGCTGGAAAGCTTTTATATTCATCATGCAGAAATATTTTTAATTTCTCTCTCCACTGCTAGTTTTTGTATTGTTGGTCTACTTGTAAATTTCTTATTTTTTTCACTCACTGCCTAAGTTATAGAGTTGAAAAACCCTAACTACTTCAATTTTATCTGCTACATGAAAGATTAAGACATAACATTTACATAAGAAGGGTTTGGCAAACTCTTAGATTTAGAATGTTGAATTTATGTAACTATCAGCAGACAAGATATAAAAAGAAATCACTCTTTTTAAATCACTCTCTAAAAAGAAAGACTCTACGGGCAAGAAAACTACAGGTTAGAGATGCCAAGGGGAATCATGGGGAAGAGACTCATTGAAGAAAGGAGGCTGGATATATTACAAGTTTGAAATTCAAAAGCACAATGGGAACAGAATTGGAATTAAAAATAATGCTGACAACATTAAGAGGTGTTGAGTTACAATAAATATAAGTCAACAGCATCATATTCAAAACTGTGAATTTTTATGCTTTATTTATTCATATGGATTTCACTGGTGGTACATTCTGCTCAGCACTGTTGAGGTCTCAGCTGGATTCTGTTTTCCATTTTGGGCTAAATGCATAAAAACACATAGAGAAGTTGGAGGAAGTTCAGAAGAGAATAAGAGCTACTGCCCACATTTTTTAAACATCAGAGAAAGAGTGAAGAAATGTCAGTTCATATAGAAGACTGCTCATGGAGAAAAAAGGGGACAGGATAAGGCTTTCATTCTATAAATATGAGCAATTATTTCCCACAGTTATGTAAGGTTGGTGGAAAAACATTTCTAACCACTAAGTATACAAAATCAGAAGAGGTTACCTCAGGGTATTGTGATCTAACCTGACTAAAAGTTAAATCAAAAAACAGGTTGCACTGCTTTGAAGGATGATCTAGGCAAGCTGATCCTCTGTCAGACCTGAGGGCTGGACTGGCTGAACTTTTAGGACATTTTCAGCTTGCAGTTCTATTTACATAATTTCCTCAATGGCTCTAGGAGCTTCTGCAATATTTTCCTTCATCTGATGTGGACAATCATAGTACGGTATTACTGCTATCTTTAACTTTTTGTCTCCTTCGTTAGTTCTTCAAAGAGAAACAGACAAACCCCGTATTTTTCATACTAATATTTACATGGTTATCTGTAAAAAGTTATTTAACACTAATGTGGGTGACCTATATGATGTTATATCATGGGAAGCTTACATTAAAACCCTTCTTGCCCATCCTGGGTCTCCATGAGCCAGATTTTGTGGATGTTGTCTGTCATACATGTTATATATATAAAAGTATTTTCCTGTTTAGATACTACAAATGAGCATATTTTGCACCTTCAGTTTGCCAGAACTTTGATATGTATTGAAATTCAATTCAAATCATGCACAAGTGGGAGATGTGAATTATAAGCCAGTTTATTCTGATTCCTTCATAAAGAACTAATTGCAAATTTGCTGCTAAAGTGTTCATTTATATGACTTTACTTTGGTATCACATACTACATTGAATATATGAGAATATTTGTAGAGCTGTGGAGGTACAATACGTACAACATTTGTCACTTATGCATAAGATGCTGAGGTAGCAGAACACTGCGCAATGTCCAGGAGGGGACAGGCAGAGCGCTCAAGACATATCCAATTCATAACTTCTGTCATGCTATTAGTGTGAGAAAATAAATGAAATAACTGAAAGACAGTATGGTGCTATGTAATTAAAGGCATTATCAAACACAAGTCAGAAAGAAAAAGAGTCAGAAGCAGAGTCTTTTAATTTCCCCAGTTCTGAGTGTTAGCACTCCATAACTTGAGGAAAAAAGTCCCATGATGTGGAAAGATTTTACTATGTATCACAAAGGCCACACCAAACTATCATTACTAGAAGGAGGTAGACTGCCGACTCATTCAGTGTGCAGTCTCACACAGGGAAAAGTGAGGGACAGTACTTATGGGGACCAGTGTATCACTGTGCAACGATGGCCATTGTTAATTTCCAAGGATTAAGATCTCACTTCTGCTGAAAATACTGACTTGATCTTATAATCAAACCATATGATGGGATAGAAAAATGAGAGAAAAAGATCTAAACCTGCGGATTCATAAACATGGGTCAGGTAAGCCATCTGGGACAAGCAGGGAATCTCTGATACAGAACACTGGAGGGTCAGGCTCCCTTTAATTTGTTGGATAAACTAACTTTTCACAGTCTCATTTGTAATGTGACAATCGACTCACAAGTTTAAAAGAGGATAGAAAAAATCTGGCTGCATCTTATCAAAATTTGTAACTCAGACATACATGCTTTGCAAAAGTATCTTACAGTGACTGAAAATCTGCAGCTTGGGCTATATGTTAATTACCACTAATAAGTTTCACCACCAAAAGCACAGAGACCTTCAGCTTATGCCTTGATGTGATGCTTCCTTGAGTTCTCCCTGCTGGAAACAAGTACAGCAACCGTATCCCTTAACAGTTCTTCCTATATTCCACTTCTGCCCCCTAAAATCTACTGCAACATACACTCCTTGCTGCCTACTTTCCCTTTTTATTCAGTTCCTGCAACCTTATTCATTGCCCTAAGCTTTCTTTCATGTATTCTTACCCAGGACCTGTTCCTACCCAGTTTAAGTACTTCAGATGTTGCGTACAGAAGTACAGGTAGCAGAGAGACTGGGGTAAGGGACACAGTATAAGGAGCACACAGACCACTGCATTGCCCAAGATAACTAGAGAAGAAAAAGAAAATACTCCTTTTCTCCCCCACTCCCCTTTCAGTACTAAATAAATAAAAATTACTATACTTTTTGTACCGTATAGATTTTCTACTGTACTGTGTAGATTTTGATGGAGATAATACAAAGGAGTAGAGGAAAAATGCTGCTGAATACAATTTCAGAAGGTACCAGAAGGCACAGTGGAGAGCTAAGAGGATGCTGATAGGACTTTCAGTAGTCAGTCAAACAATACAGAAGTAAACAAGCTTCAAGACTTCCAAAGTATGGAAGCTTTGTGTCCGAGTTTGTTTACCCCTCCAGAAAATAAACCATCAGGGCATGTAACAGGATCTACAGATAAACTTTTTACTTAGCTCATTACACTCCAGAGGTAGTTAGTAACTAGCTGTTTTCTCCCTCCCCAAGTAACCCTTCCTCATTGATGTATCATCTCCCAGAACTTCAGTCCTCCCACTACTCTTGCCTACTGCTGACCCTTGTGCCACTCACTTTTTTTCATGTTCCTAACTTACTTTCCTCTACAAAGTTCAAAAAGAAAATGTTTACTTTTAAACTAAACACTTAAGTCACAAATGCTAAAAATGTCAATATAAGGGGTAGAGAAAGCATAAGAGAACAGAGGGAAAAGAGGCACTCTTGAAGCCATCTGAATAACTGAAACAGCCTTGGAAAGAAAAGCAAGGTGAAGTGCATACGTTTCTCTTAGATTCCCTTGCTATCTCCTGGTCCTGAACAGCAGTACTGCCTTGCAGTCCAACCAAGCTTTCCCACTTCTGTTTCTTTTGCAGCTCACTCTCAAATATCTCCTACCCCGCTAATACTTCTCATATGGACAGATCTTCCCCAGTAAATTCCATAGTGCCAAGGCATCACTAAAATTGAGTTCTCCTAGTTGTTAAAACTATCCTGTGTTCAGAAGTCTACAGACATCTGTAAAAAAAAAAAAGAGCCCACCTGAAGCTCAGACTTATCTTCCCCAAACACATAGGCTAAGATATTTGTTAGGTTGCAAGGAAAAACTCTGAAATGAAAAATAATTTTACTTGACCATTTACTTGACCAGTTTAATTACTTGACCATTAAAGTTACTGAATTCTGAACTTAACATTTTGCTTTATGGAAACCATATTAAAGTCCATTGTTTTCCAGCATATTAATTTATAAACAAATCAATCAATTTATTCAGGTTTGGGTTTTTTTTTTTTTGGAAGGACACTGCAACTAGAACATACATTGGAGGATCATATCCAATCTTAATTGTGGAGTCACTATTGACAAATCTGTACTTTGTAACTAAATATGACACATCAGCCATATAGACTGTGAATTCAGACATTTTCAGTCTTAAGGAATGATGAACACTACTCTGTTTGATCGTCTGAACATAAAGAAGAGTTAAACTTCCCTTTTAGAAATGCATCACTTCATTCTAACTGTGAATTAAATCATGAAACTCTGCCAAGCAATTAGTTAAACAGAGTAAGTGATCAAACAATCATTTCCTTAATGTCACAAAATCACAGTTGTTTAATATACCAATGCAAAAATTTGTTGAGAAAGTTAGAATTTTACAAATACAGGTATGTTGATCAATTCCTGTCAACATATTCTCACCTTAAAAGTGTATATACCAGAGCAGCAATGAAAGTGAAACTGAGCACAACTGCCACCAGTACCTGGTCACTTATTCCTTCTATAACTGAGTCATTATCTACCTTCAAACTCTGAACTTCTGCTTGGTGACTGGCCATCACAGCTCTAAAATGTAAAAAGAAATATATACATATACATACATATACATATTAAAACATACAAGTGCACACATACATTTTAAACATAGTTACAAATAATATGTATACACATCTATTCATACACACAATAAATTGCTGAAGCAACAGATTAGTCATTGCTACAAGTCTTAAATGACTGTGTTGTGATCTAAAGATTTTTTTTAAAAAACATCAGTCAGATACTTTACCTGGGAATCTTTACCAGGTAACTTGCCTAGGAATAGGTCATTGCTGAATTAGACATATTCTAAGAACAGTTCATTTAAAAAAAGTATAATGACTCTGCATTATCAAGAATTTTAGCTATTACACAACACATCATTGCTGCTAGGCTGAGACAACGTAATTTTTAGAAACCTAATTTTCAACCACTTATGTGAAGAAAGAAATAAGGACATGTAGGGTTTAGCTGTTTATTTAGAGTGTTAAATGCCCATTTGGATACACAGGAATCACCTGATGCACTTCATATTTTATCTGACTTTTCTATGCATTACCATCCTTCAGCTGGAAACATGGGAAAAACTTGAAGGAAAAAGAGTATTATCAGGCTTCCCTAGTTAGACTTATTTGTTTTATATTCATTTCACATATGCAACAATCAGGATGACTTGCCAACACTAACATTTATTAGCCTATAGCATTAACCTACAGCTGGAGACAAGCAAAGTAAAATAGTTTCCAACACACTGCTAAATCACTCCTGTTGCAATCAGGAAGTGAAATGAACAACAGCTGTGAATATTAGAAAACCAGGAGAGTGAAGCTAACTCTGGCAAATGACCAAAAAAGTCATATTGAAGCTGTGTCCATCACAATTAAAGTATTTTTCATACAGAGCTGACAAAATCTCAGCATCAGTTTATGAGGTCAGGTAAGACTGGTATCATTTACTTTACTTCCTAGTCCAGTGTGTGTGTCTTAAGCTTGCAAGCTCTCATCAATGTTTCTCTCTACTTCATAGCTCATGTGTCATTTTTTAATTTGAACCTTGCCATCTAGCAAACATCACCAGACACTGTGTCGTGGTTTAACCCCAGCCAGCAACTAAGCACCACACAGCTGCTTGCTCACTCCTCCCCCCTCTCAGGGGCATGGGGAGGAGAATTGAAAAAAAGAAGTAAAACTCATGGGTTGAGATAAGAATGGTTTAATAACTAAAGTAATATAAAATATAACATTAATAATAATAAATAATAACAATGAAAATTAATATAACAAAAAGAGAGAGAGATAAAACCCAAGAAAAGTGATGCGCAGGACAATTGCTCACCACCCACTGACCAGTACCCAAGCAGCGATCTGCCCCTCCCAGCCAACTCCCCCAGGTTTATATACTGAGCACGACATTCTATGGTATGGAATATCCCTTTGGCTAGTTCAGGTCAGCTGTCCTGGCCATGCTCCCTCCCACCTTCTTGTACACCTGCTTGCTGGCAGAGCACAGGAAGCTGAAAAATCCTTGACATAAGATAACCGCTACTTAGCAACAACTAAAACATCAGTGTGTTATCAACATTATTCTCACATTAAATCCATAACACACTGTATCAACTACTAAGATGAAAATTAACTCTATCCCAGCTGAAACCAGGACACACTGCCTGGCCCTGAATTAGCTGCCAAATTGAAATGGAATACAAGTCATCGGGATTTTAGTGGATACCTGTAACGACTACCCTGGCAAGATTTCAACATGCTAGTCTACTGCTAATATAAAAGTGTCATATTTTCCATAAGATAGCTACTCTCACTCTCCAGATCGTTTCTTGTAAGAGTTGTGGAGCTTTTTCCAAGCTTCCTTATATTTGTGGGAGCTGCCCTCTGTAGCAGCAATGCAAAAGAAGCTGGTATAGTCTAACATTATTGTAAAAAAGGGTAAGTGGTATAATTAAGTATCATAAGAGCAGAGAAAACTCATGGAGAATGAAGGGCAGATTCCTTTAATTGCTGTTGTATTTTTGGGCTTCCACTGTGAAAACCAAAATGAAATAATGAAGCATATGTGAAGTCAAACAATAAACTAAGTTATCCTAAGTGTCCCCATCTGAACTGAGACTATTATTTCTCTAACTATAGTCATAGTTTTTGCTAACTACAGCTTTCCACAAGCAACCGTGTCATAGTCTAACTACTGAACTGTCGATTAATATTTGGAAAGAGTAACTTTTCCCAAAGGTAGAACACCAGTGACTCATCAGGAGCCATGTTTAAAGTAGGTCAGCATTGACACAAGTTTCATATATACTAATGAATAAAAGACCAGATCTTTGTGAAAAGGCATTACATAGGAACAAGAGCATACACAAGGAGTTATATAGCATTTCTCTGTGTAGGTAGTTACACAATTATATTGCTATAGTTAAAGCCATGAGGCTAAGGTGTTGTGGAAGTTTTCTGAGCAGCACTTCCTTGGTGCTGAGGATCTGGACTGGTAGCTGTGCTGTGATGCCTCCCCAGCTCAACATTCCCAACCTGTATACTTTATTTCTTTGCATATCCAATCCTGAAGACACTTCTCTCTCTTACAATACGTCATTCTGGGACACACATTTTCCACAACTGTGTCTCAGGCAGTGTGCTTGTGTCTTCAATTCCTACGTTTTCTCTCCTTAAGTACCATCATCAGTCCACTAATTTTTACTGTGTCACACTGTCATCTCTGGGTTAACCACTCAGTATAAAACCAGAAGTAAATGGCAAGGAACTGGTATGTGATAATTCCTCCATTGTTCTGCATCAGCTCTGTTAGAGTAGACCAACACGCTAATAACAACTACATCCCATTAAGTATTATGCACTTTTTTGCAGAAATACACACTGTGGCAGAGACATACAGCTGATTTAACTGCACCTTTAGAAGGTGAGTGTTTCCCACACTGACACCTCAAAGGTTTCCTGTGTCACTGCTTGCTTGGTGCACTCTGAAACCAACATATGAATTGTCAGTATCACACAAAGTTAACTCAGTTTCCCTGAACAGCCTTCAAGACATCCACTCTAAAGCTCGCTCTCCCTCTCTGCATGTTCCTTGCAACAACCCTCTTAATCCTTTTCTGTCTATTAATAGCACTCACTACATCTGCTTGCCTTCATTTCTGCTTGCGCGCTCCTCTTGAAATACCAAACTATGGTGCCAAGGTTAGCAGCAGAATATGAATAAGAAATACACAGATCCTCACTTTCTCTTCCTTCCTGCACATAATGCCAGTTACTTGTATCTACTTCACCCCTTCACTTACCATATATGACTTTCCCAATAACCATTTTCACACAAACTTAGCATCTAAAAGAAATTCCTGCACAGTCTTTCTGGCTACATAAAATGCCACTCCCTCAAACACTTTGTCTTCACTTACGTATCAATACTGCCAAGATGTATAGAGGGGAGAGTGGAATCTCTGCCTGTCTCTCTTCCAGTTGCTTCTATTACTAAATTCTAGAGAAGATGGGCTACAGATGCTTAAGACTCATGTTGCTCATGTTTTAACTTACTTGCTGCTTCTGGCCAGCCAAGAAGGGCTGAGCATATTCCCCTCATTACCTCTAGCACTTTTTCTGAATCAGATCATTGCACAGCAGGGCTGACATGAATTGTGTAAACTAGGAACTACAAACAGAAGGGTTTCACTTCAAAAGATCAATACATACTTCGTCAGATTAGTCATTCAAGCCTCAGCAGAGACAGTAACAATTGCCTCCTACTCTTATCTCTGGGTTAGCATGTAAAAAAAGCAATGGCTACAAGGAGAACACAGCTAAAAAACACTATTTGAAAATTGTCTGACTGAAGGGGAAGGAATTTTCTGATCTCAAGTCTGTTGTGAACATTTTCAAAAATAATATCTAGAACTGCAAGCTTGCAGTTCATGTTTTTTCAGGTGTAACCACAACAGCCAATGAACACATCTGCAGTGGTCTGAATGTGTAATAACAGGCTAGTTAACAGTCCTAAAATAGCTGCTTAAGGAATCTTGCCTCCCAGTGCATGTCTTTAGCAGTGGTGCTCTTTCAGTTGGTAAAATTAATAAGCAGGCTATAGAAGACTTAATTCTTAAATGATGTAATGAATACCCTTCAGTCTTCAGAGACAACCAGCATTGACAAGGACTAAGTATATGTCAGAGAAGACTTCTAGAACCAGACTTTATCATAGACATCTAATCTCTCCTAAAACAATAACCGATAATAATTTGATGTCATTAATAGCAACTTGATGTTGTTTGGATTGAATTCAATCTTTTTATGTTGATCCATTACATTTGTCTGGTTATGCAAAAATAACAGTATTTCATCAACCTTTGCATCATATAATCCTTTTCAGACCAGCGTTCTACACCACAGGCTTTTCAAACATTAAATAATTCTAAAGCTGTTCTTTCTTCTCTGTAGATTTATGCTACTTTTGTTTCTTTTTATAATTACAAAGAAGGTTTGAATTTTTTGAATGCTGTGCCTCTACTCTTTTATACAAGAAATTAATTCCTGTCTACAGCAGCTATCTGAGAAAAGTACCAAATTAATAGAATTACTTCAGGGAAAAAAAAGGCAGTAATTGAAAATAGATTAATTTTTGAGAATTGATTTTTGTTATACTTCAGATTTTTTTCTCTTTTTAGCCATTTAACAAGGACAGCTTTCTTAAATGAAAGCATAACCCCACCCTGTGTTCCAATTAGGGGGTGAAAACCAAACCACATCTAACAATACTCACATCAAAATTAGAATTTATACAATCAACTTCACAATGTTAAAAGTATCAGTAGCAAAGTTTAAAAATCTGACAAAAATGTTGGGCTTTTTTCCTACATTAAAAGCAACAACAAAAGAGCCCCAAACTTAATTTCCAGTTTCATTGCATCTCATCTTCAAACTACTGGCACCTGCATCAACTAAAACAATATGACTGCCCAGTGAGGGGAAAAAAGAGAAGGAGTTACTCCTCTGTTCCATTTGTGCTAGCTAAGTTTGCAGCACAGTACTTAGACTGGGATCAGCTTCATCTGCATTAGGATTCTTGATAGGTACTGAAGGTAAGCAACCTCAGAAGGAATTGTCCACAAAATGCTTGGAAATAGAAAGGAATGGAATTTATCATTTGTAAAATCACACAGTTTTGTTTGTAAAAACCATCACAGACTAAGCATCTGAACACAAAATAAACTTGTTTATTATCAGTTTTTCTGAGAGTGATCACTGGCAGAAAGCAACAAGAATTTACTTACATTTCAAATAAGAATCTGCAGGCCTTAAAAGTTTACATTTCTCCCTCTATGGTCAAGTATGAACAATGCATGCAGGTTTATGCAAAAAAAGGAGAACCATAATGAGCAATATTGCAATTACAATGGCTTTTATTTTTGGGAACTCATACAGATCACATTGAAATGTGAGGGCATGAGAAGATACACTAGTGTGGATGTATTATTTTTTTCATTTTTCAGATTTGAAAAGTATTATGACGACTTTCAATGTTCAACATACAGCACAGCTAGAACAACACTCCATGCCATGATTCATAAAGAAATGAAAAGCAATCCAGTGTTTGCCATGATATATTAAGCACTTGCTGCCAGCTATCCAAAGTCAGAGTAGTTTTCTGAAGGATTTGAACTTTTCCAAGTTTATCAGGGAAGTACCATATGCTAATATACTCGCAAAACCACAGAGATTTTAGGACCCACTACTAAAGGAATATACAAGCATACTGTAAAAGAAGAGGCTGTCTTCACATCTGAGAAGTAAACAATGAGATAACACACAAGCAATACTGCTGTGAGATAAAAATTAGTAACCAAGAGCAACATTTTATTGACCTTAAGAGCATGGTACAATTTGCTCAACACCTGAAAGATACGTTGGATAACAACGTGTCCTTTCAAGGATGGGCTGGGAGTGAACGGGATGAGGACAACAGGGTTTGCTGTTTGTTTTTTTTTTTACCTTCATTTTTATTTTGAGCATTTTCTTCTTGATGCAGTACTGGCAACCACCCTCAGTGTTCGAAAAAAATTATAAAATGAAGACAGTGGTGGTGGGCCAGGGTGCAAGTCAGAACCTGTAATACCTTTTGCCTGTTGTCTTTTCTTAGTAGAAGCACTACCCCTCTCCTTAAAAATGCTGCTTAATTTGTAGAGATCGTGTGTTTTCCAGGATAAGCTAATTCCTCTCCAACTAGCAAAATACTATGAGTCACATTTTTTTTTTAAGACCAAAAAGGCTTTAACTCCTCAAAATTTTCTTCCATGGTAAAAGGAACAACAAAAAAAATGGTTTCATTTGTATGAACAGGTTTCTAATAAGATTGACCTGTTTTAGATAACAGAAATCAACTTTTAAGAATTTGAGCATATTAAAATGGAGTGTATTTATTCTCTAACCCACGCCGTGCATGCTTATTAGCTTATATTGAAATATTTAAGGCATGAATTTAGTGTTTTTCTTTCATTTAAGAGAAAAATAGACATAAATTCCCCAAATAAAGACAAATTCTTAAACGTGGGGCAATAATTGAGACCTCTTGCATCAGAAGTTATCCAATTACTTCCTACTGCAGGGTAGCAGCAGGTCGTGGCCACTGTCTGTGGTTGAGAATGGGACTTTGTGAATGGATTTGACCCAGCAAACTAGATCCTATAGTAATTTTTACTTTCCTTCATGACGAGCTCAAAGGTATGCCTACAGTGGATTCAGAAAGCATTAACAACAGCAGGCAGTAAGCATGCATGATGAACGGTAAATGTACAAACAGTACTGAAGACTCTAGCATGAGTTTACAAGCCTAAATCCTAAATCAGCTAAATCCTGACCTGATACATTTTATCCAGGTACTTTAGGGTACCAAAGTAGGACTTTGAAATAGCCGTTTAGAATATATAACATTATAAAACAGAAATAAGGGAAATGACAGATGGTATACTCAGAAAAATTGGTTTTGAGGAAACAGGATTTATTAGCTTTTCATTTTCATGACCATAGTCTTATCTGTATAAAGCACACGCAATAATCTCTAGTATTAAGTACCTCCATACATTTTAAAAGTCACAAGAAGACCACCCAAAGGGCACATTTACTAAGGGAAATAAAAAAAAAACCCCAAACATAGCAACATACAAATTGACGAGATACAGTCTGTGAGAAGGTTGTTAAAACATGATTTAGGAATATCTTACTAGGATTTCATGCAGTCTGTTAATACAGCATTATTATGAGTTAGCAGCAACTTTGGAGTCACAAATCAGCCCACCTGGTACAGCAAAATTACAGCCAAACTCAGCTGTATCATATTGAGTCACCTCTTCATAAACCACCTTTGCTTTCAGGACTATGCTGACTACATTTACTTGCATGCATGCTCTTTGCAAAAGAGGAAAAAGCCCAGAGAGTCTTGCCAAAATAGGGGAGAGGGCAATTTCAGTAAGCAAATAACAATTTTGTTCCGTATACCTTGGCCAATACTGAGGCACTTGCCTGGTAAAGCAGGTCTCTGCAAGGTCTGAGGTCAGCAGCCTCTGAGGTACATTTTTTCCTAAAGAGAAAAAAAAAAAAAAAAAAGAAAAAACTAAAGTACGAAAGTAGGTACTCTACTTTTGCTGGTGGAATCATGCTTTGCAAGTTAAACATACTACAGATGCAAACTCCAGATGCAATTCCGTAGGGAAAATAATCCCAAGTTAATACACCATTCTACTGGGAAAACAAAAAGTGTCCAATCATTTTTCTCATGAGACTAAAACAATGTTGACGGCTTGAAGCAAAAAGACAAATTCAATGGTCTGTATAGCATTACTATTTGGAATATCTGTCTGGCTGACACATGCCCTGTGTAAAACAATCCTAAACAAAATCTTCCACTGCTTTATAAGGCTAAAACATACTGAAAGGTATAGAGTTCTTAAAAAAAACAAAAACAGAGGGTGGAACTGAATTCATAGGCAGATAGGAACATGAGAAAGAGCCTGCCAATACCTTCAGTTTGGATATCTGACTTTTCTGATCAGACAGGAAGAGAAAGGAAATAATGTCACTTAATGATAATAATGTTTACTGAAATATGGTAATACTTCAGCTGAGAAAGAAAAGGCTTTAAATCTCTCTTTTAAGAAAAGTGCCCAAGAATTCTTTATTGTGGAAAGCAATGATTCAGTACAAAACCTCACATCTAAAATAGATAGCAAGACAAAAAGCAGTACTACATTTGTTTGCATCAACAAAATACAAAATGTAAGCTACACATCATGACAAGAGGCAAAGCAGAGTGGGAAACAGGTATGTAAAGGAAGATGTGGCAGAAAACCTTAAACGCTGAAATATACCTGTGAAAGCATTGTTTGTCAAAAGTACCAAGCATATAGCTTAAAGTACACATTATAACTTGGAATAGAAAGTTACAGTTGCACAGCTTACATAGCTTTCTAAGACTTTTTAACTCAATCCCAAATGTGAAAGCTACCTTTAAATGAAAGGAGGCCAAATTCATAACTTAAAAATGAAAACAGCAGGTTATACAATGAGATGAGTGAGAATGTACTTTACTAGGAAAAGTTGAGAATTCTCATAGCTTTTACAATACACTTTAATTCAAAACAGGCTGACATTTTTCAAAATCTGAAAACTCAGATTTTGTCCATGCTATTACCTTATTTAATGGAAGAACTGGGAGCAAACTGGAACAAAGTGACAGTTACTAGATCTGCAACCCTTCCTTTCCCGTTTGTTTATCCAACCCTCAGCTGTTATCAGTGCACTGTGCTTGCTACTCCACATTGTTGCACTTCAGACCAATTGCTAACTAATAGGGAGCCGTACAGTTTATCATCACCCCTGACACTCTCATTGCAAACCTCGGACGGGCCAAAATTCAACTGACTACTGAGAAGGAGCTTCTTGGGAACAGCTCAGGCAATCCCTTGGCAGCATGATGGAGAGCCACTCTGGCTGGGGCAGTAAGGACGCAGAGCCACTCTGGCCACGAAACGCAGTTATCTTTGAGATTAAAAACTAACTGAATTACTTGCTGCTAACGCTAAGTAAGTAACTTTTATTTTATGTTAATTAATTTTTACCACAGCAGAGTTTTGCTGAGAGAGATGACGTTAGAGTCATTTTCTACTCCAAAAAGAGACGGAAGCCCCGTCGAGGCTGCTTCCTTGCTAGCAAGAGAATGCCTGTGGGCGCAGCGTCCTCGCAAGCCCACGCTCCCGAAGCCAGGGACAGCCGGGGCTCGGGCTGCCGCTGCAGCTCCCTCCCGGCCCTGCCCGAGACCCCCCCCCGCCCCCAAGCCAGCTCCTACCCGCCACCGGCCTGCGCGGCGACAGCCGAGGGCACGCAGAACCGGGGGAAGGGGGCAGACCCCGCGGAGGGCTGCGGTTCCCCCCCACGCCTCAGGGGCCCGGCGACGCACAAGAGGCTCCGCGGCCTGCAGCCGACCGCGCCTCGCCGCAGCGCCGGCTCCCCCCGCCCGCTGCCACCCTCCGGCAGCGGGGTTAAAGGCCGCCACGCCCGACCGGACCGGAACAAGACGCGAGCGACGGGGCGGACATCCACGGCGCCGGCGCCGCTGCCGCTCCCGCCCCCTTCCCCTCCCCCGCCTCTGAGGGCCAGCAGCGCGCCCCCCCCCCTCTTCTCCCCCCCCCCCCCCCCCCCCGGTTATAACGCGGCGGGGGGAGGAGCCCCCCCCCCCGCCGCCGGGGCGGGCCGGAGGGAGCCCCCGCCCCCTCCCCTTCTCCTCAGCGGCGCGGGGAGGGGCGCGGCCCCGCGCGGCGGTACCTCAGGTCCCGGCGCGCGCGACGCTCGCCACCGACCACGGCCCCGCCCCGCCCCCGCCCGCCTCGCAGCACCTCGTCGCGCCGCGCCTCCCCCGCACGGCGCAGACTATTTACGTCAGGTCGCTCCGACGTGCCGACGTCACGGCCTGGCTCGGGACGGGACGGGGCGGGTAGGAGGTGCCAGCAGTACCGATTCGGCTGCGGCCGTTAGCCCCTTCGGCCGCGCCCCGCCATGTTCAACGTGGAGAGCCTGGAGAGGGTCGAGCTCGGGGAGAGCCTCCTCACCTGGGTGAGTGCCGCAGCCGCCAGGCCCCCGCCCGGGCCGCGCCCTGGCGCTCGGGCCGGCTCCAGCCCGGCCGGGGTCGGCAGAGCCCTGGCGGACCCGCCCCGCCTCGCCTCGCCTTGTGTCTAGCCGAGCTGTGGCGGGGCCGGCGGTCTGGGGGCTGCCCGGCGGGGCCCTCCGCCGCCTTGGCTCTTAGGGGGAACAAAGGAACGGGCGCCCCGCGGCGCCGCGACCGGCACGGCGCGGGGGGGGGCCGGGGCCTGTGGCGGCGCGGCCGGAGGAAGCGCGCCGAGGTGCGCCGCCCCCCTCCCCCTGTGGTGCGCCCGGGCTCGGCGGGCGAGGTGTTGCCCGTAGCTTTGATCCTTCCCCCACGACCCGCGCCCTTCCTGGCCTGGCTCTGGCGTGTCGGTGCCACGTTTTCCTAACCTGCCGGCTGGGCTCCGCAAGCTTACTGACCAGAGACTTTCTTTTCGTCTGTTTCTTTCTATTTGTAAGTGGTGCTCGAGAGACAAAATTCTCCTGTGAAGTCGAAGGCAATACAGGGCCAGCACAAGAATTACCTTTTCCCCTTTCAGTGTTCAGAGCTTGGTCCGTAAACATCTTCAGGTTGTGCTGTCATTCACAGAGCCGCCGAAGTGTAGTGGATGTTGAACCTGGGTTTGCAGCTACTCTGTAATTTGAGCAGTGACTGTAACATAGCCATGAAACTTGTTTTTCTGTAGCTGCGGATTTACTGGTTAGCTGTCTGGAACCACTGCATTTGGTTTGGGGGGTTCCCCACCGCCCCAAGCTGAATTGCCAAGGATATACCCACTATATGAAGCTCTGGAGTACAACTGATTGTTGAAGAGAAACAGATTTTTCTCTTTTAGATGTTTAGTCTGTGCAAGGCCAGAGCTGGCTAAAGCTGTGATGAGGATGAGTAAGTTACTGGGGAATGACAGGTTAAGTTTCTCCCTGAAAGTCAAAAGGGGATGAGCAAGGGAAGCTCAACGATTGTTAGAGGTGAGCAGGTGGTCTGGAAAGTAGAGAAGGCAGAGGTTTTGGGGAGCAGTGTGCCCCAGTGCTTCGTACAGGTCTGGAATAAGTAACCCAGTTCCTCTTTCCTTCATGTTCCTGCCAATCTTTGCTGCAGCTGGCCACTTGTCCTGCTTTTGGCTTCCCATGCTTTCTTTTTCAGGCATTGGGAATGAAAGTCCTCTTACTGATAGAATTCATGCGGAAGTTGGCGTGTGTGAATCCTTGCAAAGAAAGGCTGAGTGAGAGGCTCAGTGCTAGGAGAAAGAGGAAGGTTTACTGGGGGGGGTGATGGAGGAAGGTCTGTTGCTACATGCTCCTGGTTTCCATGTGTTTTCGTTTTAGCTGTTTTAGAGATGCTTCTCTTGTGCTCTTTGGCAGTAAAGTAGTTGTGCCAATGGGAGAAGCATGCTTGAAAGCTTAACCTAGCAAGCGGTTGCAGTCCCAATGTGTTCTTAACTCCCCAGATTTCCAAGTAACCAACAGACTAGTTCTTTCCTCTGCATGTCGGACTACTTGTACTCAAAACATGTCAGCTGATGCAGAATGAAAGAGATTGAATTTTCTCTTGTATGGTGTTGGCCTGTTATGAGTGATTTGAACTGTTGGTCCTACCTATTATCCAATCGCAGGTTGGACAAAATTGGTAATTACTTGAGAATATTTTGTTAAAGTGTAGCATCTGTGCAGAAGTCTGTGTCAAGTCTGAAAAGATTTCAAAACTAAAAATATTCCAATATTCTGTTACTTCAGTATGCTGTTCAAATTTGATTTTGTGATGTTAATATTTCAATAAAGTTGTTTTTAAAACTTCATAAGGTTAAGGTGTTTGCAAGCTAGTGAGGGAGATGCCAAAATGCAGAGTCAGAAGGCAGTGGCTACTTCCCTGTTCCCCAAAAGAATTCTTTGTACAGCCAAAAACAGTACAAACCAGTGGTTTATATGTGTTCGAGAGGATTGCTTTATCAACTTCCGCACGTGTTCAAATGTGGTGGAAGCTGGATTAGTCTTGATAGAAAATGAGTCACTGCTTCTTGTCTGTGGAGATGAAGAATACAAATGTATCTATATGAAGTCTACTCTGTGTTAGTGAAAATCTCTACTGATTTTCTTGCATTAAACAAAAAAAATAGTGGAAAGAACTTGTGATTTTTCTGTTTGTTTGTTTGTTTTTCCTTGCCACATTTGAGGTTGGTAGTTGAGGCAATTGATTTGTTGAGCAGCAAACTTTACTGTTACCCTTGAAAATAATTTGCACTTTCTTAGAAAAGCTAAACCATTGAAAAAAATTACCTTGGCACATAAAGCTGTCCTGGAGAAGCAGACATAAAAATGGAAAGCTTAAAGAGAGAACAACTGCAGCAACAGAAAAAGTCTTGTGGCATTGACCATCTGTAGGAATTATTACTCATTCATATGCTCATGTTTGAGCAGTAGTTAGTATTTATAATCTTTGGTCCTGAAACTATACCTATCCAGTGGAGTCTTGTCCTGCCTGTAGTAGTAGTCCGTGCAGATCCCTTTACATTTCTAACCTTTGCACCCCCTCAGATACTGAGTTAATCAAGAAACTAGCTGCATCTTTTTTTGGTTAGCAGAAATATTAGTAAATTCTTCTTAAACAGCATTAGAATTAGTCAACACGTTTCTTAGATGAATGTGTGGAGTTCTGGGTTATTTTTACAATTTCAGTATTTTTGTGTGAATGTGGCTTTGAAACAGACTCAGTAAAAAAAATGAAGAAAGATGGTTTCAGTTTATTCCAGGATATGTGAAACTTGCAAAAGAGGCAATAAAGTTTTTTTAGTCCGCAGTAAAACTGGCTGTATAAACAAGATGCTTTTTTTGCCTTGCTTTCGAGTCTCATAATGATTCTTGGGAAACCATTCATTTAGATGGGAGAATAGAGCTGGCTTAATTGCAGTTTCTGCATACCTGGCGTAGCCGGTCTTTTCCATTATGCCAGAGAAGCTTGCTGTTCTTAAGAACTGGTTTAACCTCCCAGATTGCTTGCTTCACATTCATACGGAAGTACTTGAACTGGTTTGTCTGTGTGTTGAATAGATAAGGCTTTCCACAAGTCTGAGAACTGGTCCAGCTTAAGCTGAGTGTTTGCTCAGATGGATGTAGAGTGAGATGAAACTGCTCCTCCTTTTGCCAGCTCATGATTTTAATGAATGCAAATATCCCTCACGCCTTTTACCTTGCATGCCTGTGATTCCTGTTCTGTTATCTTTAAGCTGGAGCAAACTGCTTACCTGTGAATATGTTTTGTTTTATTCTTTAATATTTCACCAATGCCCCCATTTTTAGCATTACGCTCTAGCTTGGGGTGTAATTGTCAGGTTTTTTACCTCTTCAACAGCATGGTCACATGGGTTCCTGAATCACTTTTGTTCAGGATTTTAAACAGCTGGGAGAGCTTTTGCTTCCTACCACTTTAGCAGGTGACCATGATGTTATTTTGAGGCAGCCATGGTAGTGGCAACTTGAGTGAAACTGAGGAAAGGACTGGAGCCCAACTACTGACATCTCAAAGCTGATATTTATACTTCAGCAGTGGTTGCAGCCTACTGTAATTGCAGAACTATTACTCTACCAAAAATCTCCCAGAAGCCTCTTCTGAGACTATTCTAGGCACTGTGGTATAGTTATCCAAGCTGCACTGCAGCCAAAGCAGCATAGAAAAACGTGGCTGTGGGGTAAACCTGCAATGATACTAAAATTGTTTCAGCAGATCTAATACAGATTTACATCTCTTCTCTTTAAAGCTTATGACTGGTCCACATATGAACACACGGACTTTTTTTTTTTTCTTCTCTCCTTTGTGTGTAGTGTCAGGAGCGCTTTTAAATCAGAATATCACTGAGTCATTTCTTAAAATATGGAGAACTGTCAAATGTGCATGTGGCAGTTACACTTTAATACGTCCATATCTGAAATCAGTGTGATGGCTACAGGTTTTTGCTATGTAACCTGAGAAATTTTCTTTTTTAACATAGAGCTAAGATGTGATACTGATTGCTTAGCATTGGTATGTAAACAGCAGGATTCCTCAAAGAGGTCACTGCTGTCTAGTTATAAGTAGCAGATTGCTGTGGAGATGTCGTGAACTTCCTTTCCTTCGTTATGATGAATACTTCCTATTTTGCCATGCGCTGCCTCTACCAAGCTCCATCTTGCCTGCTTTCTTTCTCTTCCAACCCTGAATGCCAAAACAGTTTCTGTGGTAGACAGGTTAAAACTTTTATGATAAGTGAGACTTTTGTAAATGCTGTACAAGGTCCCTGTTTAGGTACACTCCATTTTGAAAGCAGCACTCTAGCCATTTATGTGGTATCAATCCTTTGACCTTTCTCCTTTTTGGCTGAAAAATCTTCTCAGTACAGTGTATCTCTGTCTTCTGTGTGGTGGCCTATCCCCAGCTGGGAGGACTTGCCTGTGGTAGTCTGAAATATGGAGACCATGTGAGCAAGCACTGAAACAGATTTTGATTCTTCAGGAAGGCTGCTTGTAAATGCTTTGTAGGCACGCTTTTCAGAGAGGTTCAAACCTGCTGGAATTTACTAGGAAAGCTGTGTTTTCTCCTACTGTCCAGTTACATCCTTTTTAGACTGTTCTTGATCCTTGTGCATCCATGGTTTTAAGTACTCTTCTGGTTTCTTGTAGATTCCAAGATTGTAGGAGACTTGCTAAGCCTGTTTAAACTCTTTCTTCTTTCAATCCTTCATCATTGACCACAAAGTTGTATAGGGTTTCATTTTCTTCTGATGATATCATCTCATCAGCATCTCTTACCTCTTGAAGAAAACATCAAATTTCAGGAGTGGTTGATTGGGCTGGTGATGACAGCAGGTCAAAAAGATAGTTCTGTCTGAGTATGTTGCTGCTGAGACGGGGAAAAAACACTGAGCTTGCCAGCAGTCATGGAGCATGGGTTGAGATATCTGGCAGATCACAGCCCCTGTATCTGCTGTGACAGACCAGTAGGTTGAGCAAACTTTATTTTTGATGACCTCTCAGGTAAAGAATTTGTTGTTGCACCCTTTTAGGGGTAGCTGTCCAAGAGTGATATTCTGAGTGTATAATTCACTGTGTTTGAAGAAGCTGGGTTGTCTAGCACCATTATTAGGTGATAGGCATTTTTTTGACCTATTGCTGAGAGGTCAAGCAGAGGCAGAAGAACTTCTCTTAGAGATTGTATTGTAGAGCAAGTGGTAACAGGCTGACAATGTATGAATATGATAATTAAAGATAATAAGGTACAGGTTGTATATATTCCTTCCCCCACCTTCTTTTAAGTCAACAACAGGAAGGAAGGCTGAACACAGAGTTTGGCAGTGCAGACATTATTCTTCATGTGTTCATTTTGACAGTGTTAGATTTTCATTCTTTGTGGCCTTGTCCCAAATTCTGCCTTTTTTTCAATTTACTCCTTTCGGAAGAGCTGCTCTATAGCAGTGGTACATTTATAACAATTGCTAGTTCTTTGAAGAAAAAAAAAACACATGTAGATGTGATTCAGTATGTGCTCAATTTCAGCTCCCAGTTCTGCCCCCTCATTTTTTGGGGCGGGGGGGATTGCGAGATGTTGCTTGGGGAAGAAACAGATTTTGCTGCTGAGAACTGTGAACCTTGAACAGTATGAAGGAAACAACTTTTCTGTTAGCTTGTTAATCTCAAGGTGGGAGGTGAGGAGAGAAAGCTGTTTCTATCTTCTTTTTGAAATACTTAAACAGTTATTTCAAAGAGATGAAGTCAAATTGTGAATTTTGCACAATTATCTTTGTCTTTCTTACTGTGAGACAGTTTTGAGGCTCTTGAACTGGAAGATAATATTCTGACATTTTATTCTTCCTGGACCATCAAAAGTATTTGCTGCTATGTGTGGGACTTCTGTAGAGCAATTGCAGACTTTCAAGTTGTGGAGCAGGAGAAGAAAAGGGGCCCAAGACTCAATTGCACTTGCTGCTATCTGCTTTCTTGGCTGAGCTGAGGGCTCTTGAGTACTGTGATAGTTTAGAAAGACTTAACTAACTTTGGTTTGCCTGCAGCTTCAGAGCCTAACTCCAGGGTTGCTTAATCAAATTGATTTGCAAGTCCTAATCATTAATTAAAAAAAACCCAGCGAGGGTATTGGCCACACAGCAACTAACACTAGCACAAGGTTAAGGCAGGAATGCTTGGCTGGAAGTGAGGGGAAGAGGGTAGTAGCGTCTTTCTTGCGGCTTTTGTTGCCAACAGCCTGGCAGGTCCTGCCACACAGGAAAGGGAAAGGAATTAACACCTTCCCCAGCCTACTGGTAGTGGTTTCCTCCCCTGCAGAGTATGTGTGTGCTGTTTTCATGGCTGCCTTACTTTGCCAAATGTGATTTAGTCACTCCTGTGAGTTACTTGGTGCTTCTTGTTTGGGGCAATGAACAAGAGACAGCATGGAGAGGGGGAGGAAGGTTTTGGTGGAGGTAAAAGCTCTCTAAGGTTAAAGGCGGAGGGAGTCCAGCCAGCACTCTGCTTCCGCATGTGGCAGGCAGAAGCTTCTGAATGAATACAAAGCTGGAGTTGCGTTTCAGTGGACTAGCAGGGGCCACAAAAGGATGGCAGCCTTTCAAAAGGAGCGTGCAGGAAGTGTTTTTGGAGTGGTGCATGTAGTGGAGCAAGTATTGCACAAAAAGGTGAATTGTAAATCTGATGATAATGTGCTTCAGCCGTAGAATTCGTAGGGCTCTTTCATGCCCTGTAGCTGCAAGCTTCTTTGCAAGTGTACGCTACACTGGAAGTGTAGTGCTTTGTGTCCTCTGTGGAAGTCCTGTTGACTGTTTGGAGCTAAATCTGTCAGGGTAGCTAGGTTGAGATACTTAAGGTAAACAAGGGGGTATTCACACCCCATGTGATATATGTTTGGAGGGCATTAGATCTACGAAATGAGCATCTGTATTTTATTCATTGCAGAGTTGCAAAGTATTAAATGGGTTATAGCCCTTCCTGCATTCCTGGATTGCATAAGATAAACCTTTGAGTGAACTTGTTTGCCATGGCAGCAAGGTATCCATAGTTTTACTATAGGACAGGATTAAGTAGAAATAAGTTTGTGTTTAACTGCAACAGAGGTTATGGTTGTTTTATCAATGCTACTGCCCCTTTGGTGGTTAGAAAAAAACCCATCAGGACTTGATCATTCCAGCATGATTCAGCTGATTTTATTTTATGGACAATGCCAAAAGATGGCAGCCTGTTCCATGGTGGCTCCTGTCTTCCTTAAGGAATCATGAAATTTGGTCAGCCTCTGAAAAATCTTGTTCTGCTTATCTACACAGTCTCCATGAAGTTCAGGAAAATGTTTGCTGTAATATAAATCCTGGAAATGGAGAAGACTTGAACAGCAAGTTATGCTAAATTTAGTGGTGTGCTATACATCTGTGTTAGCAGTTCTAGAATCTGTTAAGTCTGAAATTCTTAGCCTGATGAAAACTCACTGCCAACTCTCTTGGAATCCTATATTTTAGCTGCTAAGTCTTTCTTACTCTTGTGATCCTGTGAAAGACTGTTTCCACACTGATCAGAAAGTTTGTGCAGATGATATTTCAGTAGAGCTTACTGCTCTTGGATTCATCTTCTCTGCCTTTGGGGGAGAGTTCTTTATTCCACCTGTCAATAGACAGTACTTTTCATCCAAATTATAGCTGCAAGAGGGTGGAGTTGTGGGCTTTAAATCGTTATTGTTCTTTTTCTGTGTTTTGCAAGGGCAAAGCTGTCATCTATGTTCACTTTTTTTTAAGTAATATTAGAAATATGTATGAATTTGGACTACTAGTATGCAGAGTTTTTCTGACTAGCGACTAGCTGATGAGTTAGTGTACTTTGCTTTGCTTTATACCATCAAACAGCAGCTGTGCCTTGCTGCCTGTTGTCTTAGTATGGATCAATTTGGGCACATTTGCCTGGTGCTATTCAGGTTTCTAGTAGCCTAGCAGTCTTCATTCAGGACAAAAAGTATTTTGCTCTTTTGTTCATTGAGCACTATTCTGCTGTTTGTATTTAACACCTGCTTTTAGAGAACAGTTCCATTATCCTCCTTTGGTGAAACTTCATGCATCCCAGTTCTATGGGTTGCATTATAATCTAGGCTTCTGTAAGTCAAAGAGTGCTGAAGACGGAAGATATCCTACACTTCCTATGTTTAAAGTGACATCACTTTAACTATTTTATATATGTCAACTCTGGATAATAGAGATGGAAATTTTTGCACTCTGATCAGCAGAGGAAGCCGGTGGTTCACCTCTTGTAAACCCTGCCATTTGTGTTTTCTTCCATGAGAAGATGTTTCTAGTCTTAAAAGGCACTGTTTTGGGTTTCTAAAGTTCATTGGTGCTTGGTGGAGTGTGAATGTGTGTATCCTATAAATGTGGGTGTATTGAGGTAATGTTTGGCAGTTTTGCACTTATTAATAGCTTGTATGTTGAGAAAAGGAGAGAAAGCATCTATGGTAGCTATTACTTTTAAACTGTCCTGGGTTCAGCTGGGATAGAGTTAATTTTTACAGGAACCTGGGAGGTGGGGGGGCATAGCTGGGGCAGCTGACCTGAACTAGCCAAGGAGCTATTCCATACCATGTGACATCATGCTCAGTATATACATGGGGAGTGGGCCGGGGGGAGGGGGCTCCTGCTCTCGACTTTCGGTGGGGGAAGTGACGGGGGAAGTGATGGAGCGTCGGGTCCCGGGTGGTGAGCAGTTGCACTGTGCATCACTCTTTTCTGTATACTCTTTCATTAGTACCGTCGTTGTTGTTGTAACTTTTTTTGCGTTGTCCCAGTAAACTGCCCTTATCCCAACCCTCGAGGTTCCAGGTTTTTTTTTTTCTTTTCTCTCCTCCGTCTCCCCCCTATCCCACCGGAGGGGGCGGGAGGAGTGAGCGAGCGGCTGCGTGGTCCTTTGTTACCGGCTGGGCTGAAACCATGACAGTCCTTTTTGGCGCCCAACGTGGGGCACGAAGGGTTGAGATAACGACAGATCTGGCTAGAGCGTGTTGAAACAAATTTGTCATACGCATTCCTTATATTAGATAAATAGATGTTAGTCACAATGTTGATTAATTTGTTTACATGGTGGCGTTTTGTAAGTCCTTATATGCTCTATGTATTGCCTGTAGTTACGTTTCTCACCTCTGGGAGAGTGATTGGGATTATCATTTTGCTGTACTGGGCAATGTCGACTTGTGAAATGATTACATCACTGGTCATGAGATTAAGCTGGTATCTGTATGAGGCAGTGATATCATTTTCATACTTTGGGCACCTTCTATCGGATTTTATTGGTAATTACAGCCAATCCATGGGGGAGTTAGGGGGGGATACTTCCCCCCATCCGTTCGCCTCCCTTTTCTCCTTCCGACTAATTACAACAGCTTTTGAGAACTTTGAATATCCTTGGAATGCACAAGCCAGTGTGCTGTTAGTGCTATGCCTCCTGAATATGTTTCAGGTCTTGTTTAGGGCTACAAAAAGGCTCTTTAAGAGTACCACCCAGAGATCTGCCCCAAAGCTGGATATTCATGGGTGGCACGGCATGTGGGAGGATATGGGCAGGTATCTAGAGAACTTCTCACCCCCAGTGGCTTGGAAGTTCACTCCCGAACAACTACAGAACCCTCATGAAGTGGTAGAATATTTGAAAGAAAAATGCTGTGGCTATTCCAAAGACGTACAACTCGCTGCACTGTGCTGGGCCCTGGCCAGTATCTACCAAACACTGCTTGATATTAGGCAGCACCCTCAGGGAGAAAAGGGGGAAAAGATGGAAAACAGGACAGCAGGCACCGTGGCTACCCCTACCCTGGCAACAGGCACCGTGGCTACCCCTACCCCGGCAACAGGCAGCGTGGCTACCCCAACCGCAGTGACAGATACTGCAGCTAAACCAGAGAACCAACCTGTGCCAGTATCAGTCGCCCCTGTACAGAAAAAGAAACACACAAAGAAATCAGTTCGCTCAGTGAGAGATGAAGATGAACCAGGGTCATCACGAGAACAGGAGGAAGAGGCAGAACCTGAAATAATCACCCGATCTCTATCCCTGAGTGAGTTGCGTGACATGCGAAAAGATTTTAGCCGCCACCCCGGTGAGCACATTGTTACCTGGCTGCTCCGATGCTGGGATAATGGGGCTAGTAGTGTGGAATTAGAGGGTAAGGAAGCCAAGCAGTTGGGATCTCTGTCTAGGGAAGGGGGCATCGACAAGGCGATTGGGAGAAAAACACAAGTCCTCAGCCTCTGGAGGCGACTTCTGTTAGGTGTAAAGGAAAGATACCCCTTCAAGGATGAAGTTACATGTCACCAAGGCAAGTGGACCACCATGGAGAGAGGTATCCAGTACCTGAGGGAATTAGCCGTGCTGGAGGTGATTTATAATGATCCAGAAAATGCGCAGTCACCCATAGACCCAGATGAAGTCCAATGCACACAACCCATGTGGCGGAAGTTTCTACGAAGAGCACCACCAACCTATGCCAACTCATTGGCAGTAATGTCCTGGAAAGAAGGCCATGGACAAACGGTGGATGAATTGGCTGTCCAACTCCGGCAATACGAAGGAAGTCTCTCTTCCTCCCTACGGGCCTGTGTCTCGGCTGTAGAGGAATTGTCCCGAGAGTTCCAGCAATTCAAAGTGGATATGTCCTCCTCCCCACCTGTACAGGCCCGCATCGCAGCTATTGGGAGTAAGCATTCCTCTGCCCAAGAGAGAGGTGAGAGAAAGTACACACGACGGGCTAACCTGTGGTTTTACCTGCGCGACCATGGAGAGGACATGAGGAAGTGGGATGGAAAACCTACCTCAGTCCTGGATGCACGGGTACGGGAGTTGCGAGAAAAAGCAACCAGAAAAGAGGATTCTTCTTGGAAAACTGCTGCTCCAGTTTCCTGTGAGGAGTCCCCCAGATGCAGTAGATGGGCTGATCACATTTCTGATCCTCTTGAAGGGACTTCTGATTCACGTGTGCGAAAAGTGAGTAACGAATATTCTAACCAGGATTAGAGGGGCCCTGCCTCCAGCCAGGTGGAGGAGAGGGACAACCGAGTCTACTGGACAGTGTGGATTCGATGGCCTGGCACATCAGACCCACAGGAATATAAGGCTCTAGTAGACACTGGTGCACAATGCACCCTAATGCCATCAAGTTATAAAGGGGCAGAACCCATCTGTATCTCTGGTGTGACAGGGGGATCCCAAGAGCTAACCGTATTGGAAGCTGAAATGAGTCTAACCGGGAATGACTGGCATAAACACCCCATTGCAACCGGCCCAGAGGCCCCATGCATCCTTGGTATAGATTATCTCAGGAGGGGATATTTCAAGGACCCAAAAGGGTACCGTTGGGCTTTTGGTATAGCTGCATTGGAGACGGAGGAGATTGAACAGCTGTCTACCCTGCCTGATCTCTCTCAAGACCCTTCAGTTGTGGGGTTGCTGAAGGTTGAAGAACGACAGGTGCCAATTGCTACCACGACGGTGCACCGGCGGCAATATCGCACCAACCGAGATTCCCTGATCCCCATCCATAAGCTGATTTGCCAATTGGAGAGTCAAGGAGTGATCAGCAAGACTCACTCACCCTTTAATAGTCCCATATGGCCTGTACGGAAATCTAATGGGGAATGGAGACTAAACAGTAGATTATCGTGGGCTGAATGAAGTCACGCCACCGCTGAGCGCTGCTGTGCCAGATATGTTAGAGCTTCAATATGAACTGGAATCAAAGGCAGCTAAGTGGTATGCCACAATTGACATTGCTAATGCATTTTTTTTCCATCCCTTTGGCAGCGGAGTGCAGGCCACAGTTTGCCTTTACTTGGAGGGGTGTCCAGTACACCTGGAATCGACTGCCCCAGGGGTGGAAACACAACCCCACTATTTGCCATGGACTGATCCAGGCTGCACTGGAAAAAGGTGAAGCTCCAGAGCACCTGCAATACATTGATGACATCATCGTATGGGGCAACACGGCAGAAGAAGTTTTTGAGAAAGGGAAGAAAATAATCCAAATCCTTTTGAAGGCTGGTTTTGCCATAAAAGAAAGTAAGGTCAAGGGACCTGCACAGGAGATCCAGTTCTTAGGAGTAAAATGGCAAGACGGGCGTCGTTAGATCCCTATGGATGTGATCAACAAAATAGCAGCTATGTCCCCACCAACTAATAAAAAGGAAACACAAGCTTTCTTAGGTGTTGTGGGCTTTTGGAGAATGCATATTCCAAATTACAGTCAAATTGTAAGTCCTCTCTACCAAGTTACCCGGAAGAAGAATGATTTTAAATGGGGGCCTGAGCAACGACAAGCTTTTGAACAAATTAAGCGGGAGATTGTTCATGCAGTAGCTCTTGGGCCAGTCCGGGCAGGACAAGATGTTATAAATGTGCTCTACACTGCAGCTGGGGAGAATGGCCCTACCTGGAGCCTCTGGCAGAAAGCACCTGGGGAGACCCGAGGTCGACCCCTGGGGTTTTGGAGTCGGGGATACAGAGGATCCGAGGCTCGCTATACTCCAACTGAAAAAGAGATATTGGCAGCATATGAAGGAGTTCGAGCCGCCTCAGAAGTGGTTGGTACTGAAACACAGCTCCTCTTAGCACCCCTACTGCCAGTGCTGGGCTGGATGTTCAAAGGGAAGGTCTCCTCTACACATCATGCAACTGATGCCACGTGGAGTAAGTGGGCCGCACTGATCACACAACGGGCTCGCATAGGAAACCCCAGTCGCCCAGGAATTGTGGAAGTGATCATGGACTGGCCAGAAGGCAAAAATTTTGGAATGTCGCCAGAGGAGGAGGTGACACGGGCTGAAGAGGCCCCGCTGTATAATAAACTGCCAGAAAATGAGAGGTAATATGCTCTGTTCACTGATGGGTCCTGCCGCATTGTGGGAAAACATCGGAGGTGGAAGGCTGCTGTATGGAGTCCTACACGACTAGTCGCAGAAACTGCTGAAGGAGAAGGTGAATCGAGTCAGTTTGCAGAGGTGAAAGCCATCCAGCTAGCGTTAGACATTGCTGAAAGAGAGAAATGGCCAGTGCTCTATCTCTATACCGACTCATGGATGGTGGCAAATGCCCTATGGGGGTGGCTACAGCAATGGAAGAAGAGCAATTGGCAGCGCAGAGGTAAACTCATCTGGGCTGCCGCACTGTGGCAAGATATTGCTGTTCGGATAGAGAAGCTAGTGGTAAAAGTACGCCACGTAGATGCTCATGTACCCAAGAGTCGGGCCACTGAAGAACATCAAAACAACCAGCAGGCAGATCAGGCCGCCAAGATTGAAGTGTCTCAGGTGGACCTGGACTGGCAACGTAGGGGTGAGCTATTTATGGCTCAGTGGGCCCATGATACCTCGGGCCATCAGGGAAGAGATGCAACATATAGATGGGCTCGCGATCGAGGGGTGGACTTAACCATGGACACTATCGCACAGGTTATCCATGAATGTGAAACATGTGCTGCAATTAAGCAAGCCAAGCGACTGAAACCCCTGTCGTATGGAGGGCGATGGCTGAAATATAAGCAGTGGGAGGCCTGGCAGATTGACTATATCACACTCCCACGAACCCGCCAAGGCAAGTGCCATGTGCTTACAATGGTGGAAGCAACCACTGGATGGCTGGAAACATATCCTGTGTCCCACGCCACTGCCCAGAACACTATCCTGGGCCTTGAAGAGAAAGTCTTATGGCAACACGGTACCCCAGAAAGAATCGAGTCAGACAACAGGACTCACTTCCGAAACAACCTCATAGACACCTGGGCCAAAGAACATGGCATTGAGTGGGTATATCACATCCCTTATCACGCACCAGCCTCCGGAAAAATCGAACGATACAATGGACTGCTGAAAACTACATTGAGAGCAATGGGGGGTGGAACTTTCAAACATTGGGATACACATTTAACAAAAGCCACCTGGTTAGTTAATACTAGAGGATCCACCAATCGGGCGGGCCCCGCCCAACCAAGACTTCCACATACTGTAGAAGGGGATAAAGTTCCTGTAGTGCACATGAGGAGTATGTTAGGAAAGACAGTCTGGGTTAGTCCTCCCTCACGCAGAGACAAACCCATCCAAGGGGTGGTTTTTGCTCAGGGACCTGGGTACACCTGGTGGGTGATGCAGAAGGATGGGGAAGTTCGATGTGTACCTCAGGGAGATTTGATTTTGGGAGAGAATAGCCAGTGAACTAGGCTGTATGATATTTAACTGCTAAATAACCTGCCAATGTATGTCATTGTATCTATAGTGTCTATATGCCATATCAAGGGTATTACTGTAAGAATTACCCAAATGACTGAAGAATGGACTTTGAAACTGAGCCAAGAACAACAGTGATAGAACTTGAACTGGCGCCCAGCAATTTCCTCAAGATCAACATCTTTGACCTGCAGACCAAGGGTGTGGGTTGCATCAAATGTACCAGCCAGAAGTTCCAGAGACAGCATACAACAACCCAACACCTCACACCATCTCTCTTATCCTGAAGAAGTGTTACAACAGATGGAGCCTCAAAGTCATGGACTAAATAAAATTGATGGACACATTGGAGGGATAACCCATTGACTAAGGGAATACTATTTGTATGTGTGTGTGTGGGGGGGGGGGGGGGTGTCCATATACATATATATCTATATATAAGACAAGGAAAGTGGTAGTGGTTGATTGGAAAATGTAAGATCTGGGCATGATGTAAATGGTATAGAATAAGGGGTGGATAATGTCCTGGGTTCAGCTGGGATAGAGTTAATTTTTACAGGAACCTGGGAGGTGGGGGGGCATAGCCGGGGCAGCTGACCTGAACTAGCCAAGGAGCTATTCCATACCATGTGACATCATGCTCAGTATATACATGGGGAGTGGGCCGGGGGGAGGTCTCTCCTGCTCTCGACTTTCGGTGGGGGAAGTGACGGGGGAAGTGATGGAGCGTCGGGTCCCGGGTGGTGAGCAGTTGCACTGTGCATCACTCTTTTCTGTATACTCTTTCATTAGTACCGTCGTTGTTGTAACTTTTTTTGCGTTGTCCCAGTAAACTGCCCTTATCCCAACCCTCCAGGTTCCAGGTTTTTTTTTTTCTTTTCTCTCCTCCGTCTCCCCCCTATCCCACCCCACCGGAGGGGGCGGGAGGAGTGAGCGAGCGGCTGCGTGGTCCTTTGTTACCGGCTGGGCTGAAACCACGACATAAACAAAACATGATTAAGTAGATGAAAGCTTGGAAAGAACTGTTGGTTTACAGTACTGTGTTAGGCCTTCCTATTATGTATCCTATTTTCATTTTATCTTCATCAGAAATGCTGTGTAGTATTCTCTTTCATCAGCTGGCTCATCTGGCTTTCAACTGAAAAAAAGAATGCATTCATTTTCTCTCCAGGAGTTGGTAGATTAGCTTGTCTTCTCATGGATGTTTCTGGAATTGTTAAACCAAACATCATTCGGTCTTGAGACTCTGTTCATTGTATCTTAATGATGTGTCATACTTGAACACTTCAGTTAGCAGCAGTTTAGTGGCAGTGCCAAGATAGTGCAGTAATAACTGGTTTGTGCTGTCATGGTGCTCTCATTTCACAGTTCTTTAGGAAGTAAGCTTTAGTCAAGGTATCTTTTCTACTTTCTGCATTGTGTTTCTGCAAAGGAAGTATTTAATCTTTGGAAAACTTAAACTATGAATGAAATAATTTGATTGAGACCTTTCATGGCTTTGACCTATTCAAGTATCTGGGGTCAAACACAGTATATATAAAATGAGAAGGAAATTACTAAAAATGATGTTAAACTCCTTCTCCCTGAAAGAATCCCCACCCTGGCCAGTAATGTAAAGATCTTGCCATTTTGTTGTTTGGCTAATTGAGTGCCTAACATTACAGCTGGATTGCAAAGTAACTCTTGAGATTTTAATGTTGAAAGTCTGACAGCCTAAAAATCAGCCAAAACATCTGGAAATTCAAATAATGGAATAAAACTGTTGCTTGTTGGAGAGCCTGGATCCCCTTTGTTTGCTTCATGCAGTCTGCTGCTGTCTTGGAAAGCATGAAAAAATAGCTTATGGCATGACTATCCAAGCAGAAGATAACACTGCTACCAACTGGGAGGAGAAGAGTGGTGAAGAAACCTTAAAGTTGTCCACAAGCACAGGATCTGGTTATAGGATAGGAATCCAATTCTCTTTGTGACAGGTCTGGCTCAATAGAAGAATTTGACATCTGAGGAAGAACAACTTCCTGTATCACATCATTAGCTTACCATCCTGAAAAAAATTAATGGTCTGGTTTCCTCCAGGCATTGAAGCTGAGTGAAATTTGTTTTAGTGGGGTTCTTGCAGATGTCATAGGTAATATTGGGTAAATATATGAGGACAGAAGTATCCAACCATCCTTAATCTTCTCTGCCACTTTGGTCCTTCAAGTGTTCTTGCTAATGGCTTGAGTATTGATTTGCATCAAACCCAGTGAGGCTGGTTTCTTTCTTGTTTTTACTCCTTTTAGCCACTTCTTCCTGTCTTAGCTGTGTGATCTGTTTCTTCTGTGGTGATACAGTATTGTTCTAGGCTCTACATGGCAGCTAGTTGTAAGCTTGCATACTCAGTTCCAAAAATGTAGGGAAATAATGGGTAAATAATTCTAAAGGATCATTTATAAGTTGGGGAGTACTTTGATAAATAACTAATTGGAAAGTGGGCGTTACCTTTTGTTGTGTTTGTGCATAAGGTAACCAGTCACATAGTGTTTTATCTGCTAAGAACTTCTAATAAAGATTTTGGGTATTATTACAAAAGAATACATAAAAGGTCTATTGTGCAACTGCACCAGCAATAAAAAACCAAGCTATGTATATAATCACTGTGCAAAGAGCAGGTCTTTCATTAACTCTTAGTGTTGAGAAGGGAAAGGTGCTGGAGAGGTTTTTGGTTTTGTGGGTTTTTTTTTTTTTTTTTTTTTTTGGTCTTTTGGGGGGAAGGCTGTTGGAGTGTTTTGGGTTTTCTTCTGTTTGGTGGTTTTTTTGTTTTGTTTTGTTTTCCTCTAGCTTCAGGGGATGCTAAATTCCCCACCACAACTTTTATCCTGGTCTTCAGCTACTGTCTTTGAGAACTGAGTGTTTTTCCAGTTCTGACCTTCATATCATGAGTGTTTTTCATGCCTCCTATCCCTTGTAGCTAACAAATCCTCACTAGTCATATAGGTAATCTAGAACTGTAACTCAGATTTTCTAAGATTCTGACTTCCTGCAGCAATTTAGTCCCCAGTGATAGCCTCCTTCACATTGAAACAGTCACCTGGTACTCCTTACTTTAAGGTTTGTATAAAAATTGACAGCTCATGTTCATGGCTGTGTGAGTCAGAGGTCTGGATTAATACTTAATAAAATCAGAGAACCCTTTTCTCCCATTACGTGATAGTTGATGGAAGGTGTGAAGGCCTACTAGAGCTAGTGATTGAGCCAAGTGGTTGGTGGGGTTTTCTTCCCTTTTTTCTCTAGACTCTTGTCTGATAGAATCATAGAACAGTTTGGGTTGGAAGGGACTTTTAAAGGTCATCTGGTCTAACCTGCCTGAAATAAGCAGGGACATCT
This sequence comes from Aquila chrysaetos chrysaetos, assembly GCF_900496995.4. NCBI lineage: Eukaryota > Metazoa > Chordata > Aves > Accipitriformes > Accipitridae > Aquila > Aquila chrysaetos. The sequence goes on from NC_044030.1 coordinate 32,039,820, forward strand.
TCAACTAGATCAGGTTGCTCAGACCCCTGTCCAACCCGACCTTGAAGGTTTCCAGGGATGGGGCATCTACCACCTCTCTGGGCAACCTCTTCTAGTGTTTCACCACCCTCATTGTAAAAAATGTCTTCCTTATATCTAGTCTGGATCTACCCTCTTTCAGTTTAAAACCATTACACCTTGTCCTATCACAACAGGCCCTACTAAAAAGTCCGTCACCATCTTTCTTATAAGCCCCATTTAAGTATTGAAAGGCCACAATAAGGTCTCCCTGGAGCCTTCCCTTCTCCTGAACAACCCCAACTCTCTCAGCCTTTCGTCATAAGAGAGGTGTTCCATCCCTCTGACCATTTTTGTGGCCCTCCTCTGGACCTGCTCCAACAGGTCCATGTCTTTCCTGTGCTGAGGACTCCAGAGCTGGAGTCCCACCAGAGCGGAGTAGAGGGGGAGAATCACCTCCCTTGACCTGCTGGTCGTGCTTATTTTGATGCAGCCCAGGATATGGTTGGCTTTCTGGACTGCAAGTGCACATTGCTGGCTCACATTCAGCTTTTCCTCCACCAGTACCCCCAAGTCCTTCTCTGCAGGACTGCTCACAAATCCTTTCATTCCCCAGCCTTGTATGGGTACCAGGGGTTGCTATGACCCAGGTGCGGGACCTTGTACTTGGCCTTGTTGAACCTAAGAGGTTCACATGGGTCCACTTCTTGAGCTTGTCCAGGTCCTTCTGGATGGCATCCTGTCCCTCAGGCATGATGGCAAGGCTCCACATAGTGGTACAAGAAGTGGGAAAAAAAAAAAGAATCATAACAGGGAATGGGAATTAATTTACAGCTCTGGGCAGCTAACGATGGGGGTGGTATTGCAAACACTCGAGAAGTAGGAGCAGTTGCAGCAGAATGAGAGAGAAGTCTTCTGGGAGGAAACACATCACAATGCACAGGAAGGGCAGTGTTTTAACAGCTGTTATTGAATAGCTGTTTAGAGGCACACACAGAAAAACATTCACTGCTTTGCCTCCACAGATGGACTCTGCTTCTGCATTGCCACATTATTATTGTTCTTCTTCCTCCTGAACTCTACTGTTCCTTAAAGTGGTTTAGTGTTTTGTAGAACTATCTGAGAATGGTATAGGAGTTTAACTTTGAAATAAATTAGTAAAGCTGTTTTATGTAGGTTTTTTTGCAAGAAAATTTGTTACTTTCATATCTCTGAAGGATTTGAAAAAGATACAGTTCCTTTAAGAGTTGAATAAATGTTTTGTAGCAGAAATTTGACACCTTAATTGAAATATTATGCTGTGTATTCCTGTCCTATGCAAGCAAAGACATTTATTACAAAAATTAAATGTATGTGAAGAAACAAGTCATATAATGAGTTTTAGTCTTTCTTTAAGTCTTCAGACTGGTTACCTGAGCCTTAATGACAGTTTTGACCTTTTCTTGTGTATAAAGTATGGGGGAAGTATGATGATAAAATTAGTTACAAAACAGCAGAGAGTATGCATCTTATTTCTCTGTGTCACGGAAATAGGCTTAGCAACCTTTCTTCCTCTATCAGTGTCATGGTATCTCCTACGTACACTTTTGTTTAGTCAAGGAGGTGTTTCATACATCAAGATACAAAATGGATTTTAGAAAACCTGATTAGTTTGCAATCTGTTTGAAGACCTCCTTAATGTTGGTATTGCTTATTTGAAAAGAGCATTTCATTTTGTCTACTTTTGAAAAATCATAATAGTGGTAGTTCTTAAGTGATTTTTTGATTTGGCTATTGTGCAGTGAAGTAATTTAAATACTCATTATTTAAGTATAATATGCAGAGTTAGAAACAAGTTTTCATTGTCTATGCTTGAGAATTTTATCGTTGTAGCATCTTGAACTTCTTCAAGCATAAGCGTCCACGTTGTCATTACAGGTTTTTTTTGCTAGGAAGTGCTATTTCCTGTTTAATGTGTTGCTGAGCTTGTGGATTCAGACTCAGTTGTCTCTGTATTCCTTCAACAGTATTGCCACAATTCAGAGGTTGTAGGTAAATTCAATTTTCTGGTGAAACACAGCAATTTGATATTATAACCTGTTATGTGGTGTTTTGCGTGTGTGTGTGTGGCGGTTCCCACTGACCCACCCTGATTTTCACCTAGTGTCTTGGCTATCTGTGATGGCTTCTTGATTCTCTGGAGAAATGAGGAGCTGTGTTTTCTGGGTAGCTCAGACCAAGCTATAGGAAAATCTACTGAATCTGACGTGTAGAAGTCACTTCTGTCTGTTTTGTGTGCCACACAGTAATTTGTTCTTATACTCTTGGAACATGGACATTATTCAGGACTCTTTGCTGGTCACTGTTGAACTTGCTCAGCAAACATGCTCTGAGAGCTGGTTTGTTTTTTGGTGGGCTTTTTTTTTTTTTTTTGGCACTTCATGGACATCATTGCTGGTTCTTTTGGTTTTTTTTTGTGGGTTTTTTTTTTTTTTTTTTTTGTAATTGAGTGCTAGATTTTTTTCCTTCCAGAGTAAAGGAAAGAAAGGAACATTCACCTAGGTACTTGTTTTCCAAGGTAATGTTAAATGGTGTTGCTAGAGTCCTTATGTGACATTCCAAAGTTGTTATGAGAATCTGGATATCGTGCTCTTGATTTTTTTGAGAGCCTTTTCTTCAAAAAAGGACCTGCAAAATTTCCCACTGTTATGTATCTTACAGTAAAAGACAATTCATATATCTAGAGGGCATTTATTGGGAAATGGCTTGGACCAGCATTAGTGTTTCAAATGCCACTAAAGCATGAATGGTTGTACATTATGTTCAGAAAAAAATGGTTGATATATCTAACATTTATGTAGCCTGAAGTTGCAAGCTGTCTTGTAGGCTTTCTTATCCCTGGTGCATATGAGTAGTGCTTCCTACAAATCATAGAATCATTTAGGTTGGAAAAGACCTTCAAGATCATCGAGTCCAAATATCATCCCTGCCCACTAAACCATGTTATGGAGTGCCCCATCTATGCGCTTTTTGAATGCCTCCAGGGATGGTGACTCAACCACTTCCTTGGGCAGCCTATTCCAATGTCTGACAACCCTCTCAGTAAAGAAATTTTTCCTAATATCTAACCTAAATCTTCCTTGCTGCAACTTGAGGCCATTTCTTCTCGTCCTATCTCCAGCCACCTGACAGAAGAGACCAGCACCCACCTCACTACAACCCCCCTTCAGGTAGTTGTAGAGAGCGATAAGGTCTCCCCTCAGCCTCCTTTTCTCCAGTCTAAACAGCCCCACTTCCCTCAGCCGCTCCTTATAAGACTTGTGCTCCAGGCCCCTCACCAACTTGGTTGCCCTTCTCTGAACACACTCCAGCACCTCAATGTCTTTCTTGTAGTGAGGAGCCCAAAACCAAACACAGTACTTGAGGTGCAGCTTCACCAGTGCTGAGTACAGGGGAACAATCACTTCCCTGCTCCTGCTGGCCACACTATTTCTGATACAGGCCAGGATGCTGTTGGCTGCCTTGGCCACCTGGGCACACTGCTGGCTCATATTCAGCCGGCTGTCAACCAGCACCCCCAGGTCTTTTTCTGCCGGGGAGCTTTCCAGCCGCTTTTCCCCAAGCCTGTAGTGCTGCATGGGGTTGCTGTGACCAAAGTGCAGGACCTGGCACTTGGCCTTGTTGAACTTCATACGACTGGCCTCAGCCCATTGATCCAGCCTGTCCAGATCTCTCTGTAGAGCGAATAAGCCCAGGCTTTCCCTAGGAGGAGGATAACAGCAGAGAGCATTAGGCAGATGTCATTTGGAGGGTATGTCATCAAAACTGTTTTCACAAAACTCATCTGCATCCTTTTACAATAATGTTCATTTAAAGTAAATGATCCAATAACTTAGACCAGTTGAAAAGACTGTGCTGAAGCAGAAGGGCTCTTTTCCACACCAAGGGAGGAAGTGAAGTGAGAAAAGAGCTTTGCCTTGTGTGTTTGTATGTTTGCTGATATGGTAGGGGGAGGGTTTCAGGCAGCCTGTATGCTATATGCAAGAAAATGGAGTTGATGAATAGAAGCCGTAGAGAAATTATGTCTATTGATGAGTGGCTTTTTAAGAGATTATTCTTGCTCCTGCGTAATTTAGAATATTGCACAACATCCTCAGAAAATTAACCTTAGGTTGGTCTCAGTAAGTATGTTCAGTGTGCAGTCTGTGGAGGGGAATTTGTTATGAACTAACTCATTATTAGTCTTAAGTAATTCTGTTATCAAACAGTTAGGTCCTATGGTCCTTGCCATTCCCCTTCAGAACAGCAGCATTTTCAAATCTTAGCTTCCATCTGAAAACCAGAGGCGTGCCATTATATGGACCTTACTGGCTGTCACTATGTTAATAAAATACCCTGAAGTATTCAGAATACTAGTAGTACGTAGATCCACTAGAGCTTAGCAGCGTTGTGCTGTCCTCCTCCATCTGATAGTAGGGAATAGTTAAGTCTGGACTATGTATGTCCCTTATGTTTGATCTTCTGGTTGTGGGGAGCCTATGAGAGTTTTGAGCTATCAGTGTTACTTCTAAATGCTGAGTTTCTTACCTATGTTCACTGAGAGAGTGTACTTGAATTTACACTCCAGAAGCACTTGAATGGGAGAACAGCAGGCCCAGTGAGACTCCAAATTAGAAAATGCTGTGGAAAATTTGTCTTTTGGAGAATGTACTGGTGTTGTTTGTAGCAAAGTTTACAAGTTTCTGAAAATACAGATGCTAAGCCCTGTGAGTAGTTCATTTCCTTGATTGCTATTAAATCTAAAGCTTCTTAATTCCTAACTTGTACACTAAACATGTGGGGTTTACTCTGTTCTATTTGCTATTTGGTAGCTTTTTTTTTTTTACTTTTGAAAGTCCCTTGACATTAAAGTAGAAGAAGATAACCTTTTCCTTTCTCCTACAGATCCAGACGTTTAATGTTGAGGCACCATGCCAGACTGTGGAAGATTTAACGAATGGGGTTGTGATGGCACAGGTTCTTCAAAAAATGTAAGAAATTATTTAATTAATTAAATACACACAGTTCCATTGTCTATACATTTTTCTGTATCTAAGTGTATTTTAGTTCAAACTTGGCTGGAATTCCATAAGGATATGGCTTTTCCTATGCTTAGACAGTACTTTAATCTGGAACGTGACTAATATGTTTTTTTTTTCCTATAGTTTTCAGTTAACTATCTTAATTGCAAAAAAAGTAAATAAAGTTTTGGTTTACGGAGGTATTTGTTCAAGTGTGAGCTTACTGCAAAGTAGGTTGGATTAAAACTAAGCTTACAAATTCAAACTTTTTTAAGAAGTTGGAACCAGTGCAGGGTAAGGTGTTGGGCCCTGATCATTGTTGCAAACTACAGTCAGTGTATCAGTAATGTTAGAATTAGTTTCATGCAATAAAACTTCTGTGATAAACTGAATGGAACTATCAATTTAGTTGTTTGCAAAGACACTACATTCTTTACAGTAAGTGAAGGAATAATAGCTGTTACACTACATACTGGTTTTGTTCTTTTGAACTTTAAGATCAAATAGGGTAAAATGCATTAGTTCAACATCTCAGTGTAATCTAGGATGTTTCTGTGGACTACAGATATGCATCTGAAAGGTATATATATGCAGAATTACCTGTTTTCACAGAAAAACAACTCTTTATTGTTCATTAGAAACTTAAGCAGCATTTACTAAAGTCAGCAGTCCAAATGGAGCATGCTAGTTCCTACAGACCTGTTTGTTTTTATTAAAAAAGGATACACTTTATTCCTTTTAACATGAAGAGGGTACTGTCTTGAGTGTAAATGCAGAATAAAATGTTTCCTGTGTAATTTGTTGAAAATGAAGACTGGACAGGTACAGAATAGATATGAACAGTTTTCTGTTAGAGTTCTTATGGTTTGCATCAAAGAATTGTAGAGTAGTTGAGGTTGAAAAACACCTCTGGAGTGTTTAATCCAACTCACCTGCTCAAAGCAGAGTCTGCTAGAGCAAGTTTCCCTAGGATTGTATCCAGTCAGATTTTGAGCATATGGAAGGATAGAGACTCCACAGCCCCTCTGGGCTACTTGTTCCAGTATTCAATTGCCCTCACAGTTTAAAAACAAAACACTCCCCTTGGGCCTCCACACACACCCCCCCCCCCCCCCCCCCCCCCCAAAACAAAAAGCTGGGGACAGTTTTTTCTCTATGTTCAGATGGAAGTACTTGCCTTTCAGTTTATGCCGTTTATGCCCACTGCTGTCCTGGTTTCATCTGGGCTAGAGTTAATTGTTTTCCTAGTAGCTGGTACAGTGCTATGTTTTGAGTTCAGTATGAGAAGAATGTTGATAACACTGATGTTTTCAGTTGTTGCTAAGTAGTGTTTAGACTAAAGTCAAGGATTTTTCAGCTTCTCATGCCCAGCCAGCGAGAAAGCTGGAGGGGCGCAAGAAGTTGGCACGGGACACAGCCAGGGCAGCTGACCCAAGGTGGCCAACGGGGTATTCCATACCATGTGATGTCACATCTAGTATATAAACTGGGGGGAGTGGGGGCGGGGGGATTGCTGCTTGGGGACTAACTGGGTGTCTATTGGTGGGTGGTGAGCAATTGAACTGTGCATCATTTGTATATTCCAGTCATTTTATCATTACTGCTGACACTTTATTACTGTTATCATAATTAGTTTCTTCTTTTCTGTTCTATTAAACCGTTCTTATCTCAGCCCACGAGTCTTACTTTTCCTGATTTTCTCCCCCATCCCACTGGGTTGTGGGGGAGTGAGTGAGCGGCTGTGTGGTGCTTAGTTGCTGGCTGGGGTTAAACCACGACAACTGCCTCTTGTCTGTTCACTGGACACCACTGAGAAGATTACGTGAGGGTATGAAGAAGGAGCCATCAGGTATTTATACACGGGATTGACAAGATCCCACTGAGCCTTCTCTTCTTGAGCCTAAACAGACACAGCTCGCTCAGTTTCACCTCATATGGCAGATGCTCCAGTCTGTTAATCATCTTAATTGCCCTTTGCTGAGCTCCCTTGTATGTCCGGGTCTCTCTCATCCTGGGGAGCCCAGGACAGCACTTCAGATATGGTTTCACCAGAGCTGAGTAGTACCTCCCTTGGCCTGCTGGCAATACTCTTCCCTATGCATCCCAGGATGTGGTTGGCCTCCTTGGCTACAAGGATACATTGCTGGAATGTGTTCAGGTTGGTTTCTACCAAGCTTCTTCTCTGCAAAGCTACTTTCTGAGCAGTTGACCCCCAGAATATATCAGTGGATGGGTTTGCACTTACCTTTGCTGAAATGCATAAGGTTCCTGTCAGACCAATTCTCCAGCCTGTCGAGGTCCTTTCAGATGGCAGCACAACTATCAGTTGTGTCAAACACTCCTTCCAGTTTTGTATTATCTGAAAACTTGTGCTCTGTTCCATCATCTAGGTCACTATTAAAGATGTTTAATAGTATTGACCCCTTGGGTATACTGCTAGTGGCCTGGCCTCCAGGTGGACTTCATGCTGCCGCTAATAACCCTTTGAGCCTGGCAGTTCAGCCATTTTTCAACCCACCTCACTGTCCACTTACCCAGGCCATGTTTCATCAGTTTGTCCGTGATGATATCCTGATCAGGCAGTCTGTAGTGGGCACCTATAACAATGCCACCTATGCTGGTTTGCCTGGTCATCCTCACCCGTAATCTCTCAGCTGGCTCATCATCCATCCCAAGACAGCTTGTGCATTCCTGGTGCTCTTTCACATACAGGGCATCTCCCTGTGTCATGGTTTAAGCCCAGACAGCAACAAAGCACCACGAGGCTGCTCACTCACTCCTCCCCCTCAGTAAGATGGGGAGGAGAAAATATGATGCAAGGCTTGTGGGTCGACACAAAGACAGGGGAGGGATCACTCACCAGTTACGATCATGGGTGAAAACCAGACTTGACTTGGGGGGAAAAAACAAAATCAATTTATTTGTTACCAATCAAATCAGAGCAGGATAACAAGAAGTAAAACCAACTCTTAAAACACCTTCCCCCTACCCCTCCCTCCTTCCCAGCTCAACTCCACTCTTGATTTTCTCTACCTCCTCCCCACCTCAGCAGTGCAGGGGGATGGGGAATGGGAGTTGTGGTCAGTTTGTCACACATTGTCCCTGCTGCTCCTTCCTCCTCAGGGGGAGGACTCCTTACTCTTCCCCTGCTCCAGCGTGGGATCCCTCCCATAGGAGACAGTCCTCCATGAACTTCTCTGACATGAGTCCTTTCCATGGGCTGCATTTCTTCACAAACTGCTCCAGCGTGGGTCCCTTCCACAGGCTGCAGTCCTTCAGGCAGAGGCTGCTCCAGTGTGGGCTTTCCCATGGAGTCATGGCCATCTTTGGGGGCATCCACCTGCTCTGGCGTGGGGTCCTCCATGGGGTGCAGGGGAATTGCCTCCTCTGGCACACCTCCTCCCCCTCCTTCTTCACTGACCTTGGTGTCTACGTTCGTGTTTCTCTCACATCCCACTCCTCTCTACTGCAGGTTTTCCCCTTCCTAAATCTGTTATCCCAGAGGCGCTACCACTGTTGCTGATGGGCTCAGCCTTGGCCAGAGGTGGGTCTGACTAGGAGCCAGGGGAGCTTCTAGCAGCTTCTCACAGGAGCCACCCCTGCAGCCCCTCCTCCATGACCAAAACCCCACCACACAAACCCTGTATATTCTGTTACTGCCTTCCCAGCTTGTTCTCCTAAAGAACCTGTATTCATTCATGGCAGCAACCTTGTCATGTGAGCCATCCTACCATGTCTTCATCATCCCAGTGAGACTGTGGCCTTGTAACTACACACAGAGCTGTGTTTCCTCCTGTTTGTTCTCCTTGCTGCATGCATTAGGGCAGAGGCACTTCACATGTGCAGCCAGTCTTGCTGATTCCCAAGTATGACAGCTTTCCCTGTAGTGTTTTTCTGTAGGCCTTTCCTTATTTATGTGCATATGCTTGGGGTGACCCCACTTCAGCCCTCTTTTGTTAACTATGAGGTGGTATCTCTTGTTCACGTTGTCCCACATCCTTTGCTTGCCAACAGTCCGCTACTTTGTCACTTGATGTTTGGTTGCATTTTCCCTTCTCTATTGTTCCTTTTTTAAAACTGTTCTTACCAGGATGGCCAGCCTGTTGGTGAAGATGCTTCTGCCCACCATAGTCAGGTGGATCCCATCTCTTCCAAGCAGTCCTTGATTCTCAAAGAGGGTTCTATGGTCATAGAAACCAAAACCCTGCTGCCAATACCACTTCACAGCTGGTTGTTGATCTGCAGGATCTGTCTGCTCCTCAAGCCCTTCCTGCTAACTGGCATGATTAGGGAAAAGACTGCTTGGGCCTTGACGTATATAGCTTCCCAAGCCACATAATCACACTTGGTACTTTTCAGGTCTCCCTAGCTGTATAGCTGGTGCCCAGGTGGAAGAGCAGAAGGAGTAATAGTCTGAGGGCTGGACAAGCTTTGGCAGTCTTTTAACAATGCCATGAATTCAAACCTCTAGTAAGCAGCAACCCTTCTTAGATGACGAGTCAGTCAGAGGATGAGGGCCCTCCATCCCTTGCTAACGCTTGCCACTTCCCTCTTGTGCTGCTGCATGGCTCAGGTTTACTGAACAGATGATTCATTTGACAGAGCTCCTAGCCCCTTAACTGCTATGAGGGCACTGACTCTGTTCTGTAGTTGCAAATCCTCAGGTGGAGCAGGAGCCTTCCTCCTAGTGAAAGAAGGAGCTGCCAATTCACAGGAAGAAAAAAGGGGGAAGGAGGAGGTCTCGATGTAGTCAAATATTTCAAGGGAACACTTTTTAGCATGTGAAAAGGTAAGATCTGGAGCATAGAATCCTAAAGGCTTGAAGTAGAGAACAGTCTTTCTTACATGGAACTTCAAAGAAAATGTAAATGCTGCAAAGTTTCTTTTTGCACTTAGTTTCTCCTTCTTCGAGGAAGATGAGGCATCACTTAAAAGAATTATCCCATCTTTACATATTCTTGCATCAAACAAAACTAATTTCAAGTAATGTCAGCAGTCCTCTTGCTTCAGAGTAATTGAAGCAGTCTTTCTACTTTTTAATGTATTTTGCTAGTACACAAAAGATGGCACAACACTCCCCATGATAGAAATGGATTTTCCAACCAAGCATTTAAATCAGCTCACTTGTAAGAGCAAGTTTTCTGAAGTCTGAACATCAAATTTACAAGTCTGAAGGTAGATACAATATAAATTGGATACTGTTCCTATTTTTTTAGGGTTGGAAAGATACTGTCCTTTTTTGCCTGCTGGAGTATAAAAAGGTGGTGACCATATAAATAGTGTGTTCAGTAAACTTTATAATAAGTCAGGATTTCAGTGTAATCATCTGTTAATCTGTTTTCAGAGCATTTAGAAAAAAATGTAGTAGTGACATATTTAATACGGGTATTTCTCTGTCTTGAACTTCCGTAGTTCTTCCGTAGGCTACAGGTTCCACTTGACTTAATGATGGGCCAGCAGTTGATAACTGTATATATTCTTGATTGACTAGTACAAAGACTAATCAGAATTTGGATCTAAGACATAATATACCTTAATACAAACCAAAATGAAACTCCAGCGTCAAAGGCCCCTCAATAACCTTAATGACTATTTTAGCCTGGTACTACCATCGCTTGAAATACTGTCTTTCTCCCTGCCTCGGTATTAAGAAAGGAAAACTGTTCTGAGATACTGTTTTCAGCCGATGAACTGATGTTTTAAAAAGAGATGTACAACACAAATACTACATTTCTGTAGCATGATTTTAAAATATTTCCTGTAACGATTGCCATGCTGATACTGAATGCGGGAAAATGCGGGAATTCTTTAGTTTACCCAGTTATATGTAAAGATCAGCTAAGCAATTTAAAGTTCTTTCTCTATGCACTAGGCAATAATTTGAACCTGACAAAATTAGTATTTGGATGTCTTTCTTATAGCTGTGCTTCAGATTTACCATCTTGCATACTTGTGCAATGAATACATTGATTCACATGCAGAGATTTAGCAATAATATTACTAAATCTTGACTGCATTCCTGTTGAGATGAACTTTGAAGTGCAGCAGCAAGCTGATCTTGGATTGTAAAACAGGAATGGTAACATATGAACAATTTTTGAGGGAAAATATTATTGATCCTTTTTTTTGTAGTAACGGAAGATGGCTCCAATTGATTTTTGAAGTGGATACCAAGGGTTGCAGAATAGCCAAACATTGTCTGTTTCCCTGGATACTAGAGATGGGAACATAGGCCAAATACAGGGATCAGCATTTGTATAGCTGACTAGAAAACTGATCAGGAGCATGTTGACAAAGCCATTTTGAGTATTCTTTCTTGAAAACAAAACCAAATTCGACACTCGTAGTGAAATGCTCCTTTTGTTCCTTCAAACAGATAGCACAGGAAGAATACTTAGTCAGGAATCAGCGAATGTTCAACAATATGAAGCAAGTCTAGAGCATGCTTTTCCAGTGTACCCTTCTTTTTGTATTAGCAGCGCTGGCTCCCTCTCTGTGCCAAGAAAGATACCATGTAGAAGAAAATTTTTGCAGGTATAGAAATGTGTAAGAGCAAGACAGCTGGGTGCTTAAGGTTATTCTGAAAAGTCATGCAGTCACATTAAATAGCAGAGAGCAAGCACAACCTGAAAGCACCAGGTCACTGCAAACAGATGTCGTTTGCAGTGGAAACTTGAACAGTTGTTGCTTTGGCATGAAAACCTCTCAAAAAGTTAATCTTCAAATGACAAATTTATTGTCTTGACTGGAGGCACAAAGCTTAAATGCTGTTACTCTTATTCCATTGAGAAGGGTAAACTACTATTTCTGTAATGCATGTGCCTTTAGATTTGGGTGTCTTTCGGTATAGCTGCCTCCTGCTTAGGATTCCTTGTCAATGTGTGTTCTTTGAGGCTAATAGTACTAATAGGTTAATTACATAAAGGTGGGAGGGGAGAATTCTGACGACTTTTGGGTGGATGAGGACTTTTACTACAGTTAATTAATGTTTAAAGAAATAGCTGAAAGAGCAGATTAATATATCCAGTGAGATTTAAAAAAAAAAGGAAAAAAGAGTTTGCTGTGAATGAAGAAAATGCAGTCAGTGAAGAACTCTAAGTGAGGTAGAGCATTGATGAAAAATGAAAGATGTTGGGGTGATCCAGTGATCTGAATGTATTTCCATAGAAGAGTAAGGATAGTATTTCTTCTTGAAAACTTTAAAGTTTAAAAGTCTGAACTCTTTATTATTTCTATTTTTTTAACCTCCACTTTCATAGAAGGAGTCCATTGCTACTTATGAGGGAAGGAGGTAATGGAAACAAGATGAAATTAAGACAGTAGTTTATGAAGAGGAACAGGTTCAAAGAGATCCCTAGTTCAGGGAATTAGTTGCTTTAGATATACAGAAAGTTTGCACACCAGAACAGTAGGATTGTTGTTAGTAAAAGAAAAAAAAGGAAGAATAATCCTTACTCATCAGCTGACAAAAACCAGCTGTGCTTTGTGTCAGGTGTTAAGAAGGGGCCAGCAGCTCCTTCCATTGTTCTCAATTTTTTGTACATTGTTCTCAATATTTTTTGCACTCAAGGTAGCAGCCCATTTGTAAGTTAGGGCCATTCATCAGAAGTTACAACTCATGTAGCAGAATTTTCTGTAATAAACTTGCTGGAAGAGGCTGTGAGAAGAAAAGGGTACAGAGGGAATTACTGACACCTTCAAAAGCTTTTCAGTGATGTAGTGTGTGATATAAAATGGCAGAAATGTGTGCTATGTAACCAAGCATAAGCATTTTGCTTACAGATTCAGTTGTTAATAAACACATGTCGGTAAATCCCTGAACACCACTTCCTTTCTTTTTATCATAAAACCTTTATCTTTGAATTTCAGGTTAAAGTACCATTGAATGGAATTCTCCCATGCTAACTGTATTATCTCGGAGGAAGAAATTCAGCCTATGCTTTAGCTTACATTTTTTGTATTATTCTGTAAGATTCACTGTTTATTTGTGTTCAGATGTGAAGTTTGCTGGTCCTTCTGACTAGAATTGGTATGAAATACAGTAAGATAAGATGCCTGCACGCGATCAGTGTTGATAATTATTTGACAGAGTGCTGTACTCCAGGAGTAAAGAATGGAAGCAAAATAAAATCTGTCTATGAGTAGACTGTCTGCCTAAAATCATGTAGGTTACACTGTTTAGAGCAGATAGAAGTGCCATAGCTTGCTTCTGAATTACATCCTCTTTTTCTTCTTGTGTTTTTCTAGGCTTCACTGATGTTACCTATGTTTTCACTGTCCATTGGTATCCCTAGAACAGCATAATTCCCTGGTTTATACTGCAGTTTTAAATTTTCCTTTTATCCTGCTCTGGAGACTGTTTAGTACCCAGTGTCCTTCTTGTTTTAATCCTTTCTTTGTCTGTCATACTGGCCTTGGTAAATGTAAGAGATGGTATACATTTTCATTTGTCATCTGTGCAATGTGCCCCACTTAATGAATTATTCGTTATATTATACATTGCAGCATGCTGTGTATGTTTTGACAAATGCAGAACACAAAAGCCATGCTTTTGTATATCGCTGTGGGAGAGAAACTTTTGTAAACAGTCGTTTCTTAAAGCAGCTTATTGTACCACTGTTAAAATGAGTAATAATCATGAGTTATACTACATGCTCTGTGGGCTGGTTTTCTTCAGAAGAATATTTCTGTCTCTTGGCATCGATGATGTGGAGAGATGATCACTTAAATAAAGGAAAATTTGCATACAAAATAAGATGGAGATGGTATAAATGAGCATTGCTGAAAACAACATCACATGAAGTGATACAGCATTAACAACAGCATAAGTATTTTGTGCTGTGAAGAAAAGTCCCGGTTAGCTGCAGTATTATTCAGATACTAGGCAGCAGTCAACTGATACACAAATACCTTTACAAACCTGGAAAGTTATCTAGTGCAAGAGATTGTCCAAGTTTGGATCTAGGCTCAGGAACTTACTGAACTCAAAATGCTTGGTTCAAACAAGTCATCTCATGGTAATGATGATGCTCCAGTCAGTTTTCTGCAGCCCTTGTTTAGTGCAGTACCTTTTCAAAATGAGCTGGTAGGTTTTGTAATCACAGCTGCTCAGTTCTCGACCACATTTTCATATTTGCTTAGGTGATGCTTTTTCAAACACTGTAAGAAATGACAGCATCTTTCTTAATGACACAGACTAAGGAAGTTAAAGAACTCTGAACGTGATTGAGTCATGATTCCCAAAGATTAAGCAGAGGGGGACTTGTTTACAGCAAGGACTGTGAATGACCTAATGTCTGGAAGGCCCTTTTAAAAAGTATTTGTAGAAATTCTGATGGAAAATTTTTTACTTCAGATTTGATTTCGGTTAGTTTGATAGAGAAAGCATTGCTGTTAGTATTAATTCTGAACCTTAATTGGACTTTCGAGGGAAGAAATGAAATTATAACGGCACACTAAGAATGATTCTGAGGTGATTTACAGATGAGGAAAGGATGGTCATTCTAGATTTGCTTGGTGTTGATACCCAACCTGCTGCTTTTCTGCTTGTTGTATTTTTGGCAGAGTGTTTTTGCAATATGCTACTAATTATTGTGAAGTCTGCATGAAGGTGCTGTAAAGAGAATTGTTGGTACTGTTCTGACCACTGTTACGTGTTGATGGTTTAGAGTGGATTGTTTATCACCTGCTGGACCTTTGGTACTTCCATGAGGTTTGTATACTTAAAAAGAAAAAACAAATGGGATCTGTGGGAGAGGACTACCACACTGAGTTTAGATTTAATTCTCAGGGGCCTTCCTTGTGTATGTCTGATGACATATGTAAAGGTGTATGTAGCCCAAGACTTCCATCAAGACACTGAAGCCCAGATGGATGTGTTACTTTTATTGCAGTAGCAGCTGAGAAAAGCTGCCTAGTTGCTATTGAAGTACAGGCTTCCAGAGTGGAATGAGTTGGAGCTGACCCTGAAATCTTGTTACTCTTCCTCAGCTGATGCCCTTATTGTTGAAAATCAGGGATGCAATATTAGCCATCCAGTCAGTCCAAATATAATTCTGCTTGTGGGCAGTGGTCTATGCTTACCCATGTTGCTTCTTAGTGTCATTATTTACAATGAAAATTGTAAGTCAGGAATTGGTATATTCGTGGCACTGCAGCCTTGAAGCAGCTGAAGATGTTAGTGACCAAGTGTGATCCTTAAAATGGCAAGATACAGTCCTTAAGAGAGTCCCATTGGTC
Organism: Aquila chrysaetos chrysaetos; assembly: GCF_900496995.4. Classification (NCBI taxonomy): domain Eukaryota; kingdom Metazoa; phylum Chordata; class Aves; order Accipitriformes; family Accipitridae; genus Aquila; species Aquila chrysaetos. Next base: position 32,055,095 of record NC_044030.1, read on the forward strand.
TTTGTTGCTGGCGAAGCACAGGTAATTAGGCATACCTGCTTTCCCACTCAGCTGCGTAAACACTTTGCAGCTGTGAGTCTATTGTAAGCAAGGCTCACTTGGCTGTTGGCAATTCCAAGAAGACCCCTGTGAAAGATACTAGTGTGCTTTTTGAACTCCACACCTCAAATGGAATCAAGTGGGGTTACATGGGACTTGAACTCTCATTTTTTTTCAGTACTATCCAGATGATTTTGTTGTGGTTGAGTGGAAGTTATGCAAATTAAGACTTTTTGCAAGGAGAACCATTCGTTTCATGTAAAAACTGAATGTGAGCCTTCATCTCTAGTAGATCTTGCATGTATTTGAATCAATTTTGTGCTTAGGTTTACCTGTCTTCTGAGGGCAGAGAGGCCATTTGAAAACATCTATTTCAAAACCAGATGAAACTCTGGATAAGACATTGCTTTTTCTGTTTCATAATTTAAGATTCTGTCGTCTGTGCTAGAACTGCACTGTTGTTGAATGGGAGTAATTTGGAGTCATCAACTTAACTAGTAATTAAAGCTGTTCTTCCAGCTATATGTTTGCGGATGCCATGTCAGAGGAAAGGAAATATGCCGTAATCTTCACCAGAGAATGTGTAAAAATAGCAATTGGAATGTGTCAGTAGAGAAACGTTGCTGCTTGTGATCTCTCTCTGTTGCCATGTATTGTATCACGGGCTGTTTGCGGACCTTGATGTGTTGTGAAGACATTGTGGGAAAGATACAGTACAGGAGATACTCTGCATCAGGTACAAAGCGTGGCTACGCAGTCTGTGCCCTGTACTGATGTAATTGCTGGTTTACAGCATATATGATACAGATATCACTGGAATTTCCAGACACATTCATAGTTTCCTTGAGCTTTTGCCAAAAGATTTCATGGTATCTTGCCCTTAAAAAAGAGCTCAGTCCAGAACCCTTCTATCTATGTAGAGGATACAGCAGTAAATCTAATAGTACTTGGTGGCAAATGCAGCAGTGTAAGTCCAGAAATTGGAATACTTCACATGAAACTCTAACTCTGGCCTACCACACTAACTCTTAAGAGCCTTAGGCCTACAAAAAGAGAAAGTTGTTTGGTTTTGTTTTTTTTTTCCCCCTGACTATATTAACTTTATATGTTGGATGAAATATGAGCCTTTCCTTATATTATGTTGACCTACTTCTTTAAAACCAGTTATTTGTAGTGCATTCTCTCTCCTTAGTTCTGATAATAGCCTTTTCAAAATTCTGTATGATATAAGGAAAATTTGACTTAAGTGAACAGTAGAAAATGTTAGCCTTTTAGATGATCTTGGAACTTGGGGCAAGAGAGTCTTGGGAGTTGTCTTGAAGAAGCAACTTATGGAATGGGCTTGTGAGAAGAAGGAAGACAATCATAGAATCATAGAATGGTTTGGGTTAGAGACCTTAAAGATCATCTAGTTCCAACACCCCTTCCATGGGCAGGGACACCTTCCACTCAAAGCCCCATCCAGCCTGGCCTTGAACACTTCCAGGGATGGGGCATCTACCACCTCTCTGAGCAACCTGTTCCAGTGTTTCACCACCCTCATAGCCAAGAACTTCTTCTGTACATCTAATCTAAATCTACCCTCTTTCAGTTTAAAGCCATTACCCCTTGTCCTATCATTACATGCCCTTGTAAAAAGTCCCTCCCCATCTTTCCTGCAGGCCCCCTTTAAGAACTGGAAGGCCACTGTAAGGTCTCCCTGGAGCCTTCTTTTCTCCAGGCTGAAAAACCCCAACTCTCTCAGCCTGTCTTCATAGGAGAGGTGTTCCAGCCTTCTGATCATTTTTGTGGCCCTCCTCTAGACCCGCTGCAGTAGGTCCATGTCCTTCTTATGTTGGGGGCCCCACAGCTGGATGTGGTACTCCAGGTGGGGTCTCATGGGAGCAGAGTTGAGGGGCAGAATCACCTCCCCTGACCTGCTGGTCACACTTCTTTTTATGCAGCCCCAGGATATGCCTGACTTTCTGGACTGCAAACACAAAAAAGACTGAAGAAATTTATAGAAATAGAAGTATACTCTACAAGCAGTAGGTGTTCTGTTCTTTAACTAGATTGCCTTGTCAAAAGTGCAGAAGATAGAAAAACTTTTAAGGAAAGGTATTCACAAAAAGATTTGTCTAGGGTTATCACGAAAAGAGATTTGAAAAAAACGGTAGTGTTTGGTAGATGAAATAATAGTACAGTGTGTTCTCAGTAGTAAATACTTAACTTCAGTGATACTTTTAAACTCTTCTCACCATAAAGACAACATATGTATTGTTCAGTCCCAGGCTTCCCATTTAGAATTCAAATAGCTGTAAGCAGTGTATAGCAGTAGGGATACATAATATGTGGAAAAGTAGTATTTTTTGTAACACTTTCAAGTAATGCAAGCAAATACTGCTCTAGCACCAGCTGATTAATTAGAAGAAGAAGAATTTAGAGAGGGAAAAACTGGCAAAATGCATTCCAAGTACAGCAGCTTACTCAAAAGTATTAGCTACTCATGGCACACAAATGAAGCTGTGCTGTCAACAGGGTGTAAGGCCTTAGAAAAGTGAGTAGTAACAGGATTCTGAACTACTATATACAGGCCATGTGTGGGGTACAGAGGTAGTCATTTAAATAACCTCAGCCTGAGATAGGGGCTTTATCACTGAGGTATCCTCACAGTTTCTTTAACCTGTTTTTAATGAATACTCTATGTTTTTTGTGTTTCAGAGATCCAGCTTACTTTCATGACAATTGGCTGAACAGGATCAAAACAGAAGTAGGAGATAATTGGAGGCTAAAGGTATTTGACTGACTTTGCTTGTCTGCAAATCTGTATTTCAGTTCTTAATACAATATTTTATCTAAACATTAGCATATTCCTAGATTAAGACCTTGCTTTATAGTACAGCATTTTGAATTTTGGACCATTCTAATTACACTTATTTGTTTTTTATGTCATAGTCCTGCAGAGTTCAGCAAAGAAAAGACATTTTGACTTTGTAATTAGGTTTCAATAATTTAAAAGGAAAATATGAAAATAATTTTTTTTGCATCAATTACCTCTGTTTTTCAAATGCTGAATGAAAGATTTTTTAAAATGCAAACTGTGAAAGTAGCATTAAAAAGAAAAGACCTCTGAGAAGCAGCTCCATAAAAAGAACAGAATAATAAGCAATTTATTTAAATAAAAATGGCAAATTGTTGTTTCCTTTTCCTTTGTCAGCTCTGCACAACTACTGAGTTTTAGGACAGGAAGTTGTATTTTTTCTGTGGTGTTTGTACTTGGCACGTTTTTTAACCATGGTCTATTTGCTTGGTCATTTGTGTCACTTTGTATTCTAGTACTTTTTTTCCTCTGCAAACCTTAAGGCAATAGAATTTACAGTGCTATGACTGAGGAACATTTTGGTTTATAAAACCTGAAGAACATAGTTTCACATGCAGATGTTAGTGTAGTTTCTGAACAGTTTTGTTCAGAGAATGATATATAGTACCTTTCTAAATTGCCATTTCTAGCCTGACTACTTGGGGAAACAAAATTGTGAGTTTGTCTGTTAGTTCTCACTTCCCATAAAAACATTTTGTTCCGGCCACCAAAATCCCTTCTGAGCATCTGGGGAAGGGCTACAACTTGATTTCCAGTGAAATGCTCTACTACTTACAGGCTTATCAACATCACTGGCTGAACAGAAGGGACATACAGGTACGTGCCACCTGAGACAAGGATGGAGCATACTGCTGCTGTATAAGTTTTGACTTGGCCAGCAGACCTGTCAGTGTGGTCTCTGCGCTCTCTGCCCAGCTGTGTGCAAGTCTGGGCTGCTTTAGAATTTCTTGTCTACCAGGGCTGCTAGCAAAAATGTGGGTACATTGATGAGGATATATTGACTGGCTGGTGAATAAAAGATGTCATCTGTAAAAAAGCTTTGTTAGTTCAGCCACTTGTAGAGCAGTTAGTTTAAATGAACTTTTCAAAGCAGCATATGGAATTGCAACTGAACAGCTGGATACAAGGTTTCATTTTTCTCTAAAATACTTCTGTGGCTTTTTTCTAAGGAATATTGAAGTCTTGGATATTAAATTTGGAGAACAACAAATTGAGAGCTGTTTGTTATAATAGCATTTTAGGTGATTGAAAGCAGAGCAGCAGCTTCTGTAACTCTCATATGGAGCTTGAGGAATAAATTTTTTTTGTCTACCACCAATTTGGCAGATACTAAGGCTTAGCAGGTGTGAAGTGAAGAGAAAAAAAAAAAGCTGAGCAATCTAGTAACTTCCTTACGTGACTGAGGTTGGAAAAACATCACGTCAAATTTCAGTTTCTTGCTGATGTCATTCCTTCTTGTTTTTCATATATCCATGTAAATAAGAACTAAAGACTGAGTATTTTTTTGTTTAAGAGATGTATACTCCAGCTTTTTGTATACATTTTTTATATACCACTTCCCTTTTCGTGAAGAATACTAGGAGGCACAAATGTGATATTTTAACTCTTATTTTGTAACCAGGAAAGTAATTCAATACTTTGCCAACTGTTGTTCTTTATATGTGAGTAAACACTATTAGTAATCTAGTTGTTCGAATGTCTATCAGTCAATCCATCGTTTATAGTCTGGCTTGTAGGAACACTTTCAATCTGTGCACTTCTATTTGTTTGTCACTAGATTTAAAATGTAGGCAACATACTTCTGCATGACTTGGATGATATAGATTTCCCGTCAAATTTTGAGAAACACCATGAGAAATAACTGGGTTATCTCACTACCTTGCAAGTCATGATAATGAGCTGAATTATATTCTTGTGGCTAAACATCGTCACTCTTTGCCTCCGATATCATATGGTGTTAATAGTCTCTACTTGTACAAGCTCTCAGTATTGTGGACCACATAAAGGAGCCAGCCTAGTAGTGGAAATAAGTTAAAAAAACCAAACCAAATGTAATATGCAGCTAGTTGTACTTTGTGGAACAGTGATTAGGAGACCCTGATAGATATTAGTGTAGGCCTGATACAGCCCTCCTAACCACTCTTGAAAGAGATAAACAGAAAATCATGCGATTGTTAACTTTGAATTGGACACTGTCCTGTATGAGGAATAAACAAGAATATAACTCAGCTTTCTCCCCCCCCCCCCCCCCCCCCCCCCCCCCTTCTGATAACTGGAAGAATGCAATCTCATTAAAAATACTTTTCCTGTTGCTGTACCAGTTTAAAACAAATGTGTAAATTCACAGGGATGTTGTTATATTCTTGGTTTCAGGGCAGGTTGTCTGATTTGAGAGAATGAGCAATGCACAGGATAGAAAAAGGGAAATGTTAGAATTCAGGGACTTGCAAAGTAGGAAGCATTGAGCAAGCATTCTGTGTGTTATAGCTGACCAGATCTTTGTCTACTATGTTTTAGTAGAGAAACATGTTGTTACTACTTTGGGGTTAAAATTTCTGGGGCATAGCATACATTAGTGTACATAGCAGTTTATGTTTTCCCTTGGGCAACAAAAAAACCTACTTCTCACTGCTGCCTTAACTGCAATTTTATGTTGTGGTAAAAAAAAAAAAAAGAAAGGCAAAGACATATCTCTTTCCTGATGTACAACTGAACACTTTAATATAATCAGAGTTTAAACTGTGTACACACTAGTATTTCGTGCTGAAGAAGGCATTTTGAAGATAAAACAGCCTTTATTGAAAATGGGAAACAGCACAGAAATTTAATTCTGTTGGCAAAATTTTGCAGGAATGAAATTCCCTAATCAAGAAATAAGAATAGTTCAATGTCAAGTCGTACAGGAATGCCAGTAATAGAACAGAAGTTTAAACAGTTAATGATGTGATACACACATATCAGTTTTGGCAATTACAGACTAAGTTGTTGGTTGACTGAGGGACAGGATAAAACTGACACCCTTTCCCCCCCACCTTCCATTCAGTGTGGTCCTACCTAGCTTGGGAAAGGAAGGAAATACATTGTTCAGCTTGATTTCTGACTTTTTCTGCTGGACTTTTCGCTTTGGCATTCAGACTACAGCATCAGTTTAAAGTACAATTTTGTTGATGTTTATAGTAGCAATACTGTGTTCCATTACTGCATAGCACATTCAAACAATAGGAGCCACTAGACTTTCTGCAGCTCATACAGTTTGAATGCCTTGTGTTTGATACAATATTGCAAAATGGAATAACCAGTTAAATTAGAGCATAGACTACTTAGTGCTGTAATATAAGTAAACAAACATGATTTTTGAGAATTAATTTTGACTCCCTGCAGTAGTACAGTTATGTTTGCTCTGAATTCTTCTACAGTACAAGCTGGGTTGACTGGTGGAGTAATGGAAGTTAGTTTTCAGTGTACAGTATCACCTTTCTGCTACTTGTTCCTTTGCAAGGGAAGGGAGCACTTATTTGTGAGCAGCTTTTTAGAATTTTTTTTTTCTGGTAAGGGTGGAAGCCTGTCATGTGAATGCTTCTTGCTTGCACAAACCAGAGATTATAGGTGTATTGTAAGCCAGCATTCATTTCTGTCAAAAAGATAATTAGCAACTGATATATTTAATTCTGTTTCACTATACCCTTAATTCCTAAGTCAACCATGTCTCCAGATAAAAGTTTAATGTGGGAATGCCTTCTGTGTTCTGAGCCATATTTAATATTTTTTTTCTTGTCATTTAACTCAAGGAAATGTCTGTATTTGTTCTTTTGGGGATTTCTTTTTGCAGAAGACAGGTTGGAGGGGGATAACCCCCAAAGCTAGTGGTATAGTCTCTGTCCAGGCTCCATTTATAATCAGTGAAGAGACAGGCTCCCACAGATTGCAGTTTAGAGCAGAAACCTAATGTACATAGTGGGAATGATGCATGCACACTCTTCCTTCCCTCCTTCCCCCCTGCCCCTTTTAAGTGCAGCAGGGAAGAATATGTACCTTAATTAGATATCTGAAGCTGATTAAGAATTCTCTTAACACTTCCAAGTGTGCCCTAGCAACACCTCCAGAGGTTATAAGGTTCTTAATTATAACCTGTGTGAAGGGAAAGACACTTCAGGACTTGAAATGTACAAGGATAAGTCAATTTACACAGAGTCTTCAGCACAAACAAGATTTCAGTCATCCATGTGATATAAGTATAAATGGAAGATTGGGGACTAGCTGTCATAACATTAGAGAGAAAACAAGAAGTTAGATAACCCATACTCCCTTCTTGTTAGCCATCACAAGCTTATGGGCATTTTTACTGTCCACTTCATCAGGCTTTCCTTTTATTGCTCAAGTATATTCATAAAGAGAGAAATCTAGACAGACTACACTTACGGACCCTCAGTTTTGAACTGGTAAGTAAATGGTAATTAAATAAAAATGGAGATTTCATATGACACGTGAGGAAAAAGAAAATCAGAGAAAAAACCTGCAAATATTGAGTCATATGGTGTTGCCAGATCATGTGTTGCCTTCAGTAACCCAGGGCTTATCATCTCTGCTTTCATTCCAGTCAGTTTACGAGGTTAATGCTGTGTAATAAAGGTCAGTCTCATGCTGAACAGTGTGTGCCAATTATGTAGTACTATACTACAGCCAAGATGGCTGTAAACTGAGAGGGTAATGATCATTTAACATCAGGAACATCCACACAGCTCTGCTGTGGATATTAGTGAAATTTAGGTGTTCAGAGAATCAACGATAACATGCAAGTTGCCTTTGTGGATGCATTAGTTCAAAGTGGATGGCCTCTCCTTGGTGATATGAGACTGGGGAAATAAAACAGGAAATGACAGATGGAAAAGAGATTGAAAATTAATAGAGATTAATCTAGAAATAATTAATAATCTATTGTGAGTTGCAACAGCTTTTGAAGTGGAATAAAGCATAGTTTTAACTTTTTTTTTTTTTTTTTCACCCATTAAGTATCATGTCTTTTCCAACAGAGTCATGTCTTTTCCAATAGAGGTACAGGTGCAGGGCATGGATGTGAAAGGCATTAGGAGGGTAATGTACATGCTTTGTATGGAAAAGGAGGAAGTCAGGTTGCTGATGCAAGCAAATAAGCATCCCATGTGATCATGGGCTGTCTCCAAAGGATGATAGAGTGCTTCATAGTTAAAATTGATACTGGAAATTCTATCTGGTGTGTTCTATCATTGCATGATTTATAATGGTCTTTGTTAACTAGTTATACTTAGGTTTTCCCCATGTGCTTAAGAAAAAGAGAAAAAAAAAATTCTGAACAACCATCACCTGCTGTGATTTAGAGTTCTGATGTAATTGGTTGTCTTTAACATTTTCTTGTGCTGTTGTTCGTTTTCATTCATCTCTGAAGTCTTCCTTTTAAGAACTTATGCTATGACCTGACAAATGTTACTGGAGCTACTGAGTTGCATCTCAAAATAGAAAACATTTGTGGTAGTTTCCCCCACCATGATAATTCTCTGCTAGTGGCAGTAGAACCATCTAAGTGTATTTACTGCAGACAAGTTTAAAAAAAAAAAATTAAAAAAGAGAGCCCTCTGAGTAATACTGAAGATGATTGTTAAGTTTAAGCCAGTCTATAAAGAAGCTGCTTTAGCCTTATAATTGTCTGATTGTGTGCTAGATACAAAGATGGTACAGTTAACTCTTGAAAGCAATTTATCCTAGTACTGCTGATTAACAGTGGAATAAAATAGGACCTCAAAGATAAGATATTTTTTTTTCCAGTTTGTTTGCTGTTTTCTTTTTCCAAGGATGCTGCCCTGTGTGTTAGTTTTGATGACAGATTTTGATCAATATAGATTTTGTTCAAGCATCTCAACTCTAAGCTCTATGGAAGTTATATGGAGGAAGATGACTCTTTCAGTTTAAGGGATTTTAATTCAAACAATGTTTGCAAAGGAAGGGGAAAAGTAGTATTTTGTAGGTGGGTACTTTCCATGTTGTTTCTCATTTTTTGGGATTATGTTCAAGTTCAAGGTTCCTCACAATGTTCTCATTGGTAAACTGGACTTAAATTCTGCAACATGACCTTTGCGTTTCTATGGCACTTTCTGCAGCAGACTCAGGTAAATTATAAACTGGAAGTTTTTAATGAATCAAGTTTGACAATTATATTCCAATCAGTGCAGTATTCTTTTTGGTGATTTGACATGAAAATAAAATTATTTACATTTCTTTACATTCTTAAATCTGTTGGAGACTTTGGTTATGATTGTGCATACCATTTGAGAAGTGGTGGTGATTGCTTTTGGGCAGACAGCTAGCAGATAGCTGTAGTTCTTACAGAAACATGATATGTTACGTGTAATATTACAGGGATAGTATGCGTTTGGGAGTAGAAGGTGTAAACCTGAAAGGAAACCAAGTATTACGCTGTTATGGGAGGGACAGTAAGTGTTGTTATATACTTGCTATCATGTAGCATCTCCAGTTCTCATTCTAGGTTGTCAGAATATTTGATGTGTCACTTTTCAAATCCAAGTTAATTTTTGTTTCTTGTATGACTTAAAATTCAGTGATTATGAAGACAATCAGGATGTTCTTATATCGTAATAAGTGGTCAGCTATTGCCGCTTGTTTCCAAAAGAGAGTGGATTAATTGGAATAAAGTAATCAGATCATTATCACTGTGGATTTCATGGCTAAGTCTTTTAGTGTGTCTGTAGCCTGTTCCTTTCTTGAGATTGTCTTAGAAAAGAGATTGGATTTTGCTATCATCACCTCATTTTGACTATTGACTGTGTCGAAGTGTTGAGTTTGTCCCTGGTGGATCATGTTTTTTAACTGTTTTCTCTAGTGTTTCCTCAGATCTTTTGGAAGATAGATGGCTTCTGTCAGTGGACAGAATCTCTTAGCTGGATATTTTTGGAATGTAATGAACAGAAGTTTCTGTGGGCTTTAAAGACAGTTGGGATTTGAGAGTTTTTACTCTCCCTTCATTATAGTTCCACAGTTTGCCTCTGTGGCTACTGTTGTCAGCAACAGTACTTTGTGAATTCTAATTTAGTCAGGTTCAGTCCTTGCAGAACCTGTTTATAGACTTCACGGAATCATTTAAATTGGAAAAGACGCTTCAGATCATCAAGTCCAACCGTTAACCTAACACTGCCAAGTCCACCACTAAACCATGTCCCTAAGTGCCATATCTACACACCTTTTAAATACCTCCAGGGATGGTGACTCAATCACTTCCCTGGGCAGCCTGTTCCAGTGCTTGACAACCCTTTTAGTGAAGAAATTTTTCCTAATACCCAATTTAACCCTCCCCTGGTGCAACCTGAGGCTGTTTCTTCTTGTCCTGTCGCTTGTTACTTGGGAAAAGAGATTGACACCCACCTCGCTACAACGTCCTTTCAGATAGTTGTAGAGAGTGATAAGGTCTCCCCTGAAACCTCCTTTTCACCAGGCTAAATAACCCCAATTCCCTCAGCTGCTCCTCTCTTGCAGGAGACAGTGTGCTGCTACTATTATCTAAATTCCTTGCTTAAATACTTGGACATTAATTAGTGGGAATCTGTAGCAGTTACTTTCAGCAAAGATTTTTTTCTAAATATCACATATGAGATCCATTGGGCATTTTTATAACTTTTAAATGCACTCTTTATCTTAGAGACTTGATGTAAATGGATTTTTGCCAGAAAGGGAGCAGTACTCAGTGCTGGAGAATTGTGGCATAGATTCTGTACAGCAGGAGACACTTAACTGATGCCATTGGTTATGCAAGTGAACAGAAGCTATCTTTGTATGGCAGTGAAGGCATCGTTGAGAAATGTGAATTTTGCCTTGATACTGTAAGACAGACATTCAATTGTAAAGAACTGGGGGAAGGGGTGTGTGAACAAAAATGAAAGAAATAAGAGGAATAATTCATGAGAAAGTTAATAGATTAAGCTTACATAGGTTGGAAATAAAGGAGGATATTGAGCAGTAGCTGGTTTTGGTTTGCAAGAAGAGGTTTATCTCTGCAGAAAGTAGATCACTAAGATACTTTAAGAGAAGACAGGAGGAAAAGAATGTTTCAACTTCTGGATACAACAACAATCCTAAGATAAACAAGTACTCCAAAAAAGATTCATGCTCTAGAGTCTGATCTAAAGTGTATCCAAGACAATGTGATGTTTTTCATATATTTAAATGGGTTCTGTCAGTTAGTAAGGATTTGTGATCAGGTGTCTGGAAGTCTGATCATAAGGGACTATTGCATAACTTTCATGATTCTAAATTAAACTGCTCAAACAGAAAGTCTCATTGTACAAATAGATATAATTGTATGATTCTTTTGTGTGATTCTTCTGTGATTGCCTACTTTATGATCATTTCTCTGTAATCTATTCACTGTATTTATTGTATTTCCTTCTTCTTGTCAAATAGGTAAGCAACCTGAAGAAAATTTTAAAAGGAATATTGGATTACAACCATGAGGTAGGAACCGTTTTAAGTTATCTACATTCCTTTTTGTTGCATATTTCAGTTAACCTGTTCAATGTAAATTATTTTCTACTGATTGAGTTCTGACTTTTTCTTGCAAAGTATTTGGCATGCGGAGTGTTTCATGGCCTTTTCCCAGGTGTTAGACTTCACTAAAACTTCTCACGTGCTTTATTGAATACTCAGACCTTCCAGAGGAGTATGGTGTGTAAATTCTGTCGTACAAACAGTAGATGTCTTTGCTGACTATGTTCTGATGATGGAATTTAACAGGACCTGTGCTTGATTATTTTTTTTTTTTCCTCCTCTGCTCCAGCTGAAGCCTGCCTCTTTCCTTTTTTTTCTCTTGAGGAGAGAGAGTAAAGAGCATTTTTAGACTCTCCCCACATTAAAATTTTCAATAAAGTGTTTTAATCCTGGGATATTGGAGTCTGCCTTTGGCATTCTCTCAGACTATTGAGCAAACTCAGAAATGAACCACTTCAGAGGAGATACAATACAGTATTTTTTTATGTGGTGGATCTTCAGCTGAAATATGCTTTTAGTTTCAGTGATGTTTTGAGGCAAATTGATCTGTATAGGCTGCAGGACAAAATCCATAATATGTATGTTCTGGACATTGCTTGTCTCAAAATATCAACTTGTCATAAATGCTTCGGAGAGGAAGATATTTGTTAATAAACTTAAGTCTTTAAAAATGAACAGATTTTCAGAAAGAAAAAATTAGACTTATAAGCTCATACTCAATAAATGGTCAGGTATCCATGTTGAAATAAATTTTGAAAATTGATGTTTAAACAAAGTGGTCATAACTTACAATTCTAGAAAGAAACAAATAGGGGTTTATTGTAGACATTTAATATTACTACGACAAAGCGATGCCAGCTTCTTTTTGGCTAGTTGGCATATATGTTGATTAAGTTTCTGGTGTGAAAACTTTACTACTACGCAAGTTTTTAGCTGTTTCAAGCTGGTTATGTTCTGCAAAGGTAATGCACATTTATAAGTTTGACTGGATTTTGGTTTGGTTTCTAGTTTTTTTTCTGCTAAGGCGATGCTCGTGCTGATAAGGGAGATGATCTGGATTCCACTATGAATCCTGGTTATGTTTTCCTCAACTTGATTTCCTCTCCTAGCAGTCACCTTCTACAAAAATACAGATGTTGAATGTATATGGATTTTACCTGATGTAGCTAAACGCCTTTGAAAAGTGGATATGCTAATTTTCTTCATCTTCAAAAATGTAAAAATTTGTATTGCATTCAGGAGGACAGTCTTTCAATAGCTATTCTACATTGCTGTCTTTGTCAATATGGCAGAACAAGAAGCCAAAGTTACCTGTTTGTAGCTTACATGCTTTGTTATTCCCCCAGTAATCTTGCTGCAGAACTCTGCTGCTCTGGAATTGAAACTTGCATTCTTTTGTAAAGATCTTTTATTTTTTAAATGGGGAAAAATGCTCTTCTTCATCTCAAGATATTTATTGCAGAGTCTATCCTTTGTTTTCATATTTCTTTCAGATTTTTTTGTTGTTGTTGTTGAACTAAAATTGTATCTCATGTTTATTTCAAAAGCCTCTGTTTACAACTTCACATCCTTGGTTTCTTCATAGTGCCTGCTGATATGTGTCTTCCCTTCAGCTTTCTTCAACAGCAATTACATTATCAGTAACTATGAAGCCATTGTAGTACTATTAACTTAAATCCGGCATTGCATTTGAAAGAAATTCAGGAACTACAGATCAATATATAAACACATATCAGATTTGTACAATTCAAATTGTGCTTTACTGTATTATTGCAGTCTATGTACAAAGGTAATATTTTCCGTTGTGCTTGATGCATTCACAGAATTCTTCCTTTCTCACTAGAATGACCTAAAGGAAGTCTTTTCCAACAAGAATGAATTTGGGTCCTTTAAAATATACAGAGATTTTTTAGTAGTGTTGGTGCTCATTCTTTTGAGGAAGCTGTTTAAAAAAACAATACGAAAACCACCATACAAAACAAGAACAAACTCAACCACAACAATTCCACAAAGCCCAACCCTGGCAAACTTTTGAATGGCTTGATTTCCGTGTATTCTTCATATACTCCCGTTAAATGTTTTTTATAAATACCTTTACCTGATTTTCTGTTTTTCTTGAAAAAGGGCATCCAGCAAACAAATGACTGATTCCCTCCATAGTCATTGTTTCTTTATTGCACCCTGCTTAAGAAGTGACAGTTTCTTTTTATCTGCAATTAATGTGTCAGATCTGTTTAATTCCATATTTCATATTCATATTTTCAGCCCCCTGAAAGATCTTTATGAACAGTTTAGCAGAATTGTTTAATTCCTTCTACTGACAATCATTAATATAAATCCTACTTAATTATAAATCAGATTACATTAATTGTAAGTCACATGGCTTCTATTGTTTTGGGTTTTTTTCCTCTTTCTGCATGTGGGCTGTTTAATTATGTATTGTACTACTACCTCAAATTCTCTTCGATGGAACTAGCTTTCTTAGCTCTGAGATTTGCTAAATATCCTTCAGTTTTCTGAAAGTGTGAGCCTGAGTGATCGAGTTTTTTACTGTCTTACATTTGTCATCCATCAGTGCTAGACACACGTATTATATAAGTGAAATATTTCAATTTCTGGCTTCCTAGTGGTAAGAAATGTGAGATTTGTGTATAATATTTTGTGCTACATAAGGTGCTTTTAGGCATACAGGGTTTTTTTTTACATGGAATGCTTAAAAAAAAATAATCAGTTATCCATGTGCTGTTGATCACTATGGAAGCCTACCTTTGCTACCTTTCTTATCTCAAGAAAAAAATCTTGCTAAGTTTGAAACGAATCGTTTCTTATTAGTTGAATGTATTGGCTTTGTGTGGCAGGGTTTTGGGGGGGTGGTTACAGGGGTGGCTTCTGTGAGAATCTGCTGGAAGCTTCCCCTGTGTCCGACAGAGCCAATACCAACCAGCCCTAAGACAGACCCGCCGCCGGCCAAGGCCGAGACAATCAGCGATAGTGGTAGCGCCTCTGTGATAACATATTTAAGAAGGAAAAAAAGTTGCTGGGACAGACAGAAATGGCAGCCAGAGAGAGGAGTGAGAACATGTAAGAGAAACAACTCTGCAGACACCAAGGTCAGTGAAGAAGAAGGGGAGGAGATGCTCCAGACGCCAGAGCAGAGATTCCCCTGCAGCCTGTGGTGAAGACCATGCTGAGGCAGGCTGTCCCCCTGCAGCCCATGGAGCTCCACGGTGGAGCAGATATCCACCCGCAGCCCATGAAGGACCCCACGCTGGAGCAGGTGGATGCCCGAAGGAGGCTGTGACCCTGTGGGAAGCCTGCGCTGGAGCAGGCTTCTGGCAGGACCTGTGGAGAGAGGATCCCACGCTGGAGCAGGTTTTCTGGCAGGACTTGTGACCCTGCAGGTGACCCACGCTGGAGTGGTGTGCTCCTGAAGGACTGCACGCCATGGAAGGGACCCATGCTGGAGCAGTTTGTGAAGAACTGCAGCCCGTGGGAAGGACCCACGCTGGAGAAGTTTGTGCAGGACTGTCTCCTGTGGGAGGGACCCCACGCTGGAGCAGGGGAAGAGTGTGATGAGTCCTCCCCCTGAGGAGGATGAAGCGGCAGAAATAATGTGTGATGAACTGACCATAAACCCCATTCCCCATCCCCCTGCGCCACTGTGGGGGGTAGATAGAGAATCCGGGAGTGAAGTTGTGCCGGAGAAGAAGGGAGGGGTGGAGGGAAGGTGTTCTGAGATTTGGTTTTATTTCTCATTACCCTACTCTGGTTGATGGGTAATAAATTGAGTTAATTTTCCCCAAGTTGAGTCTGTTTTGCCCGTGACGGTAATTGGTGAGTGATGTCTCCTGTCCTTATCTCAACCCACGAGCCCTTTGTTATATTTTCTTCTCCCCTGTCCAGCTGAGGATGGGGGAGTGATAGAATGGCTTTGGTGGGCACCTGGCATTCAGCCAGGGTCAACCTGCCACACTGAGACTGTCAGGTTTGTCTTCTCCCAAATATTAGTTGTGTCAAGCAGTATGGTTTAATATTTGGATGTTAGGTGTTAGGCAATTTAGTTTGTTGCAAAGGTGGATTGAAAACTATGTTAAAGTATGAGTGAATTGCTCTTGTTCATTCTGAATCATATTTGTATTTTGAAATGTGTGTGTATGTATTTGTGTAGTGATACAGACATGTATGTACTGGGTCTTTATGCAGATTCTAGGGCAGCAGATTGATGACTTCACGCTTCCTGATGTTAACCTGATCGGAGAGCACGCTGATGCTGCGGAGCTTGGGAGAATGCTTCAGCTTATTTTGGGATGCGCTGTGAATTGTGAACAGAAGCAAGGTATTAAATTTTGAAAGCATGTTTCTCCCAGGCAGTGAATGAAAATACAGCTGCTTGTGTAGCTACTTAAGAGAAAAATTATACCTCTCAGGTTGCTGTCAGAGACAAACGTATTTTTTTCAGTGATGACATTTTGTCCTACAGATAAAAATTGTTGTTTTGTTATAAGCTTCACTAGTTTTGGAGTCTCACACTGTGGAACTGGTTTTGCTTCCAACATGCATATTTTCAATTTTTGTTTGCTGAGCTGAAAAGGCACTCTACAAAGGAAAATTCTTGGGCCCACCCTTTAACCATTTATGAGGTAGATCGCGATAGTTAAGAACTAAAAAATTTGATTGTTGCGCTATCCTGTATGACTCTTGGTTTTAGGAATGCGTTCCTGTCAGCATCTTACTACATGGCCTAGAGCCATCAGTGTGACTGGGCGTTGGTCTGAAGATATGTCTGGTGTGATTTGGGATACTGTAGTTTCTGAGACTTTTGCGTGGGGTTGGCAAATAGGAAAAAGTAATGTTGGCAATAACGCCGTTCTGGACAGCAGCTGAAGACTGAGCATGTGATACCTTAAAGGCATCTAAAATGTCACTTGAGGCATCTGTTAGGCGATTGAATCCCACTTCAGCAGCCACTGAAAGAGACTTCTGCCTCTCTTGATTCCCATGGCACCAGCTGTCTATCTGTCCTGCGCAGGTAAAATAGGGAGCCATTCATTTCTCCTGCACAAGCCACAGAGGATGTGATGAACAACGGAGACACTTGTTGAAGTGTCCCAAATCTCATATTCTAAACTTGCCTTGGGTGCAGGGTGTCTTATTGTTACCCAATCACCTTAAATTACACTTAATTCAAGCTAGGTTAAGGTAACAAAGCAACTACAAACATTTATTCTTAACACTTAAAACAGGAAGTGTAGGAACATATTATTAAATACACATGTGGGTAAATAAATCTGTTTACTGTATTTACATTAAAGTCGCATCAGATATCTGTCCCTTCCTGATTTAGCTCATTTTGGTTTGTTTTCTGACAAAATGGCAGCCAGGGTTTCAGACCTTTTGTCTTCCTCTTGCATGGTGCATCTTAGCTTTTATAGCTATTTTCCCCTTTCCAGTTTTCTCAGGTGTCTAAATCACTTTAATTTCTCCTTCTGAAATTACTTTTATTCTTCCCTTAATCAGGAGACAGTCTGGCTATCCTATTAATTAAAATAGAGGTAATTTTCTTCCATGAGTACATAAATAACTCTGTTTTATTAGGCCTCCTGTCCTCTCTGTTTTATGTAAAATTAACTTACTTCCTTTTGGTGACTATTTGGCATCCTCCAGTGGGAAGTGTATGTTATTTCCATGTTTCTCATACTCTTTCAGTCTGGACACTAAAAATGTTATGTTTGAAATACTGGAACAGTCTAGTTTTATATACTTTGAGTGAGACTTGGCAATTAATCACTTTGAGGTGACTGATTCCCAGCAATTTTCCTTTTGGGCAAATCGTTAAAAGAATACAGGTCGCATGTAAAGGTGATCATATCTGTCTGGAAACCATATGATA
This sequence comes from Aquila chrysaetos chrysaetos, assembly GCF_900496995.4. Taxonomy (NCBI): domain Eukaryota; kingdom Metazoa; phylum Chordata; class Aves; order Accipitriformes; family Accipitridae; genus Aquila; species Aquila chrysaetos. The sequence continues at coordinate 32,072,413 of NC_044030.1, forward strand.
CTGGGTAAGTCATAAACTCCTTGACTTGATCTAAATGTCGGAATTTGTCTTTCAAAGCACTGTATTATCTTACAAGGTACCTGCTGTGTAGCTCACATCTACGCGTAGGTGAGGAATGAAAAAATTAAGGGGACTTATTTGTGATATAGCACAGAAATAAGAACAGAAACCAAGAATGGATATGAAAATGCCTTGAAATGACGATGCTTAGGAAGGCAGGACATTATTGTTAAACTTATGGAAAAGGGCAACCTATGCATGGATCATGTACTTGTTCCCAAACTATTCAGCTATACAAAGTGAGAAAAGGAGCATAAGTAATTATTTCAGAAGTGTGAGATGCCAGAAGGAAAAAAAAAAAAAGATGACAATTGTGTACATTTTTCATTGTTGCAGAGTTCCAATGAGCCGGAATTTATGTCTGAATGGACTTCTGATAAAGTCTTGTTGAGTTTGTTGGGGTGGGACATGACTGGTAATTATACATTTCAGTGTCATCTGTGGCACCTACTCATTTTGTAGAAAGGATGCAGCTTCTGACCTCATGTTCTGTGTGACTTCAGTTTCAACAGTAACATTTCAGAATGCTCTTATTTTCAGAGTACATCCAGACCATAATGATGATGGAAGAGTCGGTTCAACATGTTGTCATGACAGCCATTCAGGAGGTATGCTGGGATGTCCACAGTGTGTAAAAGTTCAGCCTTTCAGTATTTTAGAAAAGTATGCTTTTTCCCACCTTGGAAAAACTTAGCTGGAAGTAAAGAAGGGGCATAGATTTTGCTGTTGTACATTGAAAAATATTTATTTTTCCTTAGAGAAACAAATCAGTAAAGATTCTTTATGTCAAGGAACTCTGGTTGAATGTCCCACTTTTCTTTAAATCTAGAAGATTGAAACTTCTAGATACTTTTGATACTGGGTTCCCTTTCCTTTACCTTCCCTACCCTGTGGCTCCTGAAATGCACTAGACTGCTTTTATGTGAGTAACCAAATACTGTAAAATTTCTTCAAAATTTGTACGTTGGAATTGCAAGACTCCATGAATTGTTTTGTTTTGTTTTACTGGATAATTGAAAAGACAGAGAAATGGATAGCAGAGTATTCTTTTGTCAGCTGGAGCGTTATGAATAAGCTAATGAAGCTATTTGTGCTAATATGTTTTTACAAGTTAGTAAGTATTCTGCAGTGTATTTTGTGAAAGTGCTGTTCAGTAGTAAATTAAAACCACAGTGAAAATTTAAACCACAGTGTTAGTGACCACTATAGCAATGAAGCCCACATGTGACTTCTTAGGAGCCCAAAGTGCATATAAGTGAAGCACCTATCAGTCTTCATAGATGGAGGTTTACTGCAGGGCAGGCCACTAAGAAAAGCAGGAAATTGCTGGTAATCCCATTTCTTCTGAACCTGAACAAGAGAAACCAAATTCCATATTGATTTCTAGAGCAATTTCACTTTTCTGTAATGTCTGAATAGAGAAAGAGATGTTGGTGACCCTACAGGAACCCCTTCCCCTATTACCACTTTGACCAATGCTGTATCTATGCAATCATACATCCTGTTGTCTGTGTGTGACTGCTATCTATAATGTTGCAGAGAGGACTTTTGAAATCAGCATTGAAAGAATCGTTATGCTAAATCATCTTCCAGGCAGTGCTGCCAAGCATCAGTTTGCCTGAGTTTTGGGATATTTTACTTTTGCATTCTTTTTAACTATAATACAATGTTTTGGTGGATTTTTCTAATGTCCTCTTTTTAAACCCAACTTTCAGCATCATTTTATTCTGCACTGTCTTAAAATAGAAAACCTTCTACCCTCCCTCCTTCTGTTGAAAATCTTCTGTTTGATTTTTGTAAAAATCCCCTTCATTTGAAAAAATAGCCAGATATGAAGCAGCCCACATTTTTTGGCATTTGATGAGTAGACATTGAAATTGTTCAGTGTTTGTGCCCTTTCTGAGATGTGGAAGAGAAATCACAGGATGAGGGTCTGTTCTTCTGGAACAGATTTTTGAAACTCAGTGAATCAAAAAGCTTACTATTCAGGTACTGGTGCAGTTCTGAGTGATTTTAATGCTATCTTCCAAGCTGCATAGAAATCCAAGCCATTCAGAACCAAATGAGGAGGATCTTAGGTGCTTATTGAAGAGGTCAGAAAGCGTCTCAAAAACTTTGAGATGCTTTGAGAGCGGGACCTCCCTCCATTATTTTTCAACATTCTTCGGAGTCTGGAGAGGTCCCAGTTGACTGGAAGCTGGCAAAAGTTGTCCCAATTTTCAAGAGGAGAAAGAAAGGAAGACCCTGGTAATTAGAGTTCTGTCTCACTTCAGTGCCTGGCAGAATTATGGAGAAGGTTATTCTGGGGGTTACTGAAAGACACTTGAGAGACAATGCAGGCATTGGTCATAGCCAGCACAGGTTCATGAGGGGAAAGTCCTGCTTAACTAACTTAATTTCCTTTTATGACAAGGTTGCCCATCTAGTTGACCAAGGGAAGCCAGTAGATATGGAGTTTTTGGATTTTAGCAAAGCTTTTGATGCTGTCTCTCACAGTATCCTCCAGGACAAAACGTCAGGCATACATTTAGATAAGTCTGTAATATGTTGGGTGAGCAACTTACTGATGGGTTGGGCTCAAAGAATAGTAGTAAATGGGGTTACATCAGGCTCGCAGCCAGTCACCAGTGGGGTTCCCCAGGGGTCAATTTTAGGGCCAGTGCTCTTTAATGGTTTTATAAATTATCTGGACACAGGAATCAAATGTACATTAAGGAAGTTTGCTGATGATACTAAACTAGGAGAAGCTGTGGACTCCCTTGAGGGTAGAGTGGCCTTAAAGGGAGATCTGGATAGACTAAAGAGCTAGGCAGTCACCAACTGTATGAAATTTAACGTTAAAGAGCAAGTGCTGGATTCTCCACCTGGGACAGGGTAATCCTGCTTACATGTACAAATTGGGGGATGAGAGGCTGGAGAACAGCCCCACGGAAAGAGATCTGGGGGTTTGGGTTGATGGCAAGTTGAATATGAGTCAACAGTGTGCCCTGGCAGCGCCAAGGGCCAACTGTGTCCTAGAGTGCATCAAGCACAGCATAGCTAGCCAGTCAAGGGACGTGATTGTCCCACTCTGTGCCGCACTGGTGCAGCCTCACCTCGAGTACTGCGTGCAGTTTTGGGCACCTCAATATAAGAAGGACATCAGACTATTGAAGTGTGTCCAGAGGAGAGTGACCAAGATGGTGGAAGGTTTTGAGGGCAAGATTTATGAGCAGCAGCTGAGGTCTCTTGGTTTGTTCAGCTCAGAGAAGAGAAGGTCGAGGGGTGCCCTCATCGCAGTCTACAACTTCCTCAAGAGGGGCAGTGGAGGAGGAGGTGTTGATCTCCTCTCTCTGGTGACCAGCAATAGAACATGAGGAAATGGAATGAAGCTGCATCAGGGGAAGTTCAGACTGGACACTAGGAAAAGGTCTTTCACTGAGAGGGTGGTCAGTCACTGGAACAGGCTCCCTAGGGAAGTGGTCACGGCACCAAGCCTGTCAGAGTTCAAGGAGTGTCTGGATGATGCTCTTAGTCATATGGTTTAGTTTTAGGTAGTGTTGGACTCAATGATCCTTATGGGTCCCTTCCAATTCGAGATATTCTGTGATTCTAACAAGAGTTTAGATCCAGAGAGTCTTTTCAGAGCTGCACCTGCAGTCTGTGTCTTTGGAGGGGTGAAACTTCACTGGATTTAAGGAGGTTTTTCTATTTATTGGACTCAAGTGACTTGGACTAAGCAATATGTAGGAGACACCATAATAAAGTGCCTAGGAAAGTAGCTATATATGCATATTTGAAAAGTTGGTATATCGCCTAATTTAAACATTTCAAAGTGTTTGACATGCAGGTACTCTTTTTTTCAAAATTAGGTATGTAAAAAGACCTCTAAGCTTTACTGATGTATTATGTAATTTGTTTTTCTGTTTCAGCAAAGCACATATCAATGTGTTTTGATACTTCTTTGCTTTTCATAAATCAACTTACTCATGAAAATATTTCATGAGGCACAGTAGAACAAGCCTCTGACCTGTTCTTTCTGGTTTTTGCATGAAGCAGCTGATTTTTAAATGGAAGAAGCAGCATTTTATGTTTTAAATTCTATTTGGTTATTTTGATTTTTTAATAACTTGTGACTCTTCAGCATTCCCTTTCTTCATTTATTTAAATGTTTAAAGTAAAATATTAATAATAAAATATGCCTTATGCTCCATAAAGGTTTTCTAAATTGAACAATGCTGTTCTGTTATTTTTTCAGTGCAGTCAAATTGATCTGTTGTGCTGCCACCACTTAGATTCTTAGATTCTAATCTGCAGGTGTGCATTTCTAAATGCAAGCTGTGCACAAGATAGAGGAAGAGAAGGACGATACAGCTATCAAAAATATTACAGAAAATATAAATTATGTATTGTATATTCTGTAATGTATACTCCTATATTCTGTTTGTATTATTATAATCTATTATTACTTGCAATTAATATATTACTATGTATAATGTAACATTTTTAATTTCATAATTTGCAGGGTTTTTTAAAGGCCAGAAATCTTTCCTTACAGAAATTATTTTGGCCATTATGTATTTCTCTTTCATTTCTTCTCCTTCCCTTGACATCCTTTAGAAATTCTGCTGTCATTTTCCTAAGTCTTTTCTTTGAGCAGCCAAGCTCATTATTGATGAAAGTGGTAACTGGTGAAATTGTTTGCCTTTGCTGTTTAGAACATATGTAAACTTGATCATTTAGCAGGTGTCTGTGCAGGTCAAGTTGAGAGTCAGAACAGGCTCTTAACAGCAAAGTACTAGAGCTAGTGTCAAAGCTTGTCTGGGGCGCATAGCAAAAGATACTTCCTGTCCGGATTAATACCATCTGTGTTACTTCCACAAAGTAGAAATTGTTTGGTTTTGTGGGTTTTTTTTCCCCCTGTGTTTTGTCCTGACTGTTTGAAGGTTCATCTTGTCTGAAGTAAAAGTGGTTTTTGAATAGCTACGAAATGATAGAAAAATATTTCCTTGGGTCTGTCAGCAGTATTGGAGGAGGAAGAAAGTCCAGCTGCACTGAAGGATACACACTGTGTCATACATAGCCTTGATTCTTAAAAAGCAAACAAACAAAAAGATGCTTTAAAAAAGAAAAACAACCTTCTGAATACAGAAGCTGGATTTTGACATTGTTTCACGGGCACTTAAATGAGCTTGTACAATGTTAGCAACTGTAGAAGAAGCATTTCAGAAAAAGCAAATGTTTTGAACTTTTAACATCATCAACTAAGTGGTGCAGCTGCATTTGCAAAATCATGCAAATCATGTGTAGGGGAAAAAAGCATTCGAAATTCAGGTTATTCATGCATGCAGTTTTTGTGATAGTTTTACCCCTTCTCTAATCTTTATGTATCCATGACAACACAACTTGTTCACATTTCACAAGCAAAGCAGTTAAGAAGTGAAGGTTTTAATAATATAAAATTAGCAGATCTTACAAAGTATTTTGTAAGACATCATACCAAAACTATAAGCATGAAAATGTATAGATGTAAAGGATAACAGGGAATGACAACTGCTTCTCATAAAACTACACAAAGAGTTATAAAAATTGTCATGTCCTAGTTATCATACCATTTAAAATCCAGACTGACCTCTTCACCACAGAATAAGCTGTTTTGATTTTAAATGACTTTCTGATTATTTGAACAAATGCTTGTGCTACTTCAAGTCTTCATTCCAAATATGCAAAATAAACCAGAAAAAGAGCAAGGAAGTAAATGCTAGTTGCTTGCTTTTTCACTGTGGGAAGCTCTTAAGCAGACTTTTCCTTCTACTGTAGAGGCCTAACGCAGTTGCTTGATTTTGCAGGCACTTTTTTGATTTCCCTGTTTATAATCAATTCACTTTTAAAATCTCTGCACATCATCATCATCCATTAAAGGTACATGTGAAAATAGATAATACTATACTTAAGCTACACTGTGAGTTTGGAGCTGAAAGCCAGTTCCAGCACTGCAAAATTGTGAAGGTAGACCTTTATGCCCACCTGTAGTTTGCTTCTGAAGAAAAGAAAACTTGCAGCTGTGGAGGGGGAATGAGAAGACCACTTCCTTCTGCTTTTTATTCTTTTGAGTCAGTCAGCTGAAATAGAAATGAAATAAAGTTTGCCACTCAAAAGTACTGGCATTGACCCATACCTGTTAAGACCATGTGTTCTAATATCACACTTGCAGGCTGCATGTGAAGCACTGAACTAGAGCAGTATTTCAGGAATTTGTCTGAATGCGAGCTTGAAAGTAAAGGAGATATATAGCAGAACACAGTAAGTAAGTTTGCTTTAAAAATTAATAACAGCCTACTAGTATCATCAGATTAGTAGCAAATAATGCAGAAAAAGCTAATATGCTATCAAGCAGGTAACTGATGAAATGAGTGTTTTGGAGCTCTAAACTTCAGTAGTATCTGAGAATGCTGGTGGACAAGAAATGAAGTGAAGAATAGGGGGAAACTAGGCAAGTCTGTTACCTTATTTTTTTTTAGGTGGATGGAAGGTGTAGTGTTTGCTTTGAGTTGACCTACATATCTGTATGCAATCGTAAAACAGCATTCAGTAAAACTTTTCTTGAATTTTTTGGTAAATCTTACTAAAGAAAGAGAGAGAAGATTGGATAAGTGGGTAGAGTTGTACCCTATTAGCTGTGCTGTTTATGGTAAAGTGTTTGCTACTAAGCAGGGAGAAACTGGGTAGAGGCAATTCAGAAGCAGAGCACAGTCAAGATAACTTGCTTATATATACCACTGTCATCTCCAATGTGTGGGAAGATGTGTAGGGAAAAGATGGAAGCGCTCTCTCACCCTGATAACTCTCCCCACTTAACTTCAGTTTATTGTTAACTGATGATCAGAAGTTGGATTCCTGTTATTACTTGTGAGTAATCTGGCAATCTCGTTCCTGTTCCTTGTCTGGTCGTGCTACTTGGACGCAGCACAATCACTTAGATTTCTTCTTTAGCATCGCCACAGTATCACAGGTCATAAGATTGCAAGGTGCTTCTTGTTGCATTGAGTCAATCATCTTGTCTGTGGCTTTTGGCCTCAGTGCCTCATGCACTCTTCCCATGACGTTCCCAGTAATTCTGTGTAACATTCACACTGCACCCACACCATGTATCTCCACCACCTAATCCTTCTCCAGCTAATGTCCTCTGGACATTTGTGCTAAGGGTTCGTAAGGACAGGAAGTTTTGGGACAGCAAAACTCATTGAAGAATAAAGGGATTATATTATTGGCCTCAGCCTGCTTTCTTTACGGTAATCCACAGAAAACAGCAACACCACAGTGGCCTCTAGTGGGTTGTGCAGCCTCTTGTATTCCTCCTACAGTAAGTCTTGGGCAGGCCTATTAAGCTGGGTTTCTGAAGAGGAAGTTGTGCTACAGCCAGAAAGGGGTGGTGGCTCTCAGGGACTTGTTGTACATCCTTGCAGGCTTCATGCAGCCTGGGACCTGCCAGTTGGAAAGTACTGGCTTAACGGGTGGAACATATTTAGTGTCTGAAGTGTGTTTGTGAACAGTGTTGTGGGATATAGAATAGGGAGAAGAGTTCAGTATTTGGTTAATACGGATATCCCTGTTAGTCATCTGGAAAAGTATTTAAACAGTAGCTAGTGAAACGGAGTAATTGAAACGTCGATAAACATCACAGAGCAGAGAGGGATTGGAAGTTCTTGTTTTGGATGGCAAAATTATAATCAGCTTAGTTAACACAGACCTAAATTAAATACAAGTTTGTAATGCCACTATATATGGTAATGAAAAAGACATGACTTTGTTTTTCATGGAAAAGCTCTGAGGCTAGGGACTTTCTAGTTACTGTTACAGAGAATCTGGCCTTCATGGAATGCTTCATTTCAGAGTAGTTTATCACTGTAAAGATGTAGACAAAATGAAAGGAATTCAGCAGTTAGCAACAAACATCATCAAGGTCTGAGGAGAACTGTTGAGGACAAATAGATGAATTTAAGCGTGTGGTACGCAGCTAAATCCCAGTTAAGGAGATGGGGAAAAGGAGAGAAACGTAAGTATATAAATATTTGAATGATGTCATTGTCAAACAGTGATTTTTCTCTTGTACACAGTGGTATAAACAGAAAGGATGGAGAAGAAATGAAAGCTCTGTGTGTCTGAGGAACTTTGCCAATGAAAAGTAATGCAAAAGCACTGATTTCTGGAAGGAATAATGGAAGCCCTGTCTCTGGAGAGAGTAACTGGACAGGAGGCCTTAGGAAAGAAATCTTGTTCTGATTTTGGTTAGGATAGGGCTTTTTTGATTATAACTTCCATGAATTGTGTCACTGGAGAACTCATAAAACATTTTGTGTTTGGACAGGATGACAGAAACCATCAGTGTCATTCCGTAATGCTGCCTTTTGAGTTAGTTACAGCATATTACTCTTTTGGTATCTTACAGCTTTCAGTAATAACTTTGCCTTAATATGTTTGCTGAAAGTGGGTGGGAGGAGGTCTTTGGGCTACTACTCAAGTTACATTTGATTTTAGCTTTTAACTACCTATGTAGCTGATCAGTGGGTTACTGAAAGAAAATTTAGTTTCTTATCAGCTTTTCATCATTTAGTAAGCACATCAGTCAATTTGAAGGGCTTTTTTTTTTTTTTTAAAGTCATGCCTAAAGTCATGTTTTCTAAACTTAAAGCCATTACCAGTCATTCCTGCAAAAAAGTAAGTTAGTATAAAAGGAATTGTAATACTTATTTCAGGAATACTCTCTATAGACTTTCCTTTTAAATCTGCAAATTACAGACAACTCCAGAGCAGGAATTTTTATCATCTTTGTTTTGCCCAATTAGCTGACATAGATATGCCCCCAACTTTAGTTAAATAAATAAATTGATGTGAACTTCCAGGTGATCAAAAAATGAAAACCACTGGCAGAGAACAATTGAAGGCAGGTCTTGCATGGTGTGTTGATAGCTACCATAATTCCATTGCCACTTTAGTAAAATGCTTAGCAGAGTATACTGTAGGTTTCATCATAAACAAAGATTGTGCATTTTCAGAAGAAAAAGAGATGATGTAAGATTTATTTTATAGTGCTTTAAGTATTATAAATTCTGAACACTCTTTCTGTAATTGTGTCTGAATATGTCATACATAAAAATGAAGTTAAAAACTGCTGAATGAAGTCAGATTGAAGCTCCCCAAAGTTAAAATCAGCTTGTTATTTCATTGAAGCTTAGCTTTTTTATTAAAAGTAAATCCTTGCTTTTTCTAATCCAGTGTAATCTAATTGCAGTTGATGAGTAAGGAGTCTCCAGTCTCTCTTGGAAATGATGCTTACGTTGAACTTGATCGGCAGGTATCTAAGACTAGATGTTTCTTTTCCTTCAATCATAGCACATCAGTGGCCAGTCATTTTGCATCGTTAAGAAATCTGTCTTTTTTTCTATAATCATGAAGGAGTTTTGTGGGAAATTGAAATAAGGGGAGGAAAACTAAATTTCAGTGTTTCAAGTCCTTTTGCTTTATAAATTCAGTTTATGCATTTTGTATATTTGAAGGAGAGAAAAGCTCAGTTTGAAAAACAAGTTTAGCTGTATGACATAGTATAGCGAAACTGCAGGCAGGTGCAAATCTTTGGGTATTGAGGAAGAAGGATAAAAAAGTGTGTAGTATTTGAATAAAACTTTCTTTGCCAGTTCCTACTTCCAAAGTCAGTTTAAAAAAAAAAACATAGATGTGGCTCAAAAAATCATTAAAGCAGTCCTGGGAACTGTTAAAATATATAAAGGAAGTTTTCAAAGAGAATCCTTCCCTGTCTGATATATTTAAGGAATATGCAAAACCAGTTGTGTTTTACTGGCTCAACCTCATGCTAACACTCCTACTTCCTCAGGTTTTTTTGTAATTGAGAAGTATAGTACAGTGGTGTTCCATGTGTTCCTCCATCATGCTTTCTCTGCAGCAGTATGTAAATTCTGGCAGATGGAATTAATTTTTATATGTCAACAGGCCCTTGAGAAATAAACTTGAAAAAATAAGATATGATGATGCTGTTTAGGAAAGCCCATCTAAAATTCATCATATATAATAATATATGTCTATATCTCTGTATACATAATATGCATGCACCTGTTTTATCAGGCCAATTTTCTTGTAGCTGTTTTTTATGTTATCCTAACTGCATTCATATGTGAACTTGCAAGATACATATCTTTGAACATACCTTTGAAGGGAATTATCTGGATATTTCTCACTGTTTACAAGATTCAGTGCCCTTTTTCAGGAGGGTAGGCTTCTCCCTCACCATGTTGGCTCTATTCCTGTTGTGCAGTAATAGTAGCTTCCAGTGACTAGAGAGATTTCACCCTAATTGTTCATTCCCTGTATTCCACCTTCCAGTCCTTTCTGTATTTGAAAAGTAGATTGAAAACAGAAATTATGCACTCTTTGCACCCGTAAAGAAAAGTGGTATTCACAATTTTTTCAGTGTACAGAGTTGAGTTCTTCAGACCCAAGTTCTTCAGGACTTTTTGACTCAATTCATAGAATAGATATGATAATTCTAATGTATCTTTGTAAGACCAAATCTTACTTTTAGTTATGTTTACTTTTTACTGTCATACAGACTAAACAGTAATCACTTCTGCTTCTTTGTTTCTTTATAAGAGCAGAATTGCCTCAGTTTTCAAAAATATTAATATGTTACCTAAATGTAAAAATGATTTTACAGTCATGTAGTTCAGAGTATTTTTAGACACTTCACAGAGAGTGATGAAACTATAAATGTTTGTTGTTTATGGTAGCTGAAGAAAACTACAGAAGAATTAAATGAAGCACTAGCAACAAAAGAAGAAATTGCCCAGAGATGTCATGAGTTAGATATGCAGGTAGGTTTGCTATATTGTACATATTAATTTTGAACTGGGAAAGAGAAGTGTTAATTTTTAGGCAGCTGAAATCAAGTAGTATAGTGTAGAAACATAATTTTTAAAAGGGAAATGAAAATTGCACAGTAATTATTTTGCTTTACTTGTGCTAGCCAAGTGAATTTCATTGTTTTCTTATCTTGATACAATGTTGCCAGTATTAAGATGATTCATACTAACAAAACAGTTTTTCTTTCAGGTAGGAAGGGGTTGAGCTGTGTGGTTCAACTCTTGCATTAGAGAACTAATAGAGGTTATGCTGCTGTAACAGTTTCAGTTAAGAGTTAAATCCCACTCCGAAGTTACTGTAGTCTGTCAGCTGTGTATGGATTTAGACTAAGCCTTACTGTAAATCAAGCATACCTTGTCCAGAAGACATGAGGAGTGTAGAGTGGTAGCCCCAAAAGGCATTGCCATTGCAACCCTACTTTGGAGTATAATGCAGGCTTTTGCCAAGCAGTTCAGTAACTGTTAGAATTAATGAAGCCGATTTGTGTGTCATGGTTGATTTTGGTATATTTGATTCAAGCTTTTATTGAAGCGTTTCCTTCTGTTGAGATGTTCACATTCCCTCTCTTCCCCTCCTCTTCCTGCATGTTAATTCTATACTATTTAGTGATATATGAACTCATGCTTCAGCTTTGAGTTGCAGCACTTTGGGTTCTTTGCAGTGCTGCCTGTTTTCACAACATTGGGGGAAACTGAGTTATCTTTGGGACTGTGTTCCTGTTTCAGGTCTGCTTGCAGTTGCCCACTGGATTAAAAAAAATCTAGGAAGTGCACAGCCATCCCTTGCATATCCATATTTGGATATTCTGTCTGATTGATAGGCATTGTTTCTTTTGGAAATCAGTTTTAAAAGTTTTACTGTGGAGGGCTAGTTTTATTTGTTTGTTGGGAAAGTATGCATACTTTTATTATAATGAAGTTATCTTCTGTGGTAACTAAGACTTTTTCTTTAGATGCTTGTGCGAAATACAGTTAAGAATAGTTACGTTTTTGGTGCGGTAAATCTGCCCCTGATGTTGCAGTATGTTGGTTACATCAGATAGCAATTGAATACCCATCAATGTTACAGTATATTCTAGTGAAATGTGATTACTGAAGCCTGTGTATTGCCATTGTTGATACACACGATAAAAAGTTGCTCTCTATAGCTAGATAGCTCAGTTATTCCAGTTTATGCTCCTATTACAACAGGTTGCGGCCCTCCAGGAGGAGAAGAGCAGCTTGCTCGCTGAGAACCAGATTTTGATGGAACGTTTAAATCAGTCTGATTCTATTGAAGATCCCAACAGCCCTGCAGGTCGTAGGCACTTGCAACTGCAGACACAACTAGAACAACTCCAGGAGGAAACATTCAGGTAGAAAAGCTAGACTTGGTCAGATTGTTTGTTTGTAACTGGCAACAGACATGAATTTTATATACTTCTGTTTCTGCTGGCAGTTATGTATAATGGGTGGTATAACCACAGTAGTAAAGTTTTTATGTGATGTACATCTTATGATTTACCTCTTTAGAAGCTCCAGCATTAAAAAATGCATAATTTCTTCATTGAAGAAGTATGAAATGCTGTATACTTGTTACTCTCTACTCTGTGAAGTTATTTTGAATTGTTTGTGTGCAGTCACCTCACCCATGTTTTTCAAAATTAGTGAGAATGAAAAGTAGCATGCTTTCCTGTATGTAGATTATTCTGATTGTGTTTTTAGGGTGTAGGAATTCCTAGCTGGAAGTTTGCTATGGGCAGTACTACAGGTGGTATTATGCAGCAAAGTGTGTCCTTCTCTGAATTTGAAAACAAATTGTTTCATATCTGAAAGATGGAGATTATCTGCAAGTGAACTCTGCTTTTCATTTGCATTTCCTCAACATGTGGAAATACAGTTCCTCTTTAAATATCCTTCCTGGTCCTTTTGACTGTTGCTTTCAGGCTGTGTAAGCCTCTTCTGCTGAAGAAAGCTGGTCCAATTCACCATCATCTCTTCATTCTTGTTGCTGTACTTACCCTATCCTTTGTGAGTGAAACTATGATATTTCTTTATGCTGCCACTTTTTCTTCTCTTTCTGTCCTCTTCTGGTTGCCCTTTGTTAATTCTTATGTCAGCTGCCATGTAACTTTCCTTTTTTGCCTGTTTTGCTGTTTTTCCACTGTCCCTTGCTAAGCCTCTTCTGTGCATGTTCAGACACACCCACTTCCTTCAGTTTCTTGAAAAATGTTCAGTGTTTCTTTCACAGCAGCTAGTGCCTGTTTTTCTTCTTTCTATACATCTACCACGTAATGTAGTGATATCTCCTTAATGTCCCCTTTTATCTCTCCTTATTCATCTCCGTGCTCTGGAATGATTCCTGCCTGAGTCTATTATCAATTGCTGTTCAAACAGGTTTTGTCCCCATATGCAATACCTGCACTGCCTGTTACTCTAGTTTCAGGTTCTGAACGTCTTTCTAAACCCTTTTCACGTGTGAGACTCATCTCCCAACCTCCTTTACCTCCTTCCCCTGCCTTCATATCATGTGGCTTCTGAAGGCAGTTTGTGTGTGTTCCTTCTCCAGCTCTACCTGACCAAACAGGATGTATGTACAGCTTAACTGATGCCCAGTGTGGTACAACGGTTTTTCTCCCACTCTTGCCTCTTTATGTCCTTTGACAGTTCCAGTCTATCATGATCCAAATCTTTGTTGTATATGGTTTAGATGACCTACTGACTATCTCTTGTCTCCATTCTTGTAGATTCTTTTTGGACTCCTTGAATTAATGGATAGAATACTTTTTTTTTTTCCACCATGCCCATACCTCCTTTCCTGGATTGTTTTTATTTTAATTTCAGATCAAAATATCACAATAGAACTTCATGTTCCAGGTTGTGTGCTCTTCCATTTGTACAAAATGCTTTGACAAAGTTTCTCAGTTACTCCCTTTTTTCACTGCCGGGTTAATGCAGCTTTGGCTGTGTATGCTGTATGTAAGTAGTTCACTCCAGAAACTTTGGTCTGAGTTCTTCACATGCTAACTAGATAACTAAATGTATGACTTGGTTCTTGTTGTGGTTTAACCCCACCCAGCAACTAAGCACCACGCAGCCGCTCACTCACTCCCCCCCCCACCCAGTGGGATGGGGGAGAAAATCGGGAAAAGAAGCAAATCCACGGGTTGAGATAAGAACAGTTTAATAGAACAGAAAAGAAGAAACTAATAATGATAATGATAACACTAATAAAATGACAACAGCAATAATGAAAGGATTGGAATGTACAAATGATACACAGTGTAATTGCTCACCACCCACCGACCGGCACCCAGCTAGTCCCCGAGTGGCGATTCCCCGCCCCCACTTCCCAGTTCCTATACTGGATGGGACGTCACATGGTATGGAATACCCTGTTGGCCAGTTTGGGTCAGGTGCCCTGGCTGTGTCCTGTGCCAACTTCTTGTGCCCCTCCAGCTTTCTCGCTGGCTGGGCATGAGAAGCTGAAAAATCCTTGACATTAGTCTAAACACTACTAGCAGCAACTGAAAACATCGGTGTTATCAACATTCTTCACATACTGAACTCAAAACATAGCACCGTACCAGCTACTAGGAAGACAGTTAACTCTATTCCAGCTGAAACTAGGACAGTTCTTCAGAGGTACGGGGCAGGCACAGGTTCTTTATACGTCAATAAAGCAAGCCACCTTGGTGAAAGCTCTGTGACATTTAGAACATCTGACAAATCAGGTCAATATTGTTGAAGGTGTATAGGAGTTGGACAGCCGAACAAAATCTTAGGATAAAGATGTTATGTTCAAACTCTGTATGCCCCAAGATGAAAAAAGGTGGAAATTTCTGCTTGAGCTTCCATTGCAAAAAATTACTATGACAGAAAAAACTCAAGATTTGTCTTTCTGAGAACATACATTACCTTGTGATCTTCCAAATATAAAGACTGATATCAAATTTGGAGCCTTAAAGTCAATCTGCTTCTACATTTTTGAATAAGCACATTGGGCTGCTCTTCTTCTTCACTGCACCAGAAGGCTGTTTCATGTATTTTTAGAGAGCACGATGGTGAGGAAAGGTAACTGTGGCTCAAACTGAGAAATTATTTTCTGTTTTACTTCATTTCTACAGATTAGAAGCTGCCAAAGATGACTATCGAATACGCTGTGAAGAACTAGAAAAGGAAATTGCTGAATTGAGACAACAAACAGAAGAGCTTACTACATTGGCAGAGGAGGCTCAGTCTTTGAAGGATGAGATAGATATACTCAGGTAAACTCTGTTCCATTAACCCTTTTTCAACTATTAACTTTTAATCCATACCATTTCTGTACTTAGTCTTCATTAGCTTTTGTTTAAATAATTTTAATATTAAATATAAACACTTTCTCAATGCCAAGGATCTTTTGGATCCTCCAGTTAAGTACACGGATGACCACACAGTTCTGCTTAAGTAATACAGTTATTTATTATGTACCCAATCAATAAATATTAGTAATCTTAGCAATCCTACACCATCTTATGGTCATAACAAGTCACTCACTGGTCTCCTGAGTATTCTCTACTCACCTTCATCATGACTTGGGCATTTGTTCTCATCAGGGAACTAGACCCTTTCCTTTCCTGGGTTTGCATTATTTGGACTTAGGGTGGCGCTTTTGGTTCATCATGTAATGCTAATATGAACAGCATCTGTACAGCTGTCTTTGCCACTGGATTTTAGCACCCAAAGTTATCATGATATGATGATGCTAGGGGTTTAGAGGGTGGGGCAGCTCCTTTTACTATGGAACATAATCCTTCAGTAGTGGTGTCTTGCTGCATGGGTTATTCAGAACAGTTATCTACTACCCACCTTTATCACTCTTTCTAGCAAGTCTAGCAAGGCTAATTTTAATGCTGACTTTTCTAATTCACCAGCAGCTTTCTACCAAAGCTATCTGTCTTTACCTCCTCTGTCATTAATATAAGGAAATGAGCTCATCAGGCTGCACAATTCCATAAACCATCTGTGTGGGCAGCATGGGTTCAAAGAGTAAGTCCTCGCCCCAGAGAGAGGCTCTGCACTTCATTGGAGATTAAGGAGATTTGTCTTGTCGCAGTGTTCCATAAATTGACTGTCAATTCAATGGGGGATTCTCTAGATTTCATAGAAAATTGAGTGTAAATCAGTTGGTTCTAAAATGAAACTGGGGACAGTTATTGTAGCAGGGGGGTGTGAGGCTGGGTGTGAGGGCTATTGCTGTCCTGGCAGTGCACCAGGTGGATGGAAAAAACTCTGAAATGTTATGAATGGAGCCTGGTGTTCCATTTTCTTTAGAAGGAATCAGGCTCCAAAGCTGTTATGGTACTTCTGTGTCACCAAGTATATGCTGCCCAGGAGATAGATCTTTATGATTTTATTCCTGGCTATCATTAAAACAAATTGAAGGGCAGAAAATTTTATTCTTTACCCTTGTAAAATGCAGGACTAAAGATTGTTTTAGAATTGAAAGGAAATGGGTGGGAGTGAAGGTGCTTTAACTGTTATTTTAAGATTGGAAGTAGATAAGAAGGCTGTATTAGGAAGAGTGATAGTGCCTGAAAGTACTTCCATCAACAATTCTTTCAGTTGACAAATAGTTATGAGAGAGAAAGAGACAATTTAAAAGTGAAAACGTTAGTCGTAGGAGGATATGATTGCTTTCTTGTTCTCCCCATGATGTAAGAATGTCTTCTTTATTAAGGCAAAATACTGAGGAAGCTTCAGGACATTTCATTTTGGAAGTTTTCAGAGTACAAATTTGATACAAATCTGTCCCTCTAGGCATTCTTCTGATAAAGTAGCCAAGTTAGAAAGCCAGGTAGAGTCATACAAAAAGAAATTGGAAGACCTGGGTGATTTGCGACGGCAAGTGAAACTCTTAGAAGAGAAGAATACAATCTACATGCAAAATACTGTGAGCCTCGAAGAAGAGCTAAGGAAGGCCAATGCAGCACGCAGTCAGCTGGAAACATACAAGAGGCAGGTGAGAACAGATATCAGTGCAACAGTTCTCTGTATTGTTTAACACTTTCTCTTCATAACATGGCTAATACCTCAAAGTAAAAAAGACATTATGAACAAACAGCTCCTTGTGTTTAAAAGACTTACATGTTTTGTAGGTACTACCTTTGTCCTCCTTTCCTGCGATTCTTATCATTAGCAAACTAATGTAAACTTGAAATAATAAGCAGTATTTCTTCCTTTGAAAAAATCAACAGATGTTTTTTCTCAAATTATTCCTAATTCATATTCAGTAGCGGGGCTTGAATTAGAGCCTCTTCTTTCAGAAAAAGTATCTGCTTTTCACTTACAAATTTCCAGCAGTGAGGAGTGCACCACAGCTGAGGTAAGTTATTCCTGTGGTTAAGTAACTTGTTTTTATTAAGGTTCTAGTTTGTCTGAGACATCTGAATTTGTCCAGTTATGAAGAGAGAAGGATGCATTTCATCCCTGTTGTTTATATGCACCCAGCAGAGCACAAAATGTGTCACCAGCACACTCTGGAGTGAAAGGCATCTGTTTATCTTCCTGCTTATCAAAGTGCCATGTGATCCTGTTTCTGTAAAGGTGGAAGATGTGCTTAATCTTCTCTCTGCTTCTGCACTACGTTGACATGACATCATTCTGGGATTCTTGTTACAGGGCCAGACAGAGCGTGGTTTGTTAAGGTAGTAGTGCCTGCTCTGTATTTCTGCCTGCTTAAAAGCTCAAATGGTCATGGTACAGGAGTCCCTATAGGTCAGCTTACAGCAGAATAAAATACAGAAACAACCACTAACAACATTGTAAGCCCAGGAGCAATATGTGACCCTAAGACTTGATAGCATTTTCCCTGCACCTGGCCATCTTGGTTATTAAGACAACTAGCTTCAGCCTCTATGTGCTAACTGTAGATACAGTCCAAATGATTCCACCAGAAAAAAATAATTTGGACAAGAAAAATGCTGAAATAACAGACAATCAAAGGGAAAAGTAAATGTGGAAAACAATGGCCTTTCACACAAATAGTATCATGTTTACTGGCAACAAATACTTCACTTCATTGAACAGCTGAGCATGTGATATAGTTGTGTAACCTTGACATCTGCATCTGATCGTTCTTACTTCACCAACAGTAAGGATTTTGGAAGGGGCAGTCCCATCATTTGTGCTGCAAAAGTACTCCTCCTTTTCTTCATCATTCCCTGTGTTTTATGGGTAGGATTTCATGTCGGAGGAGCTGTTGATTTGTACAAAACTGTTCCACTGGCTGAGACTGGAATAAACCTCAGGTGTATTGTGACAGATGTGAGTTTTCTTCACCTAACCACAGTGCCTCAAAATGAACAGACAGTGTGTTTGCCGTCAGTGTCTGTAAGGCTGGGTTCCTTTTGAGACCTGCCTGTGAATCATGAGCTGTCACAAAATTAATTTCTGGGACTCCTAAGTTGTGCTATAAGAATTAAGCCCGGTATAAGGATTCTGATGTTATGTCATTGCTGAGCACTAGTGTGGCCCTGTAATGGAATGTGTCTTGTCTGGTGTGTGAAGGATCCAATCCCACTCAGGATGATGTAGTCAGAGAATTTATTAGGCTTAGAAGCTTTGTGCTGTGCAGATGAAAGTGCTTGGTTCAAACTCCTATAGTGATCTGGAAGGAAATTGCATCTTCACCCAATCCAGCACTTTGTGAGATGAGGTTAGTGGTGATGTATTGTGCTGAGAGTTGTAATAGCATTTAGTTATTTAAGAGGTTTTGTTCGCTTTTCTGAAAGCAAGCACAAGCATTTTCTAAGAAACTTTTTATTGCAACATGAAGAATTGAAATGTGAAGATTCCAGGATTATTTTTGTAATTTTAATTCAGCCCCTTTGTGCATGTACATTCTGATATATTTGTTTTTCTTTGCTGCAAGATTCCTGCTTTAGTCATTCCATGTATCAGATAATGCTCAGTAAATGTGATGGTATTTAATTTTTTTTTAATCTTCTGCATTACCATGTAGCTGTATATCTTTCTATACACTCCCAAGTCCTGATTCAAGACAATTTATTTCCTGCTGTGTTCTTCTGCATACCATTACCACAGCATGAATGATTACAAACATTAATGCATTTGTTTTCATTTCAGGTGAAAATATACCTATTTAGCAAGTAGGGACACAATCACAGGTGGAGGCCTGCATTTTTATTTTTTTATATCTGCAGTTATTCTGATAGCCCCAGTGATGGATGTCACATATGAGAAATGAAATATTTTCATATCTCACATTGTGATACTTTTTTTTTTAATCTGATAATTTCAGAAATGGCAGGCCTGTGCTTTTTTTGCAGCCTTTAATTTAAGAACAACAACAGCAAAGTCCTTGTCTAAGACTTAAGACCATGCAGATTTTTAGGCCTGGTAGTTATTTTGCTGTAGCTATACATATTGAAAATAAAAGGTAATTAGAACCACTAGGCAGTCTTAGTGTAGCTATGGCTACTGCTTTGCTTCACGATTTAAGTTAATCACTTTCTCTGTAATCTAAAAGCCATGAAAAAACCTTCTTATGAATTGCTTCAGAAGAAGCTGTACATCTTTAGCTGAGTCTTCATTCAGCTTTTGTGTTTGCAGGTCAGTCTTTATTCAGCTTACTTGCTTCCATGCTCTCTCCATTATGAGCTTTACTAGTGTACTCGGAATGAGCCTTTACTAGTAAAGGCTGAGAGTTTTGAAAAGGCAAGACTTCACTGATTTGCTGCCTGTTCACTGATCGTTTCTGCTCAGCTTTCAGATTTCTGCTCATTTAATTTTAAAAGCTCTTTACTGATCTGTAGTTGAAAGTATATATGCGACTTTGTTAGCAATGTTTCTTCTGAAGTAAAGCAAACTGGTTATGAGCCTGTGGCTGAATCTTTATATTAGTATATTAAAAATGATCAGGAAAATCTCAGGTTAAGAAACATTACCTGACCGCATAAACTGGTGGTTGAATTCTGAGTGAGGCTTGTGAAACAGAGTTAACAAAAGGTGTAGATAATTTGCTTTCTTCAGAGTTTTTTCTTTTTCCTAGGCTTCTCAGAATGCAGGAGGATTTTTCTACTTTTCCGAAGCTATTTGATCCATAGAACTGTACAGCTTTTTTCTGTAAACCATGCTTGGGCTTAAATTCTTGTTTTCAGATGTAGTGAAAATACTTCACAGTTTTTGCTTCTTTTGCTTATGTTGAGACCTAATATTTGAATGCTGTTGGTTTTACTGAAACACAGAACAACTGATGAAAGCAGTTTTTAGTATGTCCTATAGGTAACTATTTCACTTGTTTACAACATGACTTGTGGTGCATGGTAATTGGCTACTTTGTCTTGTGTATTTTGTTCTAATATTAATATTTGCAGACAAATTATTGATTCTTGTTCTCACAGGCAGTTGAACTACAAAACAGGTTATCTGAAGAATCCAAGAAAGCTGATAAATTAGATTATGAATGCAAACGACTGAAAGAAAAAGTAGACAGCCTCCAAAAAGAAAAAGATGTAAGTGTCAAGGTGTTATTTTTTTGTAGTAGCAATAGCAACTTTGTGTCCTTTATAACACAGAGGTATGGTAATTATAGTTAGCCATTTATAGCAAACTTTTAAACTTAGGAAATCTTTTTTCACTTAAAATTTTCAAATGTTTGTGTACAAGATCCTTTTTAAACCTAAGAACTGTACAGCATGGAATGAAGTGACTGTACAAACATATTCAACCCATTTTTAAGAGGAAACGCCTTCATATTTGGGATCTGAAGTTGTTTCTTGACCACTTACCATGAGAAGGTTAATAAACACCCAGGGTAATTGTAATACATTCTGAAAAACTATTTAAAGTAGGGTTTCTGCAGTATCATCCTAGAACTAAACTCCTGTTGTGTTTTTTCTAAAGCATTCTTTGAGGTACCGTCAGCATGCTTCTCTTTGTGGAGTCATGACTACTGCAGCAAGAGGCTTAGGAGTCATGTAGAGGGAGGGGTGTGTCCTTTATGGCAATCTTGCCTTTTTTATGACAGCTCCTTGTTGATCTATCTTGTACTGCCAATATGGAACACACAGAATGGATACCAGTCTATTCCTTTCCTGTCATTTTCTGCAAGTGATTCTGCGATTAATTGCTCTGTCCTCTCTTGCCAAGACTGATCCTTCAGACTTCTCTTGCTCACTATTGTTTCTCACCAGTTTATTTCGGCTTGTTTCTTAGGAATGTATATGCAGGTGCCTCAAACTACTTCAAACCAAGGCCAGCGCTTCGAGTTAGTGATATTTTAGGCTTGTTTTAAGTTCCTAAGTCCATCTATCCATCAGTCAATCTCTGTAGGCTTTTACCTCAATAGTCATATTTCCTGTCCAATTCTTTCCAAAATTTCCTGCCCCTGCACTTGAATAGCATTTGAACTGGAAGTTTTCAGTTATTTTCTGTTTATAGGTCTTTGATTTCCATACTTTATTAGATTTTCAAACTGTTGTGGACACTTGTCCTTGATATCACTTCCATCTGCCGTTCAGTTCAGATTGGACTGTCCATAATAACCGTAGTCATACTGTGCTTTGGCTTTCTTTCCTGCTCTTTATTTAAAGTTTGGTTTTCCAGTTTTGTTATGTTTGACAATGGTAAGGTTGTGTCTGTGGCTTACCCATTGCTTGGTGGACCATTTCACTTGCACAAAGGATCTGAATTGCAGGCCATCCTATAGTTTTCTGTTTTATCCCCTGGCAAATAGCATTTTTGGGGGCAAATGTTTTTCAATACATTCTTTTAAACAGATATGCACCTGTGAGAAGTAGATTACAGCTGAAGTCTCTCAACATTTGAATTAGTGATTCACTACCTGTTACCTACTCTTTCTGTTTCCTGTTGTCACATATGTATCAGTAAGGTTGCCCACCACAGGTCACAAGCTACTTAGTGGTATCTTGTCAGTTGTATTTTGGAAACAGTTGGCTGAAATTGATTTTATCCCTGTCTTTATGTTCTGGCAAAGTGTGGTAGCCTGTTTGATACCTTTCAGCTATGTAGCTTGGAACTTCACCTCTGTGGTGTGTTGTATGTTAAGTACTAAGGTAATTTGATGAGTTGACTTTGCAGTGTGCAAATGAAGCCCTAGAGCTTTTTCTATTCATTAAAATATTCTGGGTTTTGATTAATCAACTTAGTGTTTTCTGACTGACGGTAGCAGACTGCAGAATCCTTGCTTTCAGCCACTGAATTTGAGTGCTCCTCTGTGTGGCTCTTCTGTAGTATTTATGGTAAAAACAGTTTTTTCATCTGTGGGGTTTGTGAAATGACTTTCAGTGCTAACAGAATGTACACTTTATTCAGATTGTTCTGACAGTTGCACCAGAGTTCACCCTGCAGGATTCAGAAATACAGCAGAAGCCTCTGTCACACCTCACCAAAATGTTCTTTGCCAAAGGGATTCCAAGTCCTGGATCCACTTGGGCTGAAATATAAAATATATCTGAATCAAACTGTTAATAGGATGAAATGCAAGGAGCTGTCAGCTGACACAACTTCATACCTGAACATATCTGATTTTGGAGCAATCTACAACTTCGATCTTTACATAGTTGCCATTTTCTCCTTTCATTTTTGAGTCTTGACAACCTTCTGGACAAAAACGTGGTGCTACCTGCAGATTCTCATTTTTTGCCAAACGGGGACTTGTGACAAATTGGGAGAGTATTTGCCTGATGTTACTGAAGAGCCCATCTGTCTAGATCCCAAGGTGGTCCAGTCCTGTTCTTCAGTTCTCTTTGGATTGAGCCTCAAGCAGCTGGTTTTCTTCCATAGCTAAGATGCTAGTGAATGGCAAGGCCAGGTTACCCAGGAGGAAGTGGATGTGGAAATGCTGCTCACATTTTCACTGTTGAAAGACAAACAAAATGAAGTTAATGCAGTTTCTTTATGTTGACTGTGTACTCACCTGCTTTTTATTTCACTCCTGGCTAAACCTTGGTTTTTTGGTGAGGGGAAAAAGCTACGGTCTCTTAATTCACTTCCTTTTCCCTTGCAATCAGTCCCGATGAGGGGAAAAGGAGGATTGCTGAGTGGCCCCAGTGGCTGCTGTTTACTACCTGGTACCAGAACTTTGTGTCACTAATGTCTTGATTTTGTAAGCTTATACCCTGATATTTTTACCCCTGTAAGTGTAATACAGAGCAGCAACCCTTCTCAACCCCTCCCCCCCCGCCGTTCACATGGAATATATTATATTTATGTTTATGTTTATTCTGTTATGAAATAGACTGAAATGCCTTAATTTGAAAATTATCTTTAGAGTTGCATTACATTATTTTTAAAGTGTTGAAGGCTGTGACTTTTGGTGACTTGTGTGCTGTTACAGATGAATTTGTGGCACCAAGACTGATATTCATTCTCTTTCCAATTATTCAGAGGTTAAGAACAGAAAGGGATTCTTTGAAAGAAACTATTGAAGAGCTTAGATGTGTACAAGCTCAGGAGGGTCAACTCACCACTACAGGTAAAAGACAAATGAGATTAAATGCATCTTTTCTAAAGTTTACAGGACTTCTCTGGAGAGTCTTGGATGCGCTTTTGTTTAGCGCAGAATAAATTTAACCTCCTCTAAGATCAGCAGTGAAAAGCTGCTTCAGCTCTTCACAACTTTGTAAGCATTTGAAAACTTCAGACGTTATTTCAGTCAATCAGAAATGTTACTCTCCTCCCCAGCGTGATGTTTTTATAATGTATTTCTGATTTCTGTGTAGTGACACAATTTTCTTTGGAGAGATATTAAGTATTGTCATGTATGTATGATGTTTCATGTGTTGCAGTTTATTTCTATGTGTAATGTTGCACAGCTTTGTAGTTCTTAGATAAGCTAATGAGCAGAAAATTCACCACAAAATTACTTCATCAGACTGGATGAAGACAGAAATAATGATTATTCTCCAAATGAAATTGTGCTTGTCTGTCTGTCTCGCTGTAGCCTGGCTTTGTATCATTTTCCATTGTCTAGCATTACTCTAAAGCTGTAATCTTCTAGAACAATGTTTGCTTCTGGTCTTTTAAAGAAAGTTACTGGTCTGCTTGCTAATGGTTTTTTACTTTTCCTAACCCAGGATTGATGCCTTTGGGAAGACAAGAGCCTTCAGACAGTTTAGCAGCAGAAATTGTTACTCCCGAAATAAAGTAAGCTAATGCATGCGTTGTTTTACTAACCTTTACCACATACCCATAGATGATTAGTTAGTTTTCAGTGTTAGAAAGATTCTACAATTAATGTTTGGGTTTTTTCTCCTTTTGGATTTCTGCATGACAGAAGCTGTTATGCCCAAGACAAAATTCAGTTGACATCTCTTTGAGTTTGTATTGTGCTCCAAAGAAAAGGGAAAACAAGAAACCCCTTTATCCTCACATTGTTCCTCTTCTTTTCCTCCAGACTTCATATAACTGCAGCTTATATGTGCATTAATGGACAAAAATATTTGTAACAAGACCATGTTGTTGAACGTGGTGTTGTACAAGGAAAAAATGACTGAAATTGTGAAAAGAAGTGTAGATTTTAAATTCCATTTTGTATCATGCCAAATGTTTACAATGTATTAAAAGAAGGAACAGCAGTGGCAGAGCTGAAAATCACTGTGTCTTAAGATGTTGCAGGCTGTGTTTAGCCTTGCCATAATGCTGAAAGTTTTCAAGACAGTTGCATCTCAGAAATCTGTTAGGTCTTCAGGAAATCTTTTCTCTCTATCAATACTGATACAGTATTTTACCACTTGGAAAGCTCAATATGAGTCAAAACATACTGTTCAGTAGTAAAATAATATCTTTCTAGAAAGCTAATAATAGAAGATTTTTTTCCTTCCAGCTGTGCTGCTGCACCTTAGTACAAGAGCAATTCTTTTTAGTTTTGTTCAGAAACAACAAAAGAGAAGAATAACGTTTTGAGGCAATGTTAGTGAAGTATGGAGTTACTGCATAAACTTTCCACATGATTGTGTGAGAGAGGACAGGACCCTAAATATCCAAGCATAGCCGGTGGTTTCACTGACTTTTCATCTTTGGCTCCTGAAGATAAATTCTGGATTTTATGCAAACATACATCAATGTGGACTGTTTGCAGCTGCCAGACTTGGCCTCCATGCCTATCTGATAGAGGTGGACAGTAGCAGTGGCTGGAACTTCCTGATCTGGAGGTCTGGGCTGCTGCTTCTGCTGATGAAGGGGGAAGACTGCACAGGGCAGCCCACCCATAGGAGCAGCAACTTCTGCTCTCTTGTTCTCTCCATGGTGGCAGAGCATGGGTCTGTGCTTAAGTACCTTTCTCCATCTCATAGAGAAGACTTGCAGACCAAATGGGAGAGTTTCATGAGGCTGATTCAGTCTGTGGCTTCTCAGTTGCACCTGAGGAAATCAACAAGTTAAGTGATATTAGGAGTTAGCAGGGCTCATTGAAAGAGCTTTAAACTAGATTTGAAGGGGGAAGGGGGTAAAACCAGGCTCACTAGAGATAAGCCTGGGGGTGGCATGCCAATGTTTGAGGGATGGTGTGCTAGCAAGGTCCTTCAGCCTGCTCCACAATGAGCACATTTGAAATGTCCCTGTACTAATGTGCGCAAAACCTTAGCCATCTCAGTGGAGGTGAGGGGTGTGGAGATGCATGTGGCAGCAAAGACATAAGAGTTGTTGATGTGTTTAGAAACCAAGGAAGCACCAGAGAACAGTCACATAGGAATTACGGCTTCTCCCCCAAAAAAGGTGGCAGGATTGATAGCCCATCTACACCAATGGATGCAGCATGGCCAACAAACAGGAGGAGTTGGAAGCCATTGTGCATCTGGAAAACTATGATATAGTTGCAGTCACGGAAACATGGTGGGATGACTCACACAACTGGAGTGCTGCAATGGATGGCCATAAACTCATCAGAAGGGATAGGCAAGGAAGGAGAGGCGGTGGGGATAGCCCTGTATGTTAGGGAGTGTTTTAACTGTCTGGAACTTGATGATGGTAGATTGAGTTAAGTGTTTATTGGTAAGAATCAGGGGGAAGGCCAACAAGGCAGATATCATGGTGGAAGTCTGTTATAGACCACCCAACCAGGATGAAGAGGGAGACAAAATAGTCTATAAGCAGCTGGGAGAAGTCTCACAGTTGCTAGCTCTTCTTCTCATGGGTGACTTCAACTTACCAGATGTCTGCTGGAAATACAATACAGCAGAAAGGAAACAGTCCAGGAGGTTCCTGGATTGTGTGGAAGATAACTTCCTGACACAGCTGGTGAGTGAGCCAACTAGGGAAGGCTCCCCTCTGGACTGGTTTGCAAACAGAGAAGGACTTGTGGGTGATGTGATGGTTTGAGGCCATCTTGGGCACAGCAATCATGAAATGATAGTTTTCGATTCTTAGAGCAGTAAGGAAGGGGGTTAACAAAACTGCTATGTTGGACTTCCAGAAGGCAGACTTTGGCCTGTTTAGGGGCCTGGTTGAGCGAGTTGCTTGGGAGGCGGTATGAAGGGCAAAGGAGTCCGAGAAGGCTGGACATTCTTTAAGAAGAAAACCTTAAAGGTGCCAGAACATAAGCTGGCTGGGAAGATGACCAGTCTGGCTGAACAGAGAGCTTTGGCTGGAACTCAGGGAAAAAAAAGAGAGTTTATGACCTTTGGAAGAAGGGGCAGGCAACTCAGGAGGGCTACAAAGATGTCATGAGGTTATACAGGGAGAAAATTAGAAGGGCCAAAGCCCAGCTAGAACTTAATCTGGCTACTGCCATAAAAGACAATAAAAAATATTTCTATAAACACATTCAGAACAAAAGGAGGGCTAAGGACAATCTCCATCCTTTATTGGATGCAGGGGGAAACATAGTGACAAAGGATGAGGAAAAGGCTGAGCTACTTACTGCCTTCTGTCCTGTCTCACTTGGTGGGCTCAGGGGAGGTGATCTTTTAGATACTCCATTGCCGCACACAGGAGTCACGACAATGACTCAGGAGGGACAGGGAAAATTTCAACACCTTGTTTCACTTGGACAGGTGTCACGGACATTTAGGAGTCACGACAGTGGCTCCTAAATGCTTGAAATATGTTTTATTTAATGTTGACTTAAAACACAAGTGTGGCTAAATCCCTAACAACAAGGTAGGAGGAAGAGAAGAGAGAGAGAGAAAGAGAAAAAAGGAGTGGTAAGTATCACCACCCTTGGGTCAAGTGAAGAAAGTCTCAGTAGTAGCTCCCTGGATTCCTCAGGTAGCGGGCTCACACCTGGGGGTGGGTCATTCCCCTGTCCTCCCTTTATATCCTCATCCAAGAGCCTTTTGCACATGTGTTGTGGGGTTTTCTTGAAAGTTCTTGAGGAGGGAGTAGGGGGCGGTGGGGGGGACACTGATGCCCCCTTATCCCATTTAACTTGTTTACACAACTACCGTGGTAAGGGCCCATGCCAAAAGTCCAAACCTGTGATAAAACGTCCGAAGTGCAACCACTAGAAAACTTCGCAGAAGCACAATTGCCAGAAAGCCTCTTCTAGGCACAACTGCTAGAAGCTCTTCCGAAACAGTTCACTACCCCACTTCTACTGGGCACGTCCTGTTTTGGCTGCTTGCAGCTACCTGCTTTTGAGACAAAATGGTTGCCAGTCTCTCGGTCTCACACCTTCTTTGCCTCAGTCTTTAATAGTAAAACCAATTGTTCTCAGGGTACACAGCCCACTGAGCTGGAAGACAGGGAAGAAGGGCAGAATGAAGCCCCCATAATCAAAGGGGAAATGCTTAGCGACCTGCTGCACCACTTACACACACACAAGTCTATGGGGCTGGATGGGATCCACCCAGAGGTACTGAGGGAGCTGGCGGAAGTGCTCACCAAGGCACTTTGCATCACTTACCAGCAGTCCTGGCTAACTGGGGAGGTCCCAGTTGACTGGAGGTTAGCACAAGTGACACCCTCTATAAGAAGAGACAGAAGGAGGATCCAGGGAACTACAGGTCTGTCAGCCTGACTTTGATGTTGGGGAAGGTTATGGAGCAGATCATCCTGAGTGCCATCACACAGCATGTACAGGACAACCAGAGGATCAGGCCTAGTCAGCAGGGGTTTATGAAAGGCAGGTCCTACTTGACTGACCTGATCTCCTGTGACAGGATGGATGAGGGAAAGTGGATGAGGGAAATGGCGTGAATGTTGTTTACCTGGAGTTTAGTAAAGCCTTTGACACCATTTCCTACAGCATTTTTCTGAATAAACTCGGTAAAAAAACTGGCTGGATGGCCTGGCCCAAAAAGTTGTCATGAATGGAGTTAAATCCAGCTGGCGGCTGGTCACAAGTGGTGTTTCCCAGGGCTCAGTACTGGGTTCATTTCTGTTTAATACCTTTATCAATGATCTGGATGAGGGGATGGAGTGTGTCCTCAGTAAGTTTGCAGATGACACCAAGTTGGGAGGGAGGGTTGATCTACTTGAGGGTAGGAAGGCTCTGCGGAGGGATCTGGATAGGCTGGATCAATGGGCTGAAGCCAACTGTATAAGTTCAACAAGGCCAAGTGCCAGGTCCTGCACTTTGGTCACAACAACCCCATGCAACGCTATAGGCTTGGGGAAGAGTGGCTGGAAAGCTGCCTGGTGGAAGAGGACCTGGGGGTGTGTCATGACCCAGGCTGGACAGACCAGGGAGTTGTGCTGAGTTCAGAATTCCCTCGGGCTAAATTAAGGTGAAACGAAACCAAATGATCAGTTAAACATTTTATTTGTGGCAGAAGCAACCTGAACTTGGGAGGCATAACAGTAGGTGGCAGGGTTTCTCACAACAGCAATTGGCATGAAACTAAGTCAATAAACCATGTAACCCGTGGTAACCATATACATCCATTCAGGGAAGAAGGAGATCCCTCCTGTTGAGTCACGAGGCTCAGAGCGGACCCCCTTGTTTTCTAGACTCCTTCTCAGAGAAGAGCCTAGGGGTGGCTGGATCCATTCCTAGTCCTAGACTTGGTCAATGGTTTTATGTCTTAAAGGAATGAAGTGTAGGGATCGTGAAAGAGGAAAGAGAAAGAGAGAGCAAGACAGAGAGAGAAAAAGGAAAAGAAAAGAGAAAGATTTCACCAGTCCTGGGTCCAGTGTTGGTCCAGTCAGCCTAGGGGTCCAGTTCTGGAGGGTGCACACATGTGGGGCTTCAGTTCGTGACCTTTTATAATATTCTTGTCCCTCCTTCAGGTGCGTACTCGAACTCATTTGGCTAATTAGGTGTCATGCATGGTTTGTGCTTTCAGAACCTTTGGGAAGTGGGTCAGTGGGCTCAGAGGTCATTTGGGGTGTAACTTCTCCTTCCCTGCAGACATGACCATTGTTTGATCTTTGGCCATGCATGGTGAGCTGCCCGGCTCAGCATATCACAACAGCATATCAAAACACAGAGCTGCTATGGAGCTGCGCACCCTTCAGCAAGCCCTCCCCTCCTGTTGCTGATGTCCTGTGCTGATGGGCTTCTTTTCACCTGTGGTTCCTTGCTATGCATCGTTCGTTGTTATGCAGGGTTCATCGAAGAACTTGCCCCACCACAATGTTTGAGACATTAACTCTTTCAGTCTCTCACAGGGTGCTAGTTGATAGCCGGCTGAATATGAGTCAGCAGTGTGGCCAGGTGGCCAAGTAGGCCAATAACATCCTGGCTTGTATCAGAAATAGCATGGCCAGCAGGACTAGGGAATTGTCCCTTTGTACTTTCATCTTGAGTGTGCTCACACAGTATGTGCACAACAATCAGGGGTCAGGCCCAGTCAGCAGGGGTTCATGAAAGGCAGGTCCTGCTTGACCAACCTGATCTCCTTCTATGACCAGGGAACCTGCCTAGTGGATGAGGGAAAGGCTGTGAATGTTGTCTGCCTGGACTTTAATAAGGCCTCTGACACTGTCTCTCACAGCATACTCCTTGAGAAGCTGGCGGTTCATGGCTTAGACAAGTGTACTCTTCACTGGGTAAAAAACTGGCTGGATGGACAAGCCCAGAGAGTTGTGGTGAACGGAGTTAAATCCAGTTGGCAGCTGGTCACAAGTAGTGTTCCCCAGGGCTCAGTATTGGGGCCAGTTCTGTTTAATATCTTTATCAATGATCTGGATGAGGGGATCAAGTGCTCCCTCAGCAAGTTTGCAGATGACGCCAAGTTGGAAGGGAGGGTTGATCCACTTGAGGGTAGGAAGGCTCTACAGAGGATCTGGACAGGCTGGATCGATGGGCCGAGGCCAACTGTATGAGGTTCTACAAGGCCAAGTGTTGGGTCCTGCACTTGGGTCACAACAACCCCATGCAGTGCTACAGGCTTGGGGAAGGGTGGCTGGAAAGCTGCCCGGCAGAAAAAGACCTGGGGGTGCTGGTTGACAGCCAGCTGAATATAAGCCAGCAGTGTGCCCAGGTAGCCAAGAAAGCCAATGGCATCCTGGCCTGTATCAGAAATAGTGTGGCCAGCAGGAGCAGGGAAGCGATTGTTCCCCTGTACTCGGCACTGGTGAGGCTGCAACTTTAGTACTGTGTTTGGTTTTGGGCCCCTTACTACAGGAAAGACATTGAGTTGCTAGAACATGTCCAGAGAAGGGCAAGAAAGCTGGTGAAGGACTTGAAGCACAAGTCTTATGAGGAGGGGGTGAGGAAACTCGGGTTGTTTAGCCTGGAGAAAAGGAGGCTGAGGGGAGACCTTATCGCTCTCTACAACTACCTGAAAGGAGGTTGTAGCGAGGTGGGTACTGGTCTCTTCTATCAAGTAACTAGTGATAGGACAAGAGTAAATGGCCTCAAGTTGCGCCAGGGGAGGTTTAGCTTGGATATTAAAACAAATTTCTTTAGTGAAGGGGTTGTCAGGTATTGGAACAGGCTGCCCAGGGAAGTAGTGGAGTCACCATCCCTGGAGGTATTAAAAAAACACGTAGATGTGACACTTCAGGACATGGTTTAGTAGGCATGGTGGTGTTGGGTTGATGGTTGGACTTGATGATCTTAACGGTCTTTTCCAACCTAAGCGATTCTATGTGTCATGGTTTAACACCAGCCAGCAACTAAGCACCATGCAGCTGCTCACTCACCCCCCCCCCCACCCAGTGGGATGGGGGAGAAAATCGGGAAAAGAAGTAAAACTCATGGGTTGAGATAAGAACAGTTTAATAGAACAGAAAAGAAGAAACTAATAATGATGATGATAACACTAATAAAATGACAACAGCAATGATAAAAGGATTGGAATGTACAAATGATGTGCAGTGCAATTGCTTACCACCCACCATTCGACACCCAGTCAGTCCCCGAGTGGTGATTCCCCACCCCACGCCCCCCAGTTCCTATACTAGATGTGATGTCCCATGGTATGGAATACCCCGTTGGCCACCTTGGGTCAGCTGCCCTGGCTGTGTCCTGTGCCAACTTCTTGTGCCCCTCCAGCTTTCTCTCTGGCTGGGCATGAGAAGCTGAAAAATCCTTGACTTTAGTCTAAACACTACTTAGCAACAACTGAAAACATCAGTGTTATCAACATTCTTCTCATACTGAACTCAAAACATAGCACTGTACCAGCTACTAGGAAGACAATTAACTCTATCCCAGCTGAAACCAGGACATTATGATTCTATGATACTTGGCACTAGTGAGACTGCACCTTGAATGCTGTGTTCAGTTTTGGGCCCCTCACTACAAGAAAGAAACTGAGGTGCTCAAGTATGTCCAAAGAAGGGCAATGAAGCTGGTGAAGGGTCTAGAGCACTAGTCTTATGAGGAGCAGCTGAGGGAACTGGGGTTGTTTAGCCTAGAGAAAAGGAGGTTCAGGGGAGACCTTATCACTTTCTACAACTACCTGAAAGGAGGTTGTAGCGAAGTGGGTGTCGGTCTCTTTTCCCAAGTAACAAGTGATAGGACAAGAGGAAACAGCCTCACGTTGTGCCAGGGAAGGTTTAGATTGGATATTAGGAAAAATTTCTTCACCAAAAGCATTGTCAAGCACTGTAACAGGCTGCCCAGGGAAGTGGTTGAGTCACAATCCCTGGGGGTATTTAAAAGACATGTAGATGTGGCTTATAGGGACATAGTTTAGTGGTGGACTTGGCAGTGTTAGGTTAACAGTCGGACTTGATGATCTGAAGGGTCTTTTCCAGCCTAAATGGTTCTATGATTCTTTGAAAACAGAGCAACAGGGTAGAAGTGACTTGCCACGTTCATGCAGTAGTTCAGTGACAGCTGAGATTACAACCTCCCTTAACACTTGGCACCGAGCTTTGCATTCTCCACTTTCTAACTGTAAATCTGTCCAGCTGTACTCTGAGATCTTACAGAGACACTCAGGTAGCTTCCTTGTGTTGTGCTTTCTACAATTACAACTCCCTTAATCAGGTTTCTATTTGGGGGTTTGAAGACATGACTGTTGTTTCAACTGTCTCCCTTAAAGAGGTAAAGATGATCTTTACGTTATATTTACACCTCCTGTGGTAAACTGTTTTCTTGTTTATAGAGACTGGTATACTTTTTGTACAAAATTGTATTTTATGTCTTTAGGGAGAAACTCATTCGCCTTCAGCATGAGAACAAGATGTTAAAGTTGAACCAAGAAGGTTCTGACAATGAAAAGATTGCCTTGTTGCAGAGCCTTCTTGATGATGCAAACTTGCGGAAGAATGAATTGGAGACAGAAAACAGGTAAGAAGTTTTGTCCTCTGTTTCGATTGACTTTTCTAACAATGCCATATACTTTTGACTGTACTGTGTCCAATACTGGCCTCCCCAGTACAAGAAGGACATGGACTTACTGGAGTCAGTCCAGTGAAACGTCACAAGGGTGTGATTACAGGACTGCAACATCTTTCATATAAGGAGAGTGTGAGGGATAGAGACTATGTAGTCTGGAAAAGAGAAGGCTCAGGGCAGATCTTATCAACGTTTATAAATGTCTGATGGAAGGGTGTCATGGTGTAAGCCCACCCAGCAGCTAAGCACCGTGCAGCCACTCACTGACCTCCCTGAAAGTGGGATGGGGGAGAGAATCAGAAGGGTAAGAGTGAGAAAAATTGTGGGCTAAGATAAAGACAGTTTAATAAGTAGAGCAAAAGCTGCACATACAAACAAAGCAAACCAAGGAATTCATTCACCACTTCCCATCGGCAGGCAGGTGTTCAGCCATCCCCAGGAAAGCAGGGCTCCAGCACGCGTAATGGTTACTTGGGAAGTCAAACATCGTAACTCTAAACGCCCCTCTTCCTTCTTCTTCCTCCAGCTTTATATGCTGGGCATGACATCATATGGTCTGGAATATGCGTTTGATCAGTTGGGGTCAGCTGTCCCAGCTGTGTCCCCTCCCAACTTATTGTGCACCCCCTGCCTACTTGCTGGTTGGGTGGTGTGAGAAGCAGAAAAGGCCTTGACTCTGTGTAAGCGCTGCTCAGCAGAAACGAAAACATCTCTGCATTATCAACACTGTTTCCAGCACAAATCAAAACATAGCTCCATACTAACTATTGTGAAGAAAATTAACTTTATCCCACCCAAAACCAGCACAGAGGGTCTAAAGGAGGGGAAGCCAGACTCTTCACAGTGATGCCCAATAACAGGGCAAGAGGCAGTGGGCAGAAATTAAAACACATTAAATTTCATCTGAATGTAAGAATATGCTTTTTTTTACTGGGTGTGTTGCTGAACACTGGAATAGGTTGCCCAGAGAGGTTGTCTCCATCCTTGGAGGTATTTAAAACCCAACACTACGTGTTCCTGGGCAACCCACTCTAGATGACCCTGCTAGATTAAGCCAGTCAGCATACAGATGGCCATGGGACCAGACAGCATGCATCTGAGCATGCTAAGGTAGCTGGCTGATCTTATTGTGAGACTGTTCTCTATCTAAGCTTTGAATCTGCTCTCTATCTAATCTTCCCCTTTGACTGGGGAAGGTTCCTGAAGCCTGAGAAAAGGTAAATACCGCACTCACCTTCCAAGAAGGGCAAGAAAGAGAGTCTGGAGAACTACACAGACTAGTCAGCCACAGCTCATTTTCTGGGAATTTCACAAAGCAAGCTCAACTGGAATCTGTTTCCAGCCACATGAGGGATAAGAAAGTAATTGGGAAGGGCCAACATGAATTTATTCAGGGAAAATCATACCTACCTAATCCAGTTGTCTTAACAATGAGACCACTGCCTATGTGAAGAAGGGTGAAACAGTGGACCGTACTTAGCTTTATGAAAGCCTTTGACATAGTCTCCCATAGTATCCTTATGTTCAGAATGGTTAGATATAGTCTAAGTGGACAATAAAGTGAGTGGAAAATTGGTTGGACAGGTGAGCCTAAAGCTTTATCGTCAGTGGTACAAAATCCAACTCGCAACCAGTTCCTCGGGCATCAGTGCCAGGACCAATGCTGTTCATCACCTTTGTTAACAACTTACCTCATGGGAGGGACTATACTCACAGCAAGTTTGAGAATGGTACCACTTTGGGAGGAGTGATTGATATGCTGAAAGGGAGAGCTGTTATTCAGAGGAACTCAGCCGTTCAGAGAAATGAGCTGATGGGAGCCCCGTCCCTGGCTGGGAGGAGCCTGACAGTGCTGGCTAGGACCAGTAGGCTGGGGAGCAGCTCTGCTGCAAAAGCCCTGGGGTCCCAGTGGGCAGCAAAGGAGGATGTGTCAGCCAAGGACCTTGCAGCTGACTGTGATCTGGGCTGCCCTCACCAGGGTGCAGGCAGGCAGTCTGGGAAAATGATCCTTTCCCTCTCATCAGTACTTAGAAGATCACATCTGGACGTAGCATATAATTTTGGATTCCCCAGTACTAGAAAGACATGGATGTACAGGAATGCAGAAGAATACTACTAAGGAGGGATGCTGCAGCATGTGGTGTGAGGGATAAGACTGAGAACTGCGCTTGTTCAGGCCAAAGAAAAGGTGGCATAGAGGAGATAATACTGTCATCTACATCTACCTGATGGGAATGTGTCAAGAAGAGAGAGCCGGACTATTCTTTGAGATTAACAGTGAAAGGACAAGAGGCAACAGACACAATATGGAGTATGGGTCTGAGCTCTAGAAGAGATGCCCAAAGAGATTGTCAGACCTCCATCCTTAAAGGTGTCCAAACCTGGACTACACGTGGTTCCCAGCAATCTGCTGTAAGTGCACCTGCTTTAAGGTGGAGGGGATTTAGACAACCTATGGAGATCCCTTCCAGCCTACAGGTTTATAGGACTCTTTGAGTGTGTAAAAGCAGTAAGCTAGTAGCTCTCACACAGTAAAACTGACTGTTAGAAACTTGTTTCATGTATACAGAAATGATTTCTTAATACATCCATTTATGTTGTCTTGGAAGAGTATTGGAGTGTTCTGGATGACTGGAGGCTATAATCTCTGGAACTGCTGTATGCTCTAAGTACTGTTGTAAATTTTCTGTGAATAAAATATAGTATTGCATCAGGTCATGTGTGGTTGACCTGAAAACACTGAACGCTAGAAATCTCAGGCTTCCTCTTGCAGTTTCGTTTTTTCTGAAAACCAAAATATTATCTGTTTCCTAGATTGGTAAATCAGAGACTTCTAGAAGTGCAGTCCCAGGTTGAAGAACTACAAAAATCTTTGCAGGATCAAGGTTCAAAAGCTGAAGATGTAAGTAGAAATGTACATGAAACTTACATTCAAGTAGTTACCATTTTCGAAACTTTCATCTTTTTGTAAAGAAAATATGTAAAAGAAGTATGCAAATGGAGGTTTCTCATAGTTTTCCATATTTACTCGTATGGTCTTATCACTAAGTAGTGATTCTTTAAATAGGATGTAAGACATAGTAAGACATTTGTCTAGAAGAGAAAACCAACCTATGCAGAAAAGGTGTCAAATATGTTTTATTTGATTAATTGTGTTTCTTCCAATAGTAAACTTAACATTAAATTTATTTAATTAGAATAGAGAGTTTTTCAGGGAATTAAGGAAATGTTAATTCTCCATATCTTAATAAAGTATCTGAAGTTATTTTTGGTTTAGTTTCCTTAATGAAAGTTAAGGCCTTTCCTGCCAGTGGAAGCTCTGTAATTGTGGATGTAAATGTATCTTGTAATGCAAGAAGCCAGGCAGGCCAAAACAACAAAAAAAAAAGTCAAATAATTAGGCCCTCAACATAATGCAGCATTTTCTGTTTCTGTATACGGAGTTAAGTTTATTTTTCATGTAATGATACACATTGTGGCAGAGTTAGTGTGGAAAACAACTTTCAGTCTTCCACTCAAAAATTGTGTTTGCCATCTCCTGTGTTTGAGAGAAGAAGCTCTAGAACTTTCTTGAAATCAGTGATTTGCTGGACTGTACGTGCACAGTGTATGCTCACAATCTGTGTATTGTGTTGCTAATTGGCAACAAATTGTAATGTGTTGCTTTCTATTTTTGTGGTTTTGTTTTAACTAATATATATAAAACAGTGAAAGTTCTTACTAGATGCTTATTTTCATTTAAGAGTGTGTTTAATTTAGCTTATCCTTTTAATTTTCAGAATAAATGGTATGAAAGTAAAACACCTAAGCCGAGTTCAACTACGATTATTTTCCTAAGTAACTTAAAATGCGGTTTAGAATGCATTTTAAAATAGGTCCATACTATTATGTGATTCTGAGATATTCATTGTTGTCTTGGTTATTGGCCAAAATAAGACTTTTCAGGGTGAACAAGAATATGAAAAAATTATTCTCAGATACTGAGTATTCTAAGTGATGCCTATCTAATTGAATTCAGCTTTATTTACTGC
Source organism: Aquila chrysaetos chrysaetos (assembly GCF_900496995.4). Lineage (NCBI taxonomy): Eukaryota > Metazoa > Chordata > Aves > Accipitriformes > Accipitridae > Aquila > Aquila chrysaetos. Next base: position 32,109,096 of record NC_044030.1, read on the forward strand.
AATTTTTATTGTGTCCCTTTTTGAGGTGCTGGTTTGGACAGTAATTTAGGATGTGTCTGCAGCTCACTTACAGGACTGGTTGCAGCCTTTGTAGGCATCATCTGAGATGATTCTGTTAACAGCAAAACACCACCATTGCAACACCACGGTACAGCCTGCTATGTGTACCAGGCAGCCCTTGTCAAATCAGAGCTGGCAAGTTCATGATGCAGTTGCTGCGTTTCTGGCTTCTGCGTAGGTCTGACCATGCCAGTGGTGATATATAGGCACTAATTCCATGGCCTGTTTTGCTGAGTTTGGTGTGTAGGATTTCATTTACTCTTAAAGAAGCAAAAGAGAGAGTATAGACTCAGAGAAGTATTGAGGCTGCAAGAACCTGTGACAGTATGGACACCTCATCCAGTCTCCCACAGAAAGCAGAGCAAACCTTGGAATTAAACCCAGCTGCTCGAGTAGATGGAAGTGCTGGGACCACCTGAGTTACACTTAAGATATACTTACAAAAAGTGATTCTTCAGAAGCGTGAGAAAAAGGATAAGGAGAGACATGGCATACAGTTTGTTGATGCATCACTTTCAGCATGTTTCCTCTGTTTTCCACTACTTTTCTGCAACAGTGCACTGAAATCTGTATTTTTGTATGCTTATACTGTAAATATACTCAACCCAGACAACTGAAGAATCCATTTGTATTCAGTCCAGAAATGTATGATGAGGGCTTGGAGTTTGGGGGTTTTTTTAGTTTAGTTTGTTTTCAAAGTTGAAGTAATTTTTAGGCTTGCCCAAAAAGTAGTAAAAGCACTATCCTAACCCCAGGCAAGTATCATTGCAATGATACATGCTGCCACCTCGGTCCACATGGGGAAGCAGTTTTGATTTTGTATTGAAGTGCAGTGGAAGGCGGATGTTAGGAAGGTATCAGTGCCATTAGGCCTATAATGGGAACTGACACATCCTGTTGAGTTGCATGATTTGTTCACCCTAGCTGTTGCCTTCCTAGCCAGGGAAAGGCCTCCTTACACCAGTCTTCCAGACTACAGAATCAACTCAGACATGCCTGGTGTGGTCAGAATAACAGGTTTGATTTATTGTCCTCCAGAGTGCAGTGGTCATGTGTAGGGCTCAACAGGTACCCTGAACAGCTTGCCTTATTATCACTCTTTTGTCACCTTGTTCTCCCTTTCTCTGCCCTAATCCCTTCCTCTATAAACAACCTGCCTTTAATTACTTCTACCCCACTAGACCTAGTCTTGCTAAATCCATACCATGTCTGGTGTTTCTCATACTGTTACATACGCAATCTTGGCCTTATATGCTGTTACTGATACAGTTACTAAGTCCTCCTGACCTCCCTAAAAGGTCCTCAAAACTCTGTTACCTCTGGTTACTTGTGAAGTTCAGCCACTTTGCTCATTTAGTGAAACATGGGAACAGGTTGCCCAGAGAGGTGGTAGATGCCCCATCCCTGGACATCAAACATTCAAGGTCAGGTTGGATGGAGCTCTGAGCAACCTGACCTAGTTGAAGATGCTCCTGCTTATTGCAGGGGGGGGTGGACTAGATGACCTTTAAAGGTCCCTTCCAACCCAAACTGTTCTATGATTCTATGATAACTCTCAGCATCTGTGAAATCTGACCATCCCTCATGGCACTGTTTATAACTTCTCTCATATTCTCACAGTGTTACCAGTCTCATCAAGCAATTTTCTCAAGTTATGTGCCATGGCTTCCCTCACCCTGCTACATTAGCTTAACCTCAAGCCAGAGCCTAGCCATCTGCCTGTGGCCTTAACATGCAGAACAAAACCAAACTTTGTCCTCAAAAAGGGGTCAGACCTGTTCCTTTGGCTTCTTTAAGCATGAAAGTAATTTCCAGGAAAAAGACTATTTCTGTAGTTTTTTTAATGTAAAAGAAAGGCAACAAGTAAATACTGGGGAGGATACCTGTTTTCTAAAACCACACCATAGTAACTATTTTTTTCCTGGTGTTTTGTAGGTGGAACTTGTTAGCAGTGGGACGAAAAAGCAAAATGGCGAGTGTGCATTTGCTGATTTTTACAGTTTTCTTATAGAAATATTCTTCCATTATGAACAGATAAAACATTTGAATGAAGTTACATGTAAAACTAGCTCAAAATTAGATAAAGCTTTTTTTTTTTAATTGGGATTTTTTTTAAGAGACTGGTCTTCCTATGAGAGAACAACAATTACAGTAATTATTTTTTAGGAGCAGAGGATTTGGATATGTGTGTTTGAAGCTGACTGAGACTTCAGGAAAAAAAAGTAATGTTTGCCCATTTCTAGAGTAATTTATTTGAATTTATCTGCCTTGCTACAAGTATATACGGGATCTTTGGGTGGCTAAAATAGCACATTTTAGCTTTTATTCTTTTTCCTAATCTCATGTCTTGGGTAACTTACTCTGGGTAAACTCAGTCCTGCTTCTTTTAATTGTGTGTGCTGTTTATTGTTGTTAGTTTCTTGCCTGTGAGAACATATGATCTGTCTAGATGGGAGAGTGGTTACTCCCACAGCAATGCTGGTACTATGTGAATAATATATATGAAAATATACCAGTGGAATCAACGTTGACAGGTAGTTGTGTCTGTTCCAAGCTAAACCCAAGTGCAACACAAGGGTCCCAAAAGAAAAGCTGAGTTCAATTTTTATTTTCTTACCTTAGGAAAATCGGCACTACTGCCAACTTTTCCCTTTATTGTCCAAACCTACCTGTAGTTCCCTAAATGATCAGACATAAATGATGGTGCCAGTTAAAATGCTTTGTGACCATGAAAGATGCATACAAACATTTATTGTTACAGAAAAGGTGGTGTTGCTGCAGTTGTTCAGAGGACTGCAAAAGAATAAAGCCAAATGGACAAAACCTGCAGATCCTTAGCTGCTACAGATTTCTGGCTCTGAAGTCAGTAGAGTCATGCTGGCTTGTTTTTATGTGCTCTTCCCTTTTTCTATAGTGTGATAAGGAAATCCTACTTTGAAATCATGAAAAAGCATCACCTAGGAATGTGATCAAAGACAGTATTTTGAAGTATTTACACTATAACAAAGCTAAAAGCTTTTTTGAGTGCACATGGTAATTGTCTCTGTTGGCCGGGTGTCTAAACCTTTACTGAAAGACCATTGGAGGAAAAGCAATGAAGTAATTTTGTTGATTACCATCAGTCACATGCTAGACCTCCAATGTGATTGGTACAGGATAAATAGAAGCCAAAAAGGCAGTTTCTGATTTAAATATTCTACATCTGTCTTGTATTCAATCAGTGTGGCAGTAACACAATTCAGAATCGCTCCACAAAAACACATGCATCTCTTAATTTTGGTTGTAGCCCAATAAACTGCATATTTTCTCCTGTTTTGTTACTTTTATGATTTTTGTTTTGAAATGACTTTCCAAAATAGCGTTTGCTCTCCTTTGAAATTCCGGTTTTTAAACATAATGATTTACAAATGTGCTTCTTTACTATTTTTATTTTTTTGTTTTTAGTGATATGTTTTAGAAAATGTTACAGGATGAAACTGCTGATGAGAACAGAGGAGAAAAATGCACATGCGTGAAAAAATGCATAGCTTTAACTTTTTCTGTTCATGACTTTCTAAATAGTTTCTTCTGTTGGCTGCTGTTTTGCTTTATACTAATGTCATCTCTGTTTCTTGGCATGGGCTTCTGCTCAAGGCTATTGTGAGTATGGCTTTCTATTTACTTAACACTACTTTCAGTTTATAGACATTTATTGGGTTTATTTTTTTTGAAAGAGACTCACTGTGTATGAAGTGAGTTTAAAATTAAAATTTACTTTGAAGCTTTTATTGAAAGAGCTTATCAAAATGTGATTTAACCAGGAAGTGGAACACTGTAAGTTGTATGGTAATTTTTATGTGTCTGTAATCAATAAAGATGAGAAACAGAAAAAGGGTAAAATTTCTGCTGTACGACAGTCAGAAACAAATAAGGATGAGAAACAGAAAAAGGGTAAAATTTCTGCTATACTCCAGTCAGAAACACTCTACTCCCTTTAGTTTCTATGGGGACAGGAATTTACTTCAACTAATTTGCTACATGTCTTCATGCAAATTGCATTGCAATATTGGTAGGACAGATCTTCTAGCAAATTTTGCTGCACTGTCCGACTTCAGGTTAACTTATTAAGTCTAATTACAAAAGTACTGAAGAAATTAAAACAACAGCCATAGAATGTTGTCATTTATGGATCTTGTTTTTATTGACCTAGTTCCTGGGAAAATATTTGTAAAGTTATAAAGCACTGTAATTTCAGGAAAGTCACACAGCTGTGGAGGGAAGGATTGCTACCACAGAGGATGGCTTTACAGCTGTGATCTAAAAATGAGTGAAGTAAAAAGTTGGGTTTCGGTTAGAATGTCAAAATTACATGTTTTAAAATAATTTTGAAATTATGTTAAACCTCTGCCATATATTAAAATAAAACATTTAACTTTCTATTCTAGTCAATTCTTCTGAAAAAGAAACTTGAAGAACATCTGTAAGTATTTTGTTTGCCTGTTTTGTTTGCCATTTGAAATGATGTGTTTTCCATATGGTAAGGAAGGCAGACAGTCATTAATCATGTATCTGGAAAATATACAACTAAGAGAAATTAGATAACACAGGAATGTTTGGAAATACGCTGTTCAGATACTATTTTCATCTCATAGAAAGCCTTTGTGAAAACAGTAAGAGTGATGAAGGAACCATCATTTTGCGGTGGTTAGAAAACTGCTTAATGTTGTGTAAATCTTTACTCAAGAGGAGTAAGTATTTTTGTTCTGAGGAAAGTCTATTAATGTAAACAAAACTAATTTGTTTAGTTTTTAGTATATGGCAGTGTTATCATTTTGTTCTGCTATTTCTGCATCTCTTACTTCCCTAACATGCAAAGAGCTGTTTGCTTTTTGACTGGCTTGCAAAAAAAAAAAAAAAAAAGTAGTTTCTGTTTCCTTTGGGTTTAGCCATTCTTCCTCAATGTAGTCTCAATTATGAGTATTTGTTTTAGGCATGCATTGTACAATTAACTGTAATTCTAAATTAAGTTTATAATTACTGAGAATGAAGCTGTTTGGTGTTACAGTTCTCCATACACTGATGTTTTTCAGCTTATTTGACAAATATTTCCACAGTGACATTGTCATTTGTTCTCATGCCCCACAGCAAAAATCAATCGTGCTTTCAGAAATATATCACTATCTGATCACTTAATGTTCATTCAAGCACAGTAATAATATTGTGAAAACAATATGTACTTTTATGGTTTGTAACAGTGAGAAGCTCCACGAAGCTAACAATGAGCTACAGAAAAAACGAGCTATTATTGAGGATTTGGAACCAAGATGCAATAACAGTTGTGAGTTACCTGTGCAGTCCATTTCTTTTCTTTGTGAAGTATTTCATGTGCAACGTCTTTAATTATAATACCTATAGGAGGTGCTAGATAAACAAAATGTACATTTTAAATGGCAATGATATATATGTTGTTAATTTCTCTGGAAGCTATGGTGACCAAAAAGATGCTTCTAAAACTTGCAATGCGGGGGATGACATTTCAGAGACCACCATAGTAAGAAATGACAATGGCCATAGAAATACTGAGTCACTGTCATACCTGTCATTGAACCTCAGCTGTTCAGAACTGTCATGTCTCTTAAGACCTTAATTTAGGAGATCCTTGCCACCATCACCAGGTTATTTTTACTGCCAATATATATTCCTTCAGTGTGTTTCCAGAACTGCATTGTAATTTCAGACAATTTTCGGACACTGGTCAAAGAGAATGTAGGATATATGTCATATTGGTCAGATGGTATCCAGAACCCAGCATCCAGTTGTTTTTCAGCACGTTAATGCTACCTTTTTCCTGAGAAGTATTGAAGTAGGTAGATTTGGTTTTTTCATGCCTGCTTATTATAGAACAAGGCAAAAGACTGCAGCTAATGGCAGCTTTTCTGGTTTGTGCCAAAGCAATTTTATTTATAAAGACATAGAGGAAGATAGAAATATCAGCTCAGTATTCGTTACATACATTCTGTATCCAAAAAGAATTTTCATTTGTGCTGAGCTAAAACGGCAGAATATGTTATAAATTCCACATCTTAGGAAATGTTAGAACACTTGGAAATGAGGTCCAGGGACTTCATGAGTAGCTAATAAACACATAATCCTAACGTACTTGATAAGCTTCAGTGCGAGTGTAATAGCAGTCTTCTGACTTGCTAGCTTCTAAACATTAGGGCATATTGAGGCTTCTGTCTTTAGTTTACTGAAATTACAAGTTGCTTTTTAAAAATCCAAGTCTGATCTTTTGTCCTGGTAAAATAAAAATAGTTGTACCTTCTTCTGTTCTTTCCACACTCAGGAAATGTGTGTGAATTATTTTTTCAGATTCTTTTAACTATTCTGGATATGGCCAAAATGCTTGGGCATTGTACAAGAATCATGGCTCGTTTTGAAAAATGGATTCTTGCAATCTCAGAGACCATCTGCTATTGGTCTTCTTACTGATCAATGAAAATCTTACTTGGTGCTGTTACCAGCTTAGTGTGTTCCGAGTACTTAGAGAGAAAGCTGTAGGAAAAACATGAAAGAACGTTTCAAAATGAGACTGCAAAACAAGTGGACTCAGGATTGCTAATTATCTAACTTTGTCCGAGAACCAGACGTTGATGTTGTATGCTGTTTGATCCAGGATGATGCAATTGATTTTTTTTTTTTTTTTTTTCCCCCCCTGAGATCTGAGAAAATGTGTGGAAGATGTATAAGCAATAGTGGCTTGACATATTCTTGTATCAACACAAGAAAAGGCTTTGCAATGAAATTGTCCTACTGGTCTGCATTGCTGCTTAAGAAAATGAGGAGGAAAAATTAAATTGAGTATATTCATGTCACAAGTCTGATAAATTGTGTCCAGTGTTACAGTTTAGAAGATCTAAGCAAGAATTGTGCTTGTTAAGAATTATTCCTCTTACATAAAATAAGAAAACTCATTTATCTGAGTTACAATACCTAGATATTGTGGAATCTATAATTCATTAGTAAACTCATTTTCTAAGTGTTTATGATTCCATTTCTCTTTATTTATTCATAATTTTTAAAAAAGCAAAATTTGTGTACAAAACAGCCATCTCATGAGATTATATAGGAGTACACATTTTTAATGAGCTGAGCTGTTCAGTAATTAAAACTATGGTGTCTTCTACATCAGGTTCCTTATGTTAGCTTCCCTCAACTGAAATAAATTCTAGCTGTGCCTTAAAAGTCTGTTGAAAAACATCAAAATAAACATTATTATGTTATTTTCCAATATGCGCATCTCCTGACATAAAGCACTCAAAATTGAAGAATTACAAGAAGCTTTACGAAAAAAGGAGGAGGAAATGAAGCAAATGGAAGAACGATACAAAAAATACTTGGAAAAGGCCAAAAGTGTAAGTATATGTGTTCCACGTTAATGATCCCTCTCTGACAGACTGCACCACATGTCTGCTCTGCAGGAATAAAAATAAAGGCAGTATCTGTATACACACTAGCAAGTAAAAGAGAAGGAAGGTCCAGTGAGTTCTTTGTATCTTCTTACTGTTATGGTATGTAATACAGATTAATTCTGCAGAAGATTTTACCCTGGTTTTGTGTTCATGACTGTCCCCTTTTGCTACCTATCCATAAGTCCTTCTGATGCCTCTGTAAAAATGTATACCCACTGCTACAGATTTTTGACTCACCCAGACAAACCTTTTTAACCATGTTTCATGTCGACTGATACAAGGAGAGGGCGTTAAACTCTTTCTAATGCTGTGATAACCTATTTCTTTGCAGAAATTCTTCTGGACTTCTGTCTCTGAGTGAGAAACGTATAAAGCAGCTGAAGCAGTGTCCATAGTAGGACTGGTGGTTTAGAAATAACTGCAATAGCTGTGCTGTATTTTAGCATTGGAGAACCACCTATCTAAACCAACTCAAGGGAAGGAAGTCTGTGAGCAAAAGTACTTTGAATTGGCATTTGTGCTGAGACTTTTGAGGACTTCTGGCAAAGTTCTCATGAAGAGTTCTACCTCTTCGTACATAGAAATGTACCTCAGTAACACCAAGTACAGGCACAGCTGGACCAACAAACTCTGGTTTTATCAGTTTGGCAGAGAGGGAAAAGGCAGTTTGGGGTTCTTCCCTTCACAAGTGCCTGGATCTGTTTATGTGTGTTTCTGGGTGGTGTAGGCTTCTTGTGGTGCTCAGTCAGTAATGTCTGTCTTACCTGGACCAGATAATTTGATACCCTTTTTTATAAATGTAGCTTGTAGCTACTTCAGATTTCATCAGGTCCTAATTGCTCACATAAATTGCTTATTCTTTTTGAGGGGCTCAAAATTTAGAGGCAGAGGTAATTGCACATGTGCCAGAGCCATCTTTACCACTTGAAATTTGATTTTGCTTTCTTTGTTCATCTTTTGCCCCTGCTTTCTATTCATGTTCTGGTTTAGCTAACTGGTTTAGAAACTGTTTTAATATGGACTCTTTTATTGATGCTTTTTCCAAGTAAAGGGATCTTTTTAACTGAACCACCTTTGAGAGCTGTTACATTTCTCTGATATTCAGCATTCTCTTTGCCTTTACTGTTTAATATATGCTTCTATTGAGAAGGTGGCTAATATTTAAGTATGATATTGAGGATGTGGGTATACTACCAGCTTTGAAATGGCAATATTGTGGTCTCAATCATAGTCCCATTACTTCTCTTACTATACCTTGATATTTTATTTGAGTTTCTTAAACACGTACCAGTGTCTTCGTTCATCTGATCACAGTAGTATCAAGATCTTTGCTATGGCTGCGTATCGTTAAATTGGAATCTGTAAGTAGGTTCCTAATTTGGCAAAACTTGATGCTTCCTTCCTTGATTTCTGTGTAGTTTCCTCAATTACTTCTTGTGAGACATTTCAAAAGTCTTCAGGAAATCAAAACAAATAATTGTTAATTACGTCTTTTTTACATCTTATGTTGCTGACTGTGTCTCAGAGTATTCCAGTGAAAGACACAAGTCACAATTTCCCTTTCCAATAAGTTTTGTTTATTTGTATGTACTGTGTTATTGTAGGGTGTTTTATACAACAGTAACATTAATTATTTTAGTTAGGTTGGCTTTTTGTGATCTTCTTAGCAACTTTCAGGGGTTTTAGTTGTTTTGGTTTTTTGGGTTTTTTTTGGGACGGTGAGTACAATCATTATAGCCTTCCACTATAGAAACTGTATCCAGGTCTAATGTGTATTTTCTTAGAAACATAGTACGCTTCTATGAATCTGTACCATTCAGTAAAAATGACTTACTAAAATTTAAAGCATTGTTTTATTTCAGTGTCTGGACACAATTCTAAAACAGGAGGAAAAAATCAAAAGATGTGAAGTCTCTTTCTTTATATCCAGAGGTTCTTAAAAAGTTTTAAGCTATTTTCTATTAAAGGCTTAGGAATCTAGGCATTTTGCTGGATTTTTTTCTTGGTTTAGCTCTGTGTTTGCTATCAGTCATGCTACCCATGATGGATGCCACGTACGAACATAACCAGGTGTCCCTTCATATTATTAGTAACATAATGATCATGCATGTGCCACAGAATGCTTCTTGGCTTAACAGAGCTATCTAGAAATGACAGCACCTGGTACCCCAGGTAGGTGAATCATGGCATCTTTCTGTAAGGACCAAAGAGTCCTTCCTCAAACAGGAGGAACTGACAGGTAGGTAAACCTTAGCTATAGAGGAGCCTTTGAGAAAATGTTTCTACCGTTGTGGCCCCAGGGTAGTGCAGCTAGGGGTAGGAACTGCATATGTGAGTCTGGGATACTGAACCTCTTAGGTGTCACTTTTTCCTATTGGTAGTTTTGTTTCACTGTCCTGTAAGAGAGAGCCCAGTTCAGATGCTCTAATGTATCATGGCTGATGTTCAGAGGCAGAGCCTCTGTCATGCTGACTGTCAAGATTGGTTTACAGGAGTCAGCCTCTTAAAACTGCACAACCCTCTGTTTCACATTTTAGAGTGTCATTTCTTACCACTGACATGTTTTAAGTCACTTTTTTATTTCTTAACCTGACTGAAAAGGTGGTAATTCCTTGATGTCTTTCCCTTCATTTAGCTTGCTTTTGCAGGATTTAACTTAAAACAAACTTGTTTTCTCTTACAGGTCATCCGCACCCTAGATCCTAAGCAGAACCAGGGTGCAGCTCCTGAGATTCAGGCTCTGAAAAATCAGTTGCAGGAGCGGGACAGAATGTTTCATTCATTGGAGGTAGTAATCCTCAAGTTTCCTGGTAGATGTGTATTTCCTCATTCCTTACATACAGACTAATACTTTTATTATGCTTTGGTTTTAAATGTACGCTTCTTTGATGTTTGTTTTATAGAAAGAATATGAAAAAACAAAAAGTCAAAGAGAAATGGAGGAGAAATTTATTGTTAGTGCCTGGTACAATATGGTAAGAATCTTCCAAACTTTTTATTAAAAAAAAAAAAAAAGGAAAGAAACTATATTTGTTTTTTCTGGGTTGTTTATAACAGTATTCATTCATTTACAGGTTTTTTTGTTTGAAAAGTGTTTTTCAACACACAGACACAGAAACAAATGCTTTTTAATAATTTTAAGCTATCACTATATTAGAGTATGTTCCTGTGATAACCTTGAAGTAAATGAAAAATAATGTGTTCATTATTTTCAAGTTTTAAAACCAGAAGCGGACTTTCTAGAGGGAAGGATATCTCAAGATTACTATTTTGTAATTCCAGACCTTTTGTTACACTGAGATACAGTGCTCAAATTTACTTTATTTGATTCTCCAGTCTTCAATCTTCCAGCTGTTTCTAATAAAGGGGCGCAAGAAAAGCAATACAGCTTACTTGCTGCAGTAAGTGTTCTGAGAAACGACCCCTTCAACTTGGGTGCAAGTTTAGCCCCATGCAAAGGGTGAGCACAGGGGCAAGACCCTCACTTAAATTATTCAAACCATATTCAAACCAGTGATCTGGGCAGCCATACAGCTTTTGCTGGGCCTGTATGCTGGAAGATTTTTCACCTTCATCAAATGTGTTCAAGACTTGCCTTTGCAGAGTGTGGCTGCATTGGAACTGTTCTTCAGATAGAAAGAATCCCTGATGTGTAACACTCATGTTTCATTCTGCTTCATCACAGAGTTCAAATTCCTCCTCTCTGTCTTCCCTTGGAAGAGTTTTCTTCTTACTGTTCTACGTCCTTGTTATGCCCATGAGTAGTAAGCCAAAAATGGTATTTAAGCAGAATGCTTGAATCCTTTAAATACTGAAGGCATTTTCAAGTGACTAGTGTCCTTGACCAGTTTTGTGACATTAGTCCCACTGATAAGCGGAAGAGGAGCCTGAGCTAAGAGCTGTGGTTCAGTAGCCTGTCATGAACGCTAAGATGAGCATGGATAGCTTTGTCCCTCTTTCTCTAATTAGCCCCTGCTTCTATACACAGCTACACAACCCATCACAGCTTCCCTTGTTTCCTCCTTGCATTTACTCCTGCTGAAAACATACTTTCTCTCAAGATGTGCTCCTGCCATGTGAGCTGGTATTTTCACAGAGGATGACAACACTTTAATTATTTTCAGAAGAAAAGTACTATTCTAGCTCAACATGCTGAAGGGGGCAAGGGTGGGGAGGGGAAGCACTTTTGAAAAGACTTATCCAGTTACCATGTGTTTATGTAGAGAAGCGTATGTTCAGAGCTGGGACACTGGGTGACCTGTCTCTCAATGGTTACTCCAAAACCAGACTATGATGGTGGGGGGCACGAGGAAGAGAACACACAAAGAATTAGGAAGAATATCTTAACTTTATCCTTGAAAATATGTTTGAAATTCAAAATAGCTTAGTCAGTGTTGGTGAAGAAGGAGTTAATAAAAATGTAAATGAATAAAACTGTTCAGTGTTATGTGTTGGGATTCACTGAGAAGTTTCTCTTTGTCCATAGGGAATGACTCTGCATAAAAAAGCAGCAGAAGATAGACTGGCTAGTACAGGCTCAGGACAGTCCTTCCTGGCTAGACAAAGGCAAGCCACGAGCACAAGGAGATCTTACCCTGGTCATGTCCAGCCAGCAACAGCAAGGTAGAGAAGCCTTGCCCTTAGAAAGAAAACTGCCCTGTGATCCAGGCCACTTCTGTTGCAAGTGACAACATTCAAGGAAAATCAACCAGCATCCTTTCTCTTTCTCTCTTGTTACTGCTATTATTTTACAGTTCAGGAAAGGGTTTTATTATGGTTTCTCATTGTTCTGTAATGCCCTTTGCTTATATTTTTTTGGAGTCCATCTCTTTCTCTCTGCATTTTTTAAAGGTGCCAAAGTTTTGAAAACATCTAGAGGAGTGCTGTATAATAACAGAGTCTTATTTGTATGAAGCCTGGTCTCTTATGAAAAACCTCATTATGGGCTGTGTAACAATGTAAATTTCTTGTCACAGTTGATACTTTTGTGCCTATAAGGGTTGCTATGCTTTATAAGACTGCCTTTGTTCAAAGGGAATTAGGCTCTTTATTTCATGTGCTAACCTGTTGCTTTAAAAAAATGCTGAAAACTCAGTACAGAAATGCAAAATTAGTATATTATTGTGAAATAGATTTGCTACTAAAAAACTTACCAATGGCAAAAAGAATTTTTTTTTTTTTTTTAAATTCCTACATGCAAAGTTTGCTCTTATTCTTGGCATTTAATAGGGAAGCAGGATGATTTTTTTCAGGTTTTTCTTTATCTGCTGGTGTTACCTCTTTTGCTGGCAGAACTGAGTGTTTTCAAATGGTTCGTTCCACTCTTCTTGGTCAAGTGTATGCTTAATATATATTATAAAAAGGTTGAGAAATATTTAGAATGCTCTAATATGCTACTGCATCATCCATTTAAAAAGGACATTTGTTTAAAATTTTGTAATTACGGATGAACAGTACATAATGGGTCAAGGCCCCAGTTAATATTGTTAATGTTATTGTATTCCAGTTATCATCCCCTACTAAAAGACTTGCTTTTAATATATTAATTCAGGGTATAATTGTATCAGTTGCCTTACTAATGGTACCAGTGCCTTCAGGTGAGTTTGTTGGTGACTTTGTTGGAAACTGGCTGTGATTTGTTGTACTGCCTTCTTAGCGTGTAGGTAGTTAATTATACGTAACTCATTTTAGCACCTTCATGTTGATCAGTGGGGTGGATGGTGGCCCCTACTATTAATGTAGGTTCTGTTCCTACAAAGTTCTGCCTTTTCCCTGACTAATTCTATGCTCTCTGTATCATTTTTGTCAAATAGTTGACGGGCACAGAGGATCTGAGTATTGGTTGAAAGTTTCATATACATACATTTTGTGGTGATTCAGTTTTAAACATTTTTCATTTAGAGACTGTTTGGACCCTAATGCACATGCAGTCTGGTTTATAAATTTATTCTTTTACCTTATTTTAATGCTCTCCCAAGTGAAGACATTTTTTCATAAATCCCTTTGGAGAAAAGGCATACTTGCATTTATTAATCATCTGAAGCTCTATGTTAATTCACAGCTTGGGTGGAATGAGCAAAGGGTAATTAAAACAAGCACACCTAGATTAAAGGGTAAGGAACAGGTGAATGACACTTTTAGGTACTGTTTTATCCTCAAATACCTCATCTGTTTTAGTCTAGGCTAAGAAAAGCATTCAGTGTATGTCTGAAAAAAATTATCAGTTCTGATTTTTTTCCCCCCAGTAATATGAAAACAGATGCTGAAGTCTATTAACTGCATATAGGTTTTGTCTTTTATTCCTCACATTTGGAAAAAACTGATTTTCTAAAAATTCTCTTTACTTATTCAACGTATAACATGTCTGGGCTATGCTTGCAAGATTAGATAAGAGAGTGCAAGTATCTTCTTGTGCAGAAAGGTAATGATGTAAAGGAAGTTTAGGACAATTTCTGAAGCTCAGTGGGCTGATACTCGTTTTGCTGTCTCTTACTGAGATACAGAATACTAAAGGGACAAGAAATCATATGTGTTACCTAGCAAGATGACCACAGTTTGTGTGGGACATCTTTTACTGATCTTACTGTGCAATCCATTCTAGTCATTTGAAGAACTCATTACCACATGCCATGTGCAAACAGGAGCAAGTAAGATCACTTCTCTGAGAAAATTTGATGTTCTTTCTGAGATTACAGCATTTTATATCACCCAGAGAAAGAACCTAAGAATACTTAAAGCTCCATTTTTACTTTCATGTGGCTGGCTCTGTCTGTTACCAGACTGCTAAAGCCTATTTGTGAAAGCAAGGAATAGCAGGACCTTAATGGGAAGCTTTATCCCTTAATTTTGTCTAATAATTTAATTTCCTGTTGCTATTAATTAGGTGCAGGTATAAGATAACTTGAACACAATCTGCACACTAGAGTAAAACTACTTGCTTTTATTATTTTAACATCTGTTTTACCATTTTGCCTCCAAAGTTTTGATGACAGGCAAATGCCTCTGATGCTTAGATGAACAAATGCTGATTAGAAGCCTCGTTTTTAGCTTTTACTTTCTTATCTCTCTTGGTTTCTTTCGCTTCTTGGTGGTTGTTGGCTTTTATCTTCCGCTTTGTAGTTCTGGTTGGTCTTTCCACTTCCCTTGAGATAAGACACTCAAGTGTTTTCTATAGTTCCCTTCAAGAATATAGAGCATCATTATATACCATCAAAGACCAAAGCAAGACTAGTACTGAATCTGTGCTTTACTGTTGCTCATAGTAATTGTTAGGCAAGATTGAACAAGCATTTGTCTTTTGAGAATTTGCAAACTTGTAGAAATCCTGGTAATTCCCACAATTTCTGTTGATTGTAAAAATCTAAAAATATACTGCAATCTTACAGAAATATACTGCTGTGTTGCTATCCAGTTCCAGTAAGCCATTTGTTCTGTCTTCTAATGGTAATCATCAGGAATTTAATTCCTCGTTCTTCAGTGTTTTACTTCTATTATTTGCTGCATACATCTATTCTTAATCTTTGGGTGTGGATGAATGCAGGTGGTGAACATCATTAAACTTTCTCTCTCACAAGAACAGCTTCTTTATTGAAAGGGTTCAGCTTCATTATTTTCCTTGCTTATTATGTAGCTATGGAAGTAGTGTGATATTAAGAAAAAGAAGGGGCTCAGAGTGTGACTTCAGGGAATAAGCACATGTATAGATGAGTTACCAGTGAATGCTGTCTGTTTGTCTTGTCTTCAGTAATAAAAGAATATAAGCAAAAAAAACCCATAAAACAGAATTCTCTCAGTACATTAGATACTTTTAAGAAGCTTTTAGGAACACTTTTTCTGGGGCAACAAAGACCACTTACATCAAAATTGTAGTGGTAATTATTAAACCAATGCTATATCCTGCCCTGATACACTACAAAAAAACCCTGCAGATTGAGGTTAAAGAGAAAAGGCTCTCCAGGGCAGTGATAAAAGAGCTGAAGCGTTCATTAGAGTATGTTCCTGAGCACTGGGCTGAAGATCTACCCAGAATAATCTTTCTGAGAGATTTTAATTAATGCCAATAAAAGATAACAGTTAAATGGACAAATATTTTTCATTGTTCAGAGCTGAAGCTTAGTTTCTGGTCTTAAAGGATGTGTGTGCAGTCCAGTTCATATACTTCTGTGGAGAGTTAAGTTAGCACATCTGATGAGACATTACAGAAAAGAATATTCAAGTTCCTCATTTTCTTGATAGCAACACGTAACCACTTGGATCATAACATTTATTTTGTAAGTGCTGTGAAAACTGAGGTAATCTGATTTAAAGATTGTGTGTGTTCCACCCACAGTGCAAAGGGAAATAAAGAACTAGAGCACACAGCTTTATATATTGCAAAATGAAGTAAATATATAATGGGTACAAGATGCTTTTCATTATCTGTTTGGAAATAAGCAAATGGTAATCTTGTCCTGTTCTGATGTCACTTGAGATAGCAGTAATGCTTTGGCAAGTTTTCTGTGTTTTCCTGTTCATGTAAGGAGCACTGGCAATTTTATATTCATTATGTATGCAAG
Organism: Aquila chrysaetos chrysaetos; assembly: GCF_900496995.4. Classification (NCBI taxonomy): domain Eukaryota; kingdom Metazoa; phylum Chordata; class Aves; order Accipitriformes; family Accipitridae; genus Aquila; species Aquila chrysaetos. The sequence goes on from NC_044030.1 coordinate 32,125,162, forward strand.
AATTAACAGTGAATATTCCTATTACTGCTTTATGATGATCTTAAATAGTAAGTGGTGTGTGCAAGCTGTCAAGAAAACTTAAGAGGATTTGGCAATCTTAAAGTCCTCAGTATTTTGACATGTGCAAGTAGCTTTTGCTCAGTTCTCTAGTATATGAGACTATCCACTTAGCAGCTTCCGGGCTGATTTTTAGTGGGTTTAATTGTCTTGATGTGTTGACACTTTCTGTAGCTTTGGTAATTGGAAAATATTTTAATTTCACCACTTGGTTTTCTTCTAGTTAGTGATTTGGAGGAATACTGTCCTGAATGTGACTAATTTTTCTTGTTCTTATGAAGCAAAACAGTACCTGAATTTTACGCATTTTATAGAGATTTTTATTCTTGCCCAACATTTTGACTTTTTGCAAGGATTGATGAGGGAGGTATTTTTGCACTCAGTCAGCTATGTAATACTGACTCCTTATGGGTTTTTGCACATGTGTTTTAGGTAGAATGTGGACTCTGTGTTTTGCAGTAATATTGTATTGTTAAACTTCAGTATCTCCAAAGCTAGTTTAGCAAATTTTGCATGCATTTTCCTCACCAGTATTGTGCAAATAAATAGCTAAAAGAGGTTACTCTGTCAAGAAATACTTTCAAGTTGTGTTTTTTCTTCTAAGCTAAATAGTCATGCTTCAGGGGTGTCACCTACAGAGTCGTTCGATAGCTGGATTATGACTGAAATGTGATCTCAGGAAGTCAAGCACTTACAAAGAAACCTTTTCAGAAGCCCTTCCTTAGAACAGCTGTATTACCTGATACTAGCAGTATGATACATTTAGCATTCTGTTAAAATGAAGAGGTGAATTGTTATAACAATTTAAATGTAAAGATCAGGTAAGCAAGAAATTCGGTTAATGAGGTTTTGAACCTTACAAACTGCACACAGCCCAGACACATGTCCCCTCCCAAATCTGAGCAGTCCAGCTCCCTTCTGTATTGGCAAGAACACTGCATTTTGACTTTGTGCTTTGCATCGGGAGAAAGAAGTGAAATCTTGCGTTATCTCATAAGTTGGTGTACGAGCAAGTAACGAACCTCACTTGTGCTCAGAACACCTCCACAGGCCAAATCATGTTATTGGCTTGTGGCAGATGTCAGTTTCTAGGTAGGATCCTAACCATACCTCCAGCTTGTCACTTACAAGGAATCAAGAAAATGTCCTGGCATGACTGATTGCACTGCCTTGCTCCTGTGATCTTTCTTCTCTCTGGAAGTCCAGAAAAGGAGCAGAAGCTTGTCAGTGAATCTGCAGGCTGTAAGTAAAAACAAGGAGTGATTTCTTCAGTTTGAAGGTGGAGGAGACAGATGAAAGCAACTATTAAGTACAAAAATCTGAAGAGCAGTATGTCTTTCACCATTTTGCTTTTTGGTTTTAATTTAAAAATTAAACAGAACCTGAGCTTTTGGAGCTGGGTTTTGGTTTGGTTTTTTTTTAATTAATTTTGAATTGCAGTTAATTAAGTATCAGAGGCTTTACCTATGTGAATAAGGCAGCAGCTGTCATTAGCAGCTACAGCAGCCTCAGACTTCTTGCATCTGGTACAGTGAACCCCCAGAGATTATGACTCTGCTGCCATCTTCCTTGCACCGTTTGGAGATGTTGAGGACTTACCTGGCTTTGTCTTCTGTTTCACCTTGGCTTTACATTTGTGGATTCATTGAAATTTTGGGACACAAAGTTCATTTTTTAAATGTGTCAGCTCATTGAATTAGGTAATGAATGAATGTCAGTTGAGGAGCTCTAGAAAACTTGACAAACCATATAGCCCCATGGGGCATTTAAGCAACAACTGGCAGTATAGCCAAGGCAGCTTCCCAGACAAATTGTTCTGGTGTCAGATTGTAGTCAGTGGATCAGTAGGAGCTCATGATAACTGCAGTAATTAAAGTTCTCATCTATCAGTTGCTAGGGACTGGTTTTGCTGTTAACTTTACTATGGCCTAGATTCTAACCTTCACTTTTAGGCCTTGCCAAGGTAATGCAGGACTGTACTGAAGTAGATATCTGCAATAGTTGGCTCTGGTGGCATATCAGGAATTTCCTCTGCTGCGTTTGCTGTGTGTATAAAGTCATTTGGAAAACTGCATATCCTTCAGTCTTATTTGCACTGCATGTTGATTCTAGAGTGAAAGCAGGTTCCGTTTGTCAGATAAAAATTTCTTCCTGCTGTCTTGTTGTTTTGGATCCTAGAGGTTGTTCCATACAACATGAAAAGCATTGCTAGTAGAGGGAAATCCAGGACAGTTGCGAAGCCTTTCCTGTCAGGTGGTGACTTTATTTATTGCTTCGCATTAGAGAGATCCTTTACTAACAGGTGAAGTTAGAATATCACATTTCAGAAAGAGCAACATGGTTATTTTAATCATTACAAAAGTGGTTATTTGTCAGCACTTTGAAGAGCTGTTAACTACTGTAGCATGGCACAAATCTGAAATACTGTAAAAGCAAGTATTTCCACAGGCATAGGATAGCTTATTCTGCAAATGGAACTTGAATCCCTAATGGTTATCCCTAACTTTAAGAGAAGAGAAAATTAACATAAAGGCCAACAGTTAGCTTGTTGGCATGCTTGTGTTGTTAGCATGGTCATGAAAACGAGCAGAATTTTAAGAGAAAATCCTAAATGGTGTAATATTTATGGAGTTATAAAATAGCTGTAGTGAGACCATCAGACTTTTGATTTGGATTTGAATATAATATTCATTATGTAATTTAAGATTTTGTAAAGCAGCTATTATAGTTCTTAGTCACCAAAGATTAGTAAGCAGGAGAGTAAACCTATTTTCTGGACGTATCAGTGGTTTCAAGAGAGATTTTAAAGCTTTTATTTCGCAGTATCAGTAAAATCTTGGAATAGTTATAAGCATGACATTTCAAGGCCACAATTCTTAGAATTTTTAGTCTGCTTTGTATCCTCTGGTTGTAAGAGTTATAAAAATGCAAAGTGGTGTTAATACAGCTCTGGAAGATGCTGTGTTGAAAGGCTCCTTTAAGAAATCTAAAGGAAATATCATGGAGGAAGACATAGAAAGAATAGATAGATAAAGAAAAACAAACTTCAGTGGTAAGAAGCCAGTAAGTAATGAAGTTAGGAAGTCTGCAGGAAGAGAAATCTGGAGGCAGTTACTTAAAAGCTGAAGCTTGGCAGAAATATTTGGGAAGAGTGTCTAGTGTTAGACTTGAAAGTGAGTAGACTGCATTGTTCTGATAGCTTTGGGTGATTGTGTTAAAGTACTGCTTACAGACAGAAGATTGTTGGCTACAGAAAGCCTGGTCCATCTTGGGACCAAACATAGACTGAACAGGAAAAAAGTAGTTGCTCAGAGAGGATGAGTGGCTGGGTTTTGTGGTTGGTTTTTTAATATCAGATTTAACTTGTGTGAGCAGTGCTTTGAACTAAAAGTTCTTGTGTTGGTAAGTACCTCCAAGCTGGCTAGGTTAGTGAAAAAGGCTGCCATCCTTTTTGTGGCTTCGATGTGCTGGAGTTGTCCTGGTCACTTCTGTGTGTTGAAAAAAAACAGAAGAGGGCAGTGGGAAGTTAAGATTTTAAGGGATGGATAACCACTTGTAATGAAGTAGAGCTAGTGAGATTAGCCACTGAATATTGAAGGGAAATGCCTTACTAAGAAATGATGCCCCAGGCTGGCAACAAGCCTTCTACTTACAGCTGGAATATTTTGGACTGGCAAGGGAAGGAAGAAAGAGAAAGTCACTCCTCTAGAGACACATCATCTGTTGCATAAACTGTCTCTTTCTGAAGATCCTGCAGAAGTAATGACAGGTTATGCTGAGTGAATTTACCCTCACATCTCACATCTCTGTTGTCTTCTGAAACGTTGCTGCTTCAACAGGTAGCTCAAAATACATTGGTTAATTTTGAGTTCTCCAAGAGAAATTGACAGACAGTTTTTTTTAGATCAAGATTAGAATTTCTAGTCAGGAAAGGGCACTGTCAGATGGATTTCATAGAATCATAGAATGGTTTGGGTTCGAAGGGACCTTAAAGATCATCTAGGAAAGGGCACTGTCAGATGGATTTCATAGAATCATAGAATGGTTTGGGTTCGAAGGGACCTTAAAGATCATCTAGTTCCAACCTCCCTGCCATGGGCAGGGACACCTTCCACTAGACCAGGTTGCTCAAAGCCCCATCCACCCTGGCCTTGAACACTTCTAGGGTTGGGGCATCCACAGCTTCTCTGGGCAACCTGTTCCAGTGCCTCACCACCCTCACAGTAAAGAATTTTTTCCTAATATCTAACCTAGATCTACCCCCTTTCAGTTTGAAACTGTTACCCCTTGTTCTATCGCTACACTCCTTGTTAAAGAGTCCCTCCCCATCTTTCCTGTAGGCCCATTTTAAGTACTGGAAGGCCACAGTAAGGTCTCCCCAGAGACTTCTCCAGGCTGAACAACCTCAGCTCTTTCAGCCTGCTCTCACTGGGGAGGTGCTGCAGCCCCCGATCATCTTCGTGGCCCTCCTCTGGACCCGCTTGAGCAGGTCCAATTTGTTATATCCTTGAAGGAGCATATACTGTCCTGAGTTTACAAGATCTCTCAAAAGTACTATTGACTCAAAGAGAAACCTACAATGTCATTTCTGTTTATGTGCAACAGGACACTTGAAGTGCTACTAAGTAATAAGTTGAACTAAGTATTAGCCAGGTGAGGCTAAAGGAATAGGCTATATTCACTTATGCACAATAGAATATATACATGCTTATGTAGCTTGAACTTTTAATTTTTTACTACAGTAATCTTTTATTACAGTAAATACAGTAATAATTTTACTAATTTAACTACAGTAATCTTCATATTATTAATCCTGAACTCTCTAACTTTATGCACCCAAGCAGTGCCAAACAAGCTTAACAGACAATGATTACTGAAAATACACTCTTGAGGTCTGCTTTGAATCTGTTGAATGTGTTAATTTTTTTGAATTTTTATTCTATTTGATTTATGTCTCTATGTTTCTGTTTGTTTTTCAACTATGGTTAGCGTTCTGCGTTGGTGAATGAGAAGGAGAAAAAAGAGGGATACGTAAGCTACAAGACTTGTAGCAGAAGGACAGTTTTTTGCAATAAGTCCTTGAGTTTAGTTAGAAATATTCTTCCTTATCTGTTTAACCGGGATTTTCCTGTCATAAGAACTGTTCTTAGAATCATTTTTGACCAGTGCAATACTAAGGAGAAGGAAAATGGGGAGAGAAACAGTTTGCATGCTTTGATTTCTGTCTGGTGAAGCTATTTTGTTCTTTGTAACGTCACAGTGAGTGCAATGTGAAAATGAGAACTAGCCGTTAGTGTTGTGCCGTGCTGTGTAGGGGTGTTTGTGTTACTTGGGGAAGCTGAAAGCACTGTAGCTGTGTTAGTAAAGCATTCCACCTATCCACTTACAGTGGCCAAGAAAGAGGGTGCATCAGCAAGGATGGAGAAATATGCCAACCTCTCCAATTCTCTTCCAAACTTAGATTGACTTCCACAGCATTGTGACATGCTCTTTGGACTGCTCAGTGGCTCCTACTCAGCTTATTTTAACAGGAATACATAATATTTTCTTGCAATTCAAACCTGTATTTGCATGCAATGACTAGAACTTGCCAGTGTAGTGTGGCAGTGATGCTGTTGTAGCCTCATGCACAGGATGAGCTTTGATGAAACATAAATGCTTAAAGTCTTCTGTGGAGCTCAGAGCTCGAAGGGTCAGACAGAGTCATTATGACCCTGCTTGTCTTTTAGTATATAACCACATGCAGTATTGGACAGGCATCTTTCACTTTATATTGCTTTGGTTTTTTAACTGTTGTACTCACAGACAGCAGGAATGCCTGAGACTTCCTCCTTGCTCTGTAAACTTAGTTTCCATAGCTGTGTTAGTTGAGAATGGTGGCCTGAAGGACTTTACTCAGAAGTGTTTAAATTTGTCTGAATTATGTCTAAATTTAGATACTGTTCAAGGCTGGTTTATTGCTCTTTCCAATTATTGGCGTGTAACTTTTCTGTTAATTTGAAGAGTGGCTCTGGCAAAAGATGTTTTCCCCATGAATTTGCACAACTTTAAGTAGAGACGGCTTTACTAAACTGCTCTAAAAAATACCTGTTCTGTTCTCTGTTTTTTTTAAACAGTAATATGTTATCTGCTTTTTAACTTTCTTCTTTATTCTTTTATTTGCAGTGATGTGGTTGCATGACCTGCAGCATTATTATAACAGGGACTGTTCAGTGCATGACTTGCTTTTCTGTCCAGACTGCATAACCAAAACTTAACCAGTTCTACACTTAAGACTCATGGCCATCTGATTTCAAAGGGAGATCTACTTGCAGAGAAGCTTACCATCCTGGGGAGTGGCTTTCCCATTTCCCGCTTCCATTTACTCCTTCTCTTCACAAAAAGTCTCCTATGAGGCTAGAAGAGAGGAAATCCAGTATTCAGAACTCGACAGGAGGCGTTCTGCAAACTGACAGAGCACTGTCAGCTCTTCATTTTACTTCTGCTTGTCCACTTTATTTAATTCTGATTTAACAGTATTAACACACAGACTTCCTGCAACATTTTCATATACTGAACTATAAAAATCTAGTCTTAATGAGTTCCTAAAAATGCCTTTTGGCTACTGTTAAGATTTCAAAGCACCTGCACCCTTAAAGGATCCACTTTGAATGTTTAAATAATTAAAGTAAAGCGAAGGAGATGTTTTACCAGGAGAAATGACTAATGAATTGCTGCTTGGCCATCCCATCTTCCTTTGAAAACCAGGCAAGGTTCATCTGATTATCTCCGAGCCAGGCAAACTACCGGGCGGTATTTTGTTCACAGACACTGCCTGCTTCCTTACTATGTATATACACAGTAGTTTGTGGCTGTTGTATTTTTCTCTCTACATTTTAGCTGTGTTGTCGGTTTCTTCCAGAAACTTTTTTTTCAATCTGTGTACAATTGTTAAAACAATCTGAGGAAAGAACGTGAATGGAGATAAGTACGAAAGCCGTCTACACTTTCAGTATTATCCAGACTGTCCTTGCCAGTTTATAATTTGGGTCGTTTATCTTCTATCTGTACTATTTTTTTCTTTTTTTCTCCTTATCGCAGTCTTAGCTATTTAATTTCCAATTGCACTAGCTTGGCTGTTTCTTTGTATTGTGAAGTTTAGCTATAAGACTTGCCATATGTAGACAGTGTAACTCAAAATGCTTTGAACTGCCTATATTAATTTAAAAAGCTGCTTATTTAATATTCTTAAATATCTGCACATTTGTACTACTGTATCTTTGTTTTGTATTGGACATCCAGTACTGGTAAGATTCAGAAGTTGAGGGAGTGCTGTAGTTGTAAGTTAGGAGGTTTATTATATAGGAGTTAGTATGTAACAAATGGGGATGGGGGCTTTTAAGCCATAGGACTTGCTGGGAAATCTGGAGAGAGTCTGAATGATGAGTACTGTAAGCGGCTTGGTTTAAGCCCAGTTCTACACAAACCCCATTCTTGCTCACTTGGATCTTAATCCTGCAAAAATATAAACACATATGTACTCTGCTTACTCCAAGAATGGTTTTGCTTATTCAGGCGGTAGCATAACCACCAGCCCCATTTTCCATGTGAGCACCCCCATACTGGAGAAATGTTGTGTCCACTAGTCTCTGCAGTCACTTCTGGTCACAAAACACAGTGCGTGCCTCGTCCCTGGCCCATCAGGTGGGGCTCTGGACAGAGCTGCTCCTCGCGTGCTGAGCTGCCTGCATGTGTTCAGTCCTCAGGGATCCTGACACCTGCTGTGCCAGTGGCATTGTCCAGAATGACTTGGAGAGAAGACAGATCATGTCCCCACCTCTGTTTCCATAGGGGGTCTGTGCTACCCAGTGAAGGGAAGGGCAGGTAGGAATGGGCTCCAAGCAGACTTTGCAGGAGAGGGAATGATAAGCATTAAGATCCCAGTGAGAAGTGTGTGTGGCGTGTTCCCATCTGGATACCATACCAGACGGGGGAGCCTGTGGCTGCCAGGTGCTCTGGCTGACAGTGGTCTGGAAAGATTCCTGGATGGGGGATATGTCTTTCCTGGTCCACCAGGACCTGGGACAGTGAAGTCTGACGTGACCTGCAGGCAGGATCTGGGGTTTGGTGGTGACAAGTCAGGTGTTCCTGCAGCAGAGGCAGCAGCACTTTCATCAGACTGAGTCCAGTGGAGAGCTAAAGGATTTGTGTCTTTCCAGGTCCCTTGTTAACGTGTCAGGGCAAGCATTACTAGAAAAACTTCTTTTTGTTGGGTGTTAAAAGGTATGGTTTGTTTCTCATTTGCAAGTGCTGCTCCAGCTGGGACCACACTCTGCCCCAAGCCAGGCTGGGTGCAGGATCCCTGAACTCAGGGGCTCTGTGCAGGGCGGGAGGGGATGGCTGTGTTTTCGTGCACCTGCCCGCACAGGTGTCCCGAGGTGAAGCCGAGCAGTACCTCATTTCTCCAAGTGGTCTGTGCAAATTAGAGACGAAGTATCATTTGTTCTTGAGCCTGAAGACATTTGTATGTATGTGTGTTTAGCTTGACAAAAATTGTTTGAGTTCACTAATGCAACAGAGAGATGTCAGGTGTAGCCAGTAACTTTCAGCAAGTGACCTGGCTACTTTAGTTAGATAAGCCTAGCATCTCTGTCATGAAGTGATTGCGAGCTCAAAACTCAGAGGTGATCTCCAGCATGTCTCTGATACACTAACTTCGTTTGTGCTGCATAGGAAACTTTTACTTTTTTATAGCAGCTTGTTTGACAGTCCTGAACTAAGTGTTGACCAGTTATCAAAGTAACTGTTTGTGAAGTTGCCAGTGATATATTTTCTGTAAAAGAATGGATTCCTAGAGTGTCAAAACATTAATTTCCCATTTCAGTTCATCTACGAATTGTGTAACTACCAGATTGTCATGGTAGCAGTATTAATATACATACCTGTATATAGACAAAAAAAAATACTCAGTAATGATCATTGGAATCAAAAGGTTTAATATTTTTTCCCAGTCAAATACACTAATGCTTCCAAGGTGACAGAAGAGTGTACAGTTGTTAAACAAGTTGTAAATAAATGCTTATATAAAATGTAAATGCTTGTTTTTTCTTTATTTGATACTTGGTTATAAATTGAGGCCAAGGTACAGTTCATGTTGAAGTTACTGGGTTGAGCCTGAAGCACTGTTCCCCTGTATGAGGTGATGGTAGCTGGTGGGGGCTTTTGCAGCCAGTTCATGATTAAAAGGGACCTCAGTGGAGTAGGAATAATATAGGTAATAAAAACCTTGCCTTTAAACGCACTTAGAATCAGTCACTCTAGAACACCTGGGAAGAAAAATTGGACTTTTTATAAAGTATAGCTGCACCTGGGCTGCTTTGGTGTCAGCTGGTCTGATTCCTAGATATACAAATGGCATCTTGGAAATGCATTTCCTGGGTCTGTGGAAAGGAGGATGAAAGGCAGGCAGACAGCAGCAGGAGTCCACCAGAAACCATAAACCTCCTGACTTCTGCTGGAAAGCATCCGATCTGGCTGCCCCATCACAGCAAGGATTGCCTGACCTGGTTTGCCTCTCAAAGGGCCAAGGCTAAACGGCAGAAGTAGTACAATTTTCTCTTGGTGATGGAAGTTTAGCTACAGAGGCAGCTAAAGGAAGGGGGGGGGGGGGGGGGGAAGCACTTCTAATACGGACAGAAACAGTTGTCCTTGTTTCTGCATTGGTAAGCAGCTTTGCCATCCAGGGTGGGAGGAGGAGGTGGTGTTAGACATGGGTAAACACTGCGAGTTCCGAAAGGGAAGGCAACAGCCAGCAAGACGGACTAAGCCCACGCGTGTCACGCAATGTGCTGTGTCTGCGAGGGATGTGCCAAGACCCTGCCGCAGCCTCTCGGGGGCTGCGCTGTGGAAGGAAGAGGATCCCCTGCCCGCGTCCCCCGGTGCGTGCTCAGCGCTGCCCGCCAGCCGCTGCCGTGGGCTGCAGCATGGCTGCGGCAGTGACGGGAGAGCCCCGGGACGGTGGGCTGGGGTGAGGTGAGGTGTCTGCCGGCTGGGGAGGAGGGCAGCAGAGCCCCAGAGGGGGCGGCCAGCTCTCTCCCGAGTCACGGGCAGTGTAGGGTGCAGGCAGGGACCTGCCAGAGCCTCACCGCCAGCTGATAGTGGTGCACTCTGGTCGTCAGCCCAGTCGCTCTTCATCTTGGTCATTATTACTTCAGTATCTCCTGCCTCTGACCATCATCCCCTCAGCTGTCCCGTCATTTCCCCACTGCCAACTGCTCCTTCCTTTTGTTGTGCTTTTTTTCCTTCCCAGAGCCACCCACCCCAGCGCGCTGACCCACAATAGCATCTCTTGTTCCTGCCTCCCCCCTCCCTTCCCTGTCCCTCAGACTCTGCCACATCAACTCCCACAAGGCCATGGTCACCTCCCTATACCATTTACCCCCTTCCTTTTGCCCCACAGAGAGGGGGGGAGGAACTGTGGCCCACCCCTCACCCTATCCCTTCAGTTGCTGGCCCAATGGGGAGGATGCAGTACTGCAGGTTGTCTTCCAGTGGTATCTCTCCTACACCCACACACAGCTGCTTTTACCTGCCCCCTGCCTGCTTTTACCACTATATCCTGTGTGTTTATCCTTGTGCTGTATTAGGTATTCTTGCAAAAGGCAACAGCCACTGCTGTGTTAAAAGGACATGCGGAAGAAGCACAAGCTAGAAGCTGCATGGTTCCCACCCCCCCCCCCCCCCCCCAAGTAACTGAGCACAGTGCAGTGCACATAAATATATACAAATAAATCTTCATGCACACAGGCCTGTCTCGAGATCCTCTGTGCAACAAAGCAGAGCCCAGACTGGCTTCAGGGACTGCAGGGTGGCCAGGGAGGATAATGTCACTCGGCCCTTCAGCCCAGGACAACAGCATGGTGTAGGGGAGTTTGCACCAGCGCTAGGCACACATATGTAGTGCTTTTTCTTCAGGACCTAAAAGAGTAAAAGGGCCTCAAAACAGCAAGGCATCCCACTTTTATTTGGCAAAGCAGGCAGATCCAGAAGTGAAGGTCAGGTATGTCAGGGAAGAAAGGAAGATTAAGTAAGAAGTGATGTAACTAACTGGACAAGTCTTCATATACCAAATGTATTCACTGCTTTCCTGTTTCAGGTCTTCTGAGTCCCAGGAGGCAGTGGAACATCTCTGTCTCCTAGGTCTTCTGGCTGGTAACAGAGAATTCCCTTTACTCCTTCCCAACAGACAAGCATCTCAAAACTGCAAAATGTGCATAGAACTAGATGTTTGGTTTCTGGACCAAGCTACAATGTCCACAAGCTACCTGGGTGCACAACTCCACCCCAAGAAGGAAGGTCTTACCTCAGCAAGGATTTGTAAGGGCAGGGGAAGAGAAAAAAAAATAATCCCCCAACACAACCAACCCCCCACCCCCTAAACATCCCAGGGAATTGATGGAAGGTAGTCACAACAACTGCAAGTAAAATTTGAGGTGGACGGAAGTCAAGATGTATTTTAATTGCTCATCACACCACCTCATGTCTGTCTTTGGCACAGACCCGAACAGACCCCTAATTAAAGCAGATTAAAAGTTACAAACAGAACATAGTGCAATTTCAAGCAAGTTTTCCAGGGACAGTCTAGCTGGACTTGTTCCCCAACACCTTCAAAGAAGTCTACATATCCCTTCAGCTGCTGCAAAACGGTGGCAACGAACACATGCCCTGCTGCCTGCCCCCTGCCCCACATGGCTCTTTGGCAGGTCCTCACTAGCTGAAGACTTGACTCCAGGGGGAAAGCTGGCACACTCTGCGCAGTACAAGACGAGGCAGCCTCGGGTGCGCCATCAGCAATAGGGGGGATGCCCTGTGCCAGAGCAGCGCACAGGCACAACACCCAGCACCTGCCCCAGCCCAGCGACGAACCTGCACGCCCCAGGAGCCCACATCCAGCATCAAAACCTCTGCGAGGGCTCCCACCAGCTGCACCAAACACAAAACAAACACACACTGGTGTCTGACGCAGGTTTCACTCCGCTCCCAAGAATCTGGCAAGTGCCAACTACTCAGGCTCCCTTTTCTGAAAGGGTGGTGTTTGTGTTGTGTGTTGGGGTGTGGCTCCAGGGACACCTGGTTTGGTGGCAGTTTTTGTCCCCTCACAGGCACAAGGCCATAACCCCCTGCAGGATTCTCCTGCAAAGTTCCCTATGGCTATTTTCACTGTAGCCCAGAGCAACTTGAAAATAAACACAAATGGTGTGAAAACATCACAAAAATAGTGTCCTGACAAAGCTTACTCTGTGAAGGAAAAACACTTCCCTGAAAATAGGAACTGGCAGACTACTAGAATAAACACCTTCCTGGTAGCCATTTCATATTATTTCTAAACCTAAAAAAACCCCAAACAACTGAAGATTTGTAAGAGTTAATGTGGTACCCAAGAATACCTTTAAATCCAAGTCAGCATGTATTCAGTCTCTAAATAAACACGGATAATACTGGTTTGCGTTCTCTTCAAAGCAAGTGGAGTGGAGTGTGGAAGTCATGCAAGGGTCCTCTGGAGACCAGCCATAGACCAATTCAAAGTAGCACACTGAGGAGAGCTATTTTTAATGTATCTTGTTCCAGGGAAACTTGAATTCACCTACCTGTGAAGAGTTTAGGATCACACACTTCATCACCTGCCAAAGCATGCGGTTTTACAACATGTTTATGTAAATCACCCAGGATTTCTGCATGAACTGATTTTATATACAGTTGGAATTAACGACAACTGCAGAAATCTCTGGAATGAAACTGTCTGCATAATACATCAAAACCAAAGAAAATCAACTGAACAACAGTCTTGAAAATGCTTTATTGAACCGTGTGTCTTACTGTAATGTGCAGAAGATGTGTTTGAAAAGACTACAGCTTGAAAAATTTTTGAAAATCCTCAACAATCAATAAAAAAAGTCCCTACTGGGGGTAACTCTCAGGATAACCAGAGGCCTCATGTAAAGTTTCCCTTGAAACATTTTCTGTTGCAGAGACTAAAAGAGAACAAAACTAGTACTGCTCTATGTGGAAACAATCAGAATTTGAGGATTAAAAAAAAAAAAAAAAAAAAGAATGGAGAATGGAACTTAAACTTCAGTCTATGGGGTTGCTTCTTTTTGCTGCTGTTATTTTGGATTAGCATACATGTCACAGTTCTGCTGAGAACACCATCTGGTGTTCAAGTCTGTAAATTTCCTCTAAAACGCTAGCAATGCTGCAGAGATGGAAGAATACAGAGAAAGAGAGAGGGGGGGAGGTGAGAAAGATCTGGAAAGACACCATTACGATATAAGCCTAGTTTAAATTTTCATCAGAAGCTGTGTGCACTTTTGTTTTTATAATCTAACTTTACATTAAAAAAAAAATCCAAAAAAAAAAAAAAAAAAAAAAAAAAGGGGGAAAGAAAACCAAAACCAAACATACCCCTTCTGTCCTTGTCTTCGGGCTATTGTAAACTTCTATGCAGAAGAACACCATACTCTCCTTTTTTCCAAACCAGTAGGGTTAACAGTATAGGCATGTAGGTGGCATGATTTAACTAAAAGGCTTTTTCAACTTTTTTTATACCAGCAAAAATAACCAAAAGAAACAATAAATAAAAGGTGCTAAAGTTAGCATTAAGAATTCAATTGTAATATACTGACAATCTGGGAATCCAAATCCTCAAGCTCTCCTGACACCGACAGGTCTCTGCAAACTATGAAGCAAATACATAAATAACTCAAAATATGATTGAGACTGTGAAAGGCTTTTTAAACTAAGACAACATGATCCAGGTTAACTTTTTTTTTTAAACACAGTGAATATATGAATTCTCTACACCTGAATAAAACATATTTAACAATTAAAAAATTAACAACCACAAAAGGGAAAAACTTTAAACAAAAGTGAACATCATTTGATTTTAGGGCACACAAAAGCCCCTTGCAGTAGCTTCCAGCAGTGGCCTTACTGTTGTGTCTCCTACAGATGCATAAAATGAAGTTCAACTCCACATTGAGGTGATGGCTAACAGGGCAACAAAATGGTCACATACAGCAAAATGCCACACCCTGGTCACAATATATCCCACTGCAGAGTTTCCATCCTGTGCAGGAACAGCACATAAATATGTCATTCTGTCACATTTTATTCAAAAGCTACTTTGTGGCCACAAACTGCTAGTCAGCACTAACCTTTTTGTCACGTAACCTTTGAATTATGGGAAAGCTTCGGGTTTTATAGTTTTACTCCTTGTATTTAATTTTTAAATGACAAGGTCACTAAAACTCATGCACGCTGCAAAAAACGTCATGCAGTAGTTAAGGTAAACCATCCAAGCAGTTTTTATTCATTAATATTCATAAATACACACAGCAGCTTCATTAGAGATTTTTCATTTTTTTTCCTCTTCAGTTTGAATGTGGAGTATTAGGAGAGCCTTTTGCATGTCAAGGTACAGGACACAGAGCTTTTTGCTCTGCACTGCAACCTACATTTACCTGCTAGAAGTAAAAATTAGTTAAGTGGAAATGATTATCATATATATCTTTTCTCTCTTTCTTTTGAATGTACACAATGTAACAAGAGTGACAGACCTGAAATTACAATCACCAAAACAAACCCAAGATAGTTGTTGTCCACTTTCATTGGCAAATACAGCACAGAGGACACTGTCTGCAAAGTGGGATGTCATCAAAGAGGAGGTGGAGGAGGCTCATTTCCTTTATTACTCTCTTTCAAATTTAGGTTTTCTAAAGCAACATCTAGAGGCATAATATCTACACAGCCCATAGCACCAAAATCTGCAATCTCCCCCCGCTCATCCTCATCTGAGGAGGAACTTTCTTCCCGCATCAAAGTGGACAGTAGAAGCTCCTGAACAAACAGGCTGCAGTCTGCCCGTTCGCTTTCCATTGACTGACGCTCTGCTTCCGACATCTTCGGATCATTCAACCTGTACAGCAGCAAGAGAAGAGAAAACAGGCAGTTGGTCAAACCCCATTTCACTGATGACACCTCTGACAGGCGCTGAAAGGCACTTGAAAACCACTCCTTCAGGATAGTTCTGCTTGCCCTTCAACACGTACAGCTCTGGCAACCTCCGACACCTCAGTACAACAGGCATGCATTTAGCAAAACCACCCTTTCCTTGTTGCTACAACAGCATTCCAAGTGTCACCTCAAGGTAGAGGAAAATAAAAAACTATTTGTGAGGTTTCCTGCTATTCAGGAGTCTTTTTAGGGAGGGCTGTTGATTTCCCAGACTCTTGGTATGTGGCTGTTTTGTTCCTAGGTCAACTTCTAAATTCACATATGCCACAAGCCACATTACTGCATGTGTAAAGCCTAGGGATTCCCAAAGCACTATACAATGCTCATTCCACCACTTCTCCTAGGTTATAGTGCATGCCCTCATAGGCAAGGAAATTGCAACTCTCAGAGTTGGAGCGAGCAATCTGTGACACTTGAAGGTACTTCAATTAAGTTTCTCAAATAATAATGAGTTTCTGATTGAAAGATGCCACATGGTATTATTTTGCACTTAGATAAAAATCAGATTGACTCTAATCCAGGTTTCTTGACACATAAGCTGTTAAAAGACCCACACACTTTCACAATACCAAACAGACAAACAAGAGTATGTATGGAGGGCGTGGCAGGGGAGATGTGGAAAACATTTTTATTTCAGGTCAACAGCCAACCTTCTAAAAGAACTAGAATGACATAGTGGGTGACTCCTCTTTAAAATAACCCTGGGATCTAAGTATAATTTCTACACCAGGTAAGTATTCTGTAAAAAGACATCCTCTATTTGTTTTGTTATCCAGTCTCAGAAATAATAATTATATGAGCACCCCTATTCAACCTTCAGCTGTTACTAATTTCCTGTTAAACAATACTATCTTTTGACTCACTCCCTCTCCATTACGGCTCAAGTCTATATGCTTGTATCACTGGAAATGCACTTGTTTTGTTGGAAGTAGTAGGGGAAACAAGCACAATTTCGTTAAGAAATACTCCTTTTGTTCCTCTTGAAGCTGAGATGCAGCAAATAATGTTTACAGGCTTACAGGAGCAGACAGGCAGCAGGTTTGAAAAGATGCTACAAATGCAAACAAAAGTGCAGTATGCTGGCTACAAACTTGAAGAATCTGGCAGAAGTCCCCTGCCTGGAGTCATAATTAACGTATTCAGCCAAAACTCAAACCCAGTCTCTTTTTCAAGGTTTGCAGAAATCCATACTCAAGTCTAATCCTTTGAACACATTCCTAGGTGCAGCAAAAAAAAGTACAGTGCACTTGTGAGATTGCCTCTCCTTTTTGCAAACATTAGACAATCACAGGATTGCTTCTGCAGTCAGCTCCTGCAGTTGGCTTTCCAAAAGCAGACTAATTCCCTTTGGGCCAGCTATAAAATGCTGCTCCTGCATATTAAATTACCAGTTTTACTTTCATGCTAGGAATGTGGATGAAGCAAGTTTTGTTTATTACACATTCTGTGACCACTGTTGATGTCTACTGTGAATATATTCTGTATGATTAATTAGCTTGTTAACTCTGGGATATATCTCATCAGACACTGCTTTACTAGGGTATGTGCCTAACTCCAAATAGTTCAGTTCCATTGAGGTCTATGTGTCTATCAGGGCTAAGGCAAACAGAAATGGTAAAATGTAAATGTAAGTAAATACGCAGAACAAGTTACCTTGTAAGAAGAAACTGGGAATTCTGGATAGTCTGCTGACTGTTTTCTGTGTTAGATGTGTTGGTTGTTGTTGTAGATTGTGTCATAGTGGTGTTGAGATTGATCGTGTTGGTGCGCCTAGTTGCATTGCGTGCAGTCTCCAGTTGTTGTCTTGCTGCCTGTGCATGTTGTCGTTCCAACTGCAGTTGCATCTGCAGCTGCTGTAACTGAGAAGCAGAAGGGCCAGAGGAGTTGAGCTGTCCTCCTGCAGAACGCCTCACGCCTGATAGCTGAGATAAAAGCTCTGCCAGAGAAGATAAAGTTTCTGTGATGAAAGATCTTAAGTGAGCATTACACAATATAATGAATACATCCTGAATTCTAGTGCATCAAGTCCTTTTTTCAATCAATAAAATCAAAGAACAAATAATGCTGAAGAGCCCATGAAGCTCTTGGAAAAAAGTCTTAGCAATGTCTCAAAGGGTGAGGAAGATGAAGACTCATTTATGCAGATTTATCCAAATAAGAATTCAAAGTTTAATGCCTTCAAAATAACAGGAGAGCCAAACTACAGGGATGCCTGGCAAATTATGTCCTCTGCAGCAATTCTGTGAAACTTGAAGTCAAAATAGCAACTGGCTAAAACTGCTTCATTTTGGCTTTTGTTGGTGGTTTTATTTTCCTCTCAACACAAGTTCCCTCAAAACACAGGCTTCACCATCCCAATATCACAGACGGAAGCTGTGCTGCAGCAAAGAGAAATATCGTAGTGTTGGTTCAAACATTTAATAAAAAATATTTAGTTAAGAAAACATATTAAAGTATTGCCTCACATCAAAACGTGAGGGGTCAAGCATTTTTGCTGTATTAATTTATTTCTGCCAGAAGTACACAGAAGGACTAGCAATTAAAAAAAAACTCTGTCCTTAAGTCTTCCAATTCAGAGGGATAGAATGTTTACAGCAAGTTTCATCCACAAAGAATTTTTTGAAATAAATATAGCAACAAATTACTGCTCAGTGCATTACTGCGGAATCTGTTCTACACCTTGTGTAGAAGGTACTTCTTATATCACCTGCTTGCTGTAGTTCATGCAAGGGCAGAGGAAGTAGGGGACAATATTGCTTCTGACCCTCACCTCTACATTACAAAGTTACTATATATGTCATGACAATTTTCCTTCCATTGCATTAACAAAATATAATCCTTCTAAATAAGGCTTTCTTTGAGGCAATAAAGCAAAATGCAGTTGTTTTCCATGTCAAGAACTCAGGATGGTCAAGTCATTTTTACCAGCACTGATAGCAATACCAAGATTAAATACCTTTTAATTCCATTGTAATGACGAGAAATGCCGGGGCGGGGTGGGGGGGGGTCGGGTGGTGGGAGAGTAAAATATATAACAGATGCTATAAACTTCATTTATTTTAAACAGAAAAATTCTGGTGGTCTTTCCTATTTATCACTCCAGTAAAGGGGAACACATATCAAACTTCCAGACAAGATTTACATGTATTTATTCTCACTGTAAGTTAAAGTGTGAGTTAGAGTATAGCAAAACAGTATTTTGGAAGCAGATGTGAGCTCAAGACAGCTTTGGTATAAGTTGTGCAACAGTTCAGTGCGCAACTGAACTCTAAATGCAAAAACACAGCTTCCACCAAAAAAGAAAAGATTCAGAAGAATGCCATTTTACCCATATTTAATGCTGCTAAGTGGGAAGGCCTTGTGAGGCTGGAAACAAACCTCAGCAGCCACTCAACATTTAAATGCGCTGAACGAGCTGCCCTTGTAAGAGAAAGACAAGGTCTTCCTGCACTGGAGGCTTCACAAACATCCTCCCTCCTTGATCAAACTCTAGTCCTTTTCAGACCCTCCTGTGACCTCGCGTAACTTATTTTCTTCTCTGGATACTTCTTCCCAGCTAGTTTAATGAGTTAAATCGGGTCACAGCAGGCCAGCAGAGCACCAGAGCCAGTAGAAGGCAGGCAAGGGGATGATAAAGGCAGGCAAGGGGATGATAAAGGCAGGCAAGGGGATGATTAACGCAGGCAGTGGAGCCACCCCTCCCCTTTCAAGGGGCAATGCCTCATTACGTTGGCTGACTACCTCCCTCTGAAGAAGTCACAACATGACAGTAGGAAGCTCCAGTTGAAGCATTATGCCTTCTTGGCATCTGAAGTAAAGGTGGATTATGGCAGAAGTTCTGAGGTTTCACTGACACTTACGCTGGCATGGTCAAAGACCACCACATAAAAATGTTTAGATTTCCCCTTAGGGAAAGTTATATTTGTTTTCAGAATTGTCTTCATTCTCTATTTTTACTTCCCTGTAAAAAAAGTTATTTTCACATCAAAGCTAAACATACGCCAAACAAGTTATTCCTGGGAATCCTAAAGACACATCTTCATTATTTTCTGGTGTTGAAAATGGTGTTGAAAATGAGACACGTTCCCCACTTCATTTTTTCTAAACTTGACCAAAATACACTGCAAATACTTGCAACAGTACAGTTATAAAAGAATTTACAAGTACACCTTAAAAAAAAAAAAAAAAATCTGTAATATTAGCAAGTCCATTAATACTCAAATTCAGCTAATTTCATCTTCACTGAGATAGATACTCTCCTCCATAAACACCTTTATCCACATGGCAAATTAAAATGAGGTATACTGAAGTAGGTGATGGAAGTTGGACACAATCACTTGTAAAAATACACAACACCTGTGCATAGATTAGGTTTGGAAATAAGCCTTACACTGTCTAGAATTAAAAGCACAAGCTACAGGCAGTGGTTACAGCTTCAGCATCTCCATGCACAGGCCCTGTGAAAAACGAGCCAAGCACACTACTCGCCTGCAAGCAGCCATCAAGCACACTTTGCACTGTGGAGTGTATATATGCAGCTTCGTAACAACAGAAAGCAGGGGAACTACTATCATCTTGAATTCTACTTTCTCTGTGTAAGAAGGACACTGCGGTAAAATTCATGGTTACAGCTCTTACCAGCTATAGGATCCATGGCTTCTCTATTGCTTGGAGAATATGAACTCTGAGAAGATGAAAGCCCACCAGGGGAACTAGTAGTAAAGTGCATGTTTGATCTACGTGCACGGGGGCCTCCCAAACCCCGACCTGGGTGGAACATCCTACGTACGTGCCGAACACCACTGGATTCATCGTAACCAAGAAGTTAAGAAAATAGAACTGTTTGGCATTGAGTATTAAAATGACAAGGACATTTGACGGGTGAAATACTCAAGTGCACACTGTTCATTCATAAAATAATGATTCAGCTTCAGAAGCAAAGCTAAGGTACACTGTAGCTATGGTGCAAGTCAGTCTTACTGATCTGAACTCACGATACCCAGTGGTGTGTACACCAAACTCCATGTATTTCGCCAGCTTACGATGATGAAGAAACATCAGCATTAATTTCTTAGGGTTTTTTAGATCAAAGTTTTCTACTTAGTAATCTGAAAGCTTTGACAAATGCATGTTCATCCAAGCTTATTACAGAGACACAGGGATTTTATTCTCCCTCCCCAATTCTTATGCTAAGTATTGAACAGAATAAAAAAAGTTCATTGCCATTCCTATCTAAAGTACATAATAATTACTGTATTCCTTTTGACTTTTGTACTTCATGCTTTTATCCAAGAAATTTCATCACTTCAATACTTAAGAAAATTGTAGGTTTCCAGAGTATTCAGCACTTTCATCACACCACTTTGTTTCACCTTTCCTCTTTTAGGCAAAGAAATACCACCAATTCCAGTTATGACAACGCCTTTCATTTTCCCATTTTCCCCCACTTCTCCATATCAGATGCTTATATTTCAAGTCACACCTTTTATACGTTTTCTCATATAAATTCAGGGACAATCAACAAATTATTTAAAGATTATTTTTGTCAGAAAATTGTTAACATTGATTCCTGTAAGACAGTCCAGATAAGGCTTCCTTTTATTTTAAAAAAACTCTAGTATAATTCACTAGTGCAAAATGAAATAGCATAGGCTTGAACATTTCATTTTACTGTTATTAGACTTTTAGCTTAGATCCTCCTATCTCCCATGATTTTTTTTTTTTTTATAATAGTATGCTTACCACTTGTATGGTATCAATTACTGTGTAAGAGTAGTGTCCAATGTACTTTTCATAAAAAACAATTATGGTGCAGAACCTCAGGATGTCATGGAGGTCAAGAATTTAAGACTGAAAGAAATTACTAGACTTCTCACGGCAAGAAAGAACTTCTGGCTATTACAAAAAGATTTTACAGAATGGTTGCCTTTTTCAAACCTATTAGTTATGCTACAGTGTAAAACACTTAACATCTAGGGTGTAGGAGGAAAATCCCCCCTGCCATAGAACACACTTTGCCTAGCACAGAGTGCCTTGCACCTCTGAGTGTGCTAAAACTGGATGCTGCTGGAGACAAGATACTGTATTAGATGGACGACTGCCCCCACGCAGTTTGACAAGCTTTTCATAACTAGACCTGATAGAAAAGGCCAGTATCTGGGGATTTTCCAAGCAGGCACAGGACTATGGGGTAACTTTCCTAACTGCAGTTTTTAACATGTTTCGAGATAAACGTCATTCTTTAAATACTAGCTAAGCATGCACCCAAGTCTTACCTGCTATGCTAGAGTAAGAAAAACCTTTGTAAACCTTAACTTGTGACAAACAGGTAAACTGAATAGCCATGCGTGAACTATTTCTACAATTGATGCTGAAAAGCTATATTTCACAATTTTTCAAGTATTTTCCTGCTGAAGTAAGAAACTGGGCTTTAAAGAGTTGTCCCCCAACTGCAGGAATAAAGGACATATCTTGCAATGGCTGCACATGGTTTATAACAAGAAACACATGCAGCCTTCTGGGACAACTTAAGAAAAAAGCCCCATCAAACCCAAAACAAATCACACATGTCTAATCAATACTTGGAAGATGAGACCACTCCTCAGAACCCTAGCAGACCCAACAATAAAAACTTACATCAAACTGTAACAGAAATCTTCACTCTACAAAAAGTGCAAGCAAAGAGCCTTCTATCTCCTTTTTGTACATGAAGGCTGTTACAGAGCATGGAGAGTTGTTCTGTACAGCTTTAACTTCCTATGAAGATGTTTAGAACAGCAATATAACAGTATCAGAGAGCAGCTTTCTAACAGGTCCCTGACTTTGACAGTTATTCTTTCCTATGCTGCCAGACCCTGCATGAAAAGGGGCATCTCCTCTTCCTTTTTTCCTACTTTAGACCTGCCTGTTGCTAGACATGATGTACAGCCAAACATAGAATAGTCACTTCAGGATACACTTATCAGGTTTTGTAGACTTGACAACACTGATCACTGAAGCAATAGTGTACAAACAGAGAATTCTACATGCATTGTCTTTAATGCTGAGTCATGGACAATGTATTCCAGAAATATATCCAAGAAAGATCCATTTTGGGATGGCTGACATTGAAGCCTTACTCCACATTTGAAAAGATTGATTTTTCTAGCTCAGACATTCCCAAATCAAAAGTCATCTGGTGCCATCTCTGCTACTGGAGGGGGAGAAAAAGCTGCAGAAACATGAACTCTAATCAGACATCTTGTTCATTTCACTAGGAAATTAATTTCACTCTAACTGGGAAAATTTAAACTTCCTGGCCTACAGAGCAGTTAAACCAATGTTGCAGGCACACAGTTTGACCTTTGGTACATTGCTATGTAGTTACTAGGGATGTATATTTTGTTAGAAAAAGTGTATTAGGCGAGTGCTATGAAAAACTTTGTAACTGGTGGAAAGAGCAGAACTAAACTGCTATGAGAAAAATTTCTCAGTGACTCAACTACACCAGTCATCAAGCAATGTCTCGGAGACATCCAAAGGCCAGGAAAGATTCAATGGTCTGGAAGATGCTCTCCCCTCATCAATCCCAACCCACCTCCACCCAAAAGAGAGGATGGCACAACTCTGCCTTGGGGGACACCTGACCGTGGAAGACCTCCCTGGACACCTGGGACCAAGCTCACATGGCCAGAGCCACCACACTCAGCACCCTGCTCCTCCCAATTCCTGAGAGCTCCACTCCTGTCTACACAGAAAGGTGAAGTAGAGATAACTGCTTTTGTCTAACTTTGTAGTGTTCTTTGCATCATTAGTTACGCCTTCACAGAACCAATAAACACCCAAAGTCCTTTACACTGACCCAATTATTGTGTAGTATTTAACATGTGCATTTAGTCTGTCCTGACCCTAAATCACGGTAACACTAACAAACTTAAATGCAACCAAACACAATCGTAACTGAAAAGGAGCCACCTTCTTAAATGCTGTCTCCCTTCTGTTAGCATAACAAGCTCCAGTTGCTTGGGCTTGGACTTTTGTTTTTACTCCTGTTGCTAGGACTTAAGACTTCCCCCCCCCCCCCCCCCTTTTTAAAAATCTTTAAACAAAAAAGCCACTATCAAGGTAATAATGCAGTCTTTTTGTCTGTTTGTTTAAATGAGACACAAAGGAATACTTCAGAGAGATTACTTACTGTAGGTAGGTTGCATAGCCTGCATATATTAAATAAAAAGCCCAAGCAAAAAACCATTTCATCAGTTAATCGGGGGGGGGGGGGGTGGATAATTAAAAAAGAAAAATATTCCTAGAACAAGGATTAAAAAAAACCAATAGTTCCAGCTCTTCAACCATCAAGCGCAGATACATCTGCATAACCTGCTGCTAATTACAAAATGTCAGTAAACCTATGAAAGTATGTTATTAAAATATGGTGTTAAAAGTCGTTAAGCAAGTTTAAAATCATTCGTCAAGACCAGCTCAGCTCAAATCACCCTTGGATCATCATCTTCATGTCACAAATACTTACAGCAGACTACTGAATCTGGATACATCAAGACTAATGATCAGGCAGGATAAACCACAGTGGAAGCAGAAAAACATCTCAGTGTCAAAGTTTCTTTAAATGTTTCTGCTGTTAGAGCAAAAAGCACTGTCAAGTATACCTACAGTCTGTTCACAATCTGGTATTTATAATTTTTTAAACTAGCAAATGAACCTTTTTGTTTTTTTACTATAAAAATCAAAACAAGTCATCATGGCTACGAGATGAAACAGTCTAGCCTCTTTGCCTCAACTTGGAAAGGATATTAAATCTCTAGGAGCTCTGTGTTCCAGTGTAAGATGAGCTGCAAAGTCATCTGTGACATGATTCGGATCCCCTCCAGGTAATGCTGCACATATTGGACAAATCTGAAATGACAAAGCGAGAAAAAACCCAACTTTATACATTTTACACAAAACAGAACTTGTATCAAGTCAATCATTAGACATTGATTCTTCTGTTTTAAAATCACATTCTAGGTATGCACAAACACCTGGACAGCAACATATTCCAAAAACCCAGAAAACTTATTCAAGTGCAGACATCAATTTAGATATCTTTATGTTTTTCAGAATGCTATGAAAACCTGAGCTAAAATTTTCAAATTGAATTTGCATGTCTTGAAAATTAGTCTTTGTACTCCAATTCTGCCACAGACAGTAGAGGCTCATTACACAGGATAACTATTTGCCTGCTTGACACTCATCCCAGCAGAGGAATCAGAACCACATATAAATGTTTGCTGAAGTATCAAACTGAGACCATCCATCCAGGCAGTGCCTAACTACAGGTTTGGCAGAGAAGGGCTGATCTCCATATGCCTACAAAACAGTATTTTGGGAGAAGGCACTGACTTCTGTCTTTGGCTTGTTTGTTTTTTTAAAACCAAAACACATGTTAACTAAGTAGACAAACAGTGCCATTACAATTGCCATAATTATGACTTGTTTTTTGAATGACTCCACAAACAGCTTGAAAAGCATCTTCCATTTTTCTTTACAGTCGTTTTGTAGACTGATTTTAAAGCTTTACAGATGAAAAACAAACAAAAAAATCCATTCCACAAAATTCTTCCCCCAAATGTTAAGAGCTCAAATTAACAGCACTTTGACAGTTTAAATGCAGCTGCTGTCTATTAATTTCTCTATCTGTTCCTCACAGTCAAATAGTCTTCACTTTATGGAGCAACTCTGGCTGCAACATAAAGCCCAGGTTCCCAGTGCTCTTCATGCATACACTCAAGTTGTTGACAGGTGATCTCAAAAGACCGTGGACACTAAGAACACCTATGTAATAGCACACACATCTGTCTTACTCTTATGGAGATGAGGACAAGGTCTTGAAACAGTGTACTGTAAAATCTCAGCTGCTTTTGACAGCAGCTGCTACATCTTTAATACCACTTTAATTTTAGTAGTCAGCTCTGAGCAGAAAGCAAGGCATTTTAAGTTTTTTGCTACAACCCCTTCCCTTTTATTTCCAATGTTAAGCATTTCTCTTCACAGAACTCCTCTTCCCAGATTTTTCACCACTACAGAAGCCATACAAGTGGACACACTACAGAGCAAAGACATCTTATTACAGCGTAATACAATAAATACTCAACTATACCAACATATCATACAGCTACCCTGTAGGGACATAGGAACAGATGTATATTGGACAGACGGTTCTGAAGTCCATAAACTTGTAAGATGCTTAATCTTCAAGAATATGTTTCATACCAATAGGAGACAACACCTTCAAAGCAATCTTTTTTCATTTAAGCTACTCTGAGGAAGCAGAACCCCAACTTAAGAACAACACACTTCTGAAATCAGCAACGGAAAAGAAAGTTCTCCTGCTAACAGCACAAAGGCATTATGAACTGCGCATATTTGCCTGAAAAGGAGACACAGTCCTCGGAAAAACATCAGCTAGCAAAAAGTTATAAGGAAAAATGAGGAGGAGGGAATCTAAGTATGCTAACCCTAATTCTAAACATGAACTAAACTTCCAAGAACTCTCTGACTGCGAAAAGCTACTGAAGCACTGTTACACACAAAAATTTAATTAAGCATAAGCTCTGGCAAAATCACAACAAAGACTGCAGTATCACTGATTAAGCGTGACACAGCTAAAAATCATTGTTAATAGAACATGCAAGAACAAATGGTGCAGATGGAAGGAAAACATTGTCAGAAGTTTCTCCTGAAGTTACGACCATTTGTATTAAAAAATCATGTTACCCTGAATGATGTCTGAAAGATGACTGCAAAGTCTTAAGTCATGCTCACAGAATACCTGCCAGTTTCCAGAAGTGTGCTTGTATTACCACTACCTCCCTATTTACATACAAGGTAACCACTTTAAGTGACAGTATTTCTGTAACCTCAACAAGAGACACTGTAATCTTCAAGAAGGGAAACAGGAACAATTCAGACTGTCTCAGATTGTCCATTTCATTACTGCAAGAAAAGCTCTCCTCAATTTATTCAGCAACAGATCAACAACCTAGTCCTCGCAGTCCATGAACAAGGAGCCTAGTTACTGCCTTGCTAAACATGAGAAAGTTGCTGCAGTGCAATGGAATAGTAGAAAATTTGTCTCTGTTCTGAAATGAGATTTGAAGATGACATTTGATGAAGTTTCCTAAAATTTTTATATTTACAATGCTAGCAGACTTGTAGTTGAATGCTGCATTTCATCTGGAACAGTTGACTGACCTGAAACCCAACACCAACAATAACAATCATCATACTGACAGCCAGATTCTTCTGCACTTGCCTTATAGCACTTACCATTACCCTTGGACATTTACTGGTGAAGAAATACTGGTAATGACTGAGGTTCTAGTACCAAAATCATATGATTTATTCTTTTTAGCGTGTAACCTTAGAGACTTAATCACAAAACTTATGACTACTTCCATAGACACCCATATAATTTTCAGTTAAAGTACCCAGAATTAAAACAATCACCTTCAAGGAAGTATCATGAAACTCTCCTCCTGGAGTTTCCTCTCCAGGACCTCAACATGGTGGGATTCCTCTCCAAAGTGCCTGTATACTAATGTACACAGCATGGGGAATAATCATGATGAGTTAGGAGATCTGCGTGCAGTTGCAGGGCTACGATCTCCTTGGGATCACAGAGACATGACAGTATGGCTCCCATGACTGGACTGTTGCAATGGAGGGATATGGGCTCTTTAGAAAGGAGCGGAAGAGGGGCTTGCCCATTATGTGAGAGAGCAGCTGGAATGCATGAAGCTGTGCCTGGGGATGAAAGAAGATGGAGAGCTTATGGGTTGGGATTAAAGAGAGGACAGGCAAAGGTGACGACATTATAGTGGGCCTACTATAGGCCACCTGACCAGGAAGAACAAATGGAACAGGCCCTCTACAGACAGGTAGGAGCTGCCTCACACTTGCAGGCCCCGGTCCTCATGGGGGACTTCAACCACACCGGTATCTTCTGGAGGGACAACACAGCATGACAGCAATGCAGGAGGTTCCTGGAGTGCACTGATGATAACATCCTCCTCCAAGTGACAGAGGAGCCAATGAGGAGAGGTGCTGGACTTCATACTCACCAGTGAGGAGGGGGTCATTTGGGATGTGAAGGTCAAAGGCAGCCTTGGCTACAGTGACCTTGAGATGGATCCTGAGGGTGGGGAAAAAGATGAAAAACAAGCTCACAATCCTGGACTTCAGAACAGACTCTGGCCTCTTCAAATATCTGCTTGGAGGAGTCCCATAGGATAAGGCCCTGGAGGGTAGAAGGGACCCAAGAAAGCTTGCTAATATTGAAGGATCATCCCCTCCAACCTCATATCCATTGGGATAGAACACTCTTGAAGTCAGGCAAAAATGCCAGGAGGCGTACGTGGATGAACGAGATGCTCCTGACCAAACTCAAACACAAAAAGGAAACATACAGAGGTTAACCTCCTAGGGTAACCTTGGATGAATACAGAAATTTTATCCGAGGATCCCAGGACAAAGTGAGGAAAGCTAAAGCCCAAATGGAATTGAACCCAGCGAGCAATGTCAAAGGCAACAAGAAGGGCTTCTAGATGTATGCAGGCAATAAAAAGATGACTAGGGAAATGTGGGCCCACTGCTCAGAAGATGGGGGACCTGGTTACACAGGACACAGAAGAGGCTGAAGTACTGAATGCCTCCTTTGCCTCAGTCTCTCCTAGCAAGGGCAGCCTTTAAGAATTCCAGGCCCCAGCAGCCAGAGGAAAAGTCAGGAGCAAGGAAGACATTCCCCTGGTAGAAGAGGATTAGGCTGGAGAATACTTAAGTGAACTGGACATACTTAAGTCCATGGGCTGTGATGGGATGTACCCACAAGTGCTAAGGGAGATGGCAGATATCATTGCGAGACTGCTCTCAATAATCTTGGATCAATCATGGTGTCTGGGAGAGGTGCCTGAGGACTGCAGTAAAGCAAATGTCACTCCTATCTTAAAGAAGGGTAAGAAGGAGGACCTGGGGAACTACAGGCTGGTCAGCTCACCTTGATCCCTGGGAAGGCGATGGAGCAGCTAACCCTGCACACCATTTCCATGCACATTAAAAGACAAGAAAATCACCAAGTGTAGTCAGCATGGCTTTATAGAGGTGAAGTCATGCTTGACCAACTTGATAAACTTTTATGATGAAATGACCGGCCTGGTAGATGACTGGAGAGCTGTGGATATAGTCTACTTGGATTTCAGTAAGGCCTCTGACACTGTCTGCCACAGGATCCTCATAGACAAGCTGTTGATGCACAGGCTGAATAAGCAGACAGTGAGCTGGAGTGAAAACTGGCTTAATGGCTGGGCTCAGAAGGTGGTGATCACTGGGAATTTTGCTGATGACACAAAACTGGGAGGAATGGGTGATATGCCAGAGAGCTGTGCTGACATTCAGAGGGACCTAAAGAGGCTGGAGAAAAGGGCCAACAGGAACCTCATGAAGTTCAATAGGGAAAGTGCAAAGTCCTGCACCTGGGGAGGAACCAGCACACGCTGGAAGCCACCCAGCTGGAAAGCACCTTTGCGGAAAAGGACCTGGGGGTCCTGGTGGACCATGACCCAGCAATGTGTCCTGTGGCAAAGCAAGCTAACGGTGTCCTGGGCTGCATTAGGAAGAATGTTGCCAGCAGGTCAAGGGTGGTGATCCTTTGCCTCTGTCCAGCACTGGTGAGGCCACACCTGGAACGCTCTGCCCAGTTCTGGGCTCCACATACAAGAGACGTGCACATGCTGGAGAGAGTCCACAGGCTACAAAGATGATTATGAGACTGGAGCATCTCTCCTATGAGGGAAGGCTGAGAAAGTTGGGGCTGTTCAGCCTGGAGAAGAGCAGGGTCAGTGGGGTGGATCTTATGAATGCACATAAAATACCTGAAGGGAAGGTGAAAGAAGGACAGAACCAGGGTCTTTCCAGTGGTGCCCAGTGACAGGACCAGAGGAAGCGGGCACAAATTCAAACACAGGAGGTTCCTCAGGAACATCAGGAAACATTTTTTTCACTGTGAGGGTGACTGAGCACTAGCACAGGTTGTCCAGAGAGGCTGTGGTCTCTATCCTCAGAGATATTAAAAAGCTGTCTGGACATAGTCCTGGGCAACCAGCTGTAGGTGGCCATGCTTGAGCAGGGGGTTGGACAAGATTACCTCCAGAGGTCCGTTCCAACCTCAGTCTGTCTGTGATTCCTGCCCACAAGTACCTAACATTGCTGTACATACCAATGCCAAATACCTGAGAAAAATCAGCAGAAAATAAACTTCTTATCTGCACAACTCTGAACATAGATATGGCAAAATTTAATGGACCAAAAATTCTTTAACTTATTCTTTGAAAAACAAGGGTGGGGGGAGTGGGGGTTGAAGGCTGTAAAATAAAAGTAGTTCCATCCCTGTAAACCTCCCCTAAAGATCTAAAAATAAATATCCAAAATAAAACACATCTTTGGATGGACAGAGATACTACAAGGACTACAAGCTCAGTATCTAAACAGAAATAATTGCTTGAAAGCCTAAGACCACAAACATTTAGAATCCGTAACATTTTCCTCTTTAGTAATGTTGTATTCTTTCACTATCTACAGTAAGACTGCAATACCCAAGTAGTTTTATGTGCATGCACACTAAACATTTATCACAAAAGCTAGATTAAAAACTTAGCACAAACATATACAATCATATTCAAGGATTAAAATATTGTCCTTTATCATTGTTTGGAACAAAGATATAACAATGTTGCAGACTGACTCACAAAACAGAAAGAATCTTTTTTTTTTTTTTTTTTTTTTTTCCCAGGCTTTAGGTACTGAGTTCTAGAAGTCACAGCTGCAAATAAGAATGAGTCAAACCTAAAAACCTGGAATCTTAACACTCTGTGTCAGGAACATATCACTGACATCAAGTGGTGCAACTAAGAATTGCAACACTAAGCCACCGAAGAAAGTCATCCAAATGTGGAACTTAAATGGTTGACACTTGTTTCAAAGTTAAAGAAAAAACTCAAGGAGATGATAAAAATTGCAGTGTGTCAGTATGTTTAATTATGATCCTACAGTGCAACTGATGGTAAGTAAACTGTTTCACTTCTTATGGAAAGATCAGAATGCCTTTGAGTCTCAAAAAGGTCCACAAACCACCTCCCCTATCACTCCTTCGCACACAATCCTTAACAGGCTTAGAGAGGAAAGGTCCATTTTCTTCCACAGAATTCCTTGGAAGTTAAGAAAACTAGAAGATTAGAATAGACAACCTATTTGTAAGTAATTTCTTCACAATGTATTAGTGATGAGTAATCCACTTCAAGCATTCACATTTTTCTAGGAATCTATGGTACAACAGTTAACCAGACAAGAGCACCCTGGATGTTGTTCTGCTAACCTAGTTTCTCCTGCTCCCAAAGACAATCAGGATAGCCGGAGCTAACAACTCATATTAAAGTATTTCTGTTGACTTTTGTTTAAGAAGTACATTTTTAACCATATCAAGTGTCCTAATGGTTAGGGATGGAGGAAAAACCCCTGCTTTAACAACAGGCATTTCAAAAGAATGACAACTTCCACTGCATAAATACACCAGGTCCATTACAAAAGCTATTTGAAAAACACATCAAACTGTCTGCATGTCTTACTCTCTCTTACAGTTACAAAAGACTGGCACAGCTATGACCTTCCAGGACAATTACATACTGGTTGTGAAAAGGGAGACACAGCTACACAGAATAACCATGAGAACATTCTAAATTTTGTCTTGCAGGATAATAAACTCCTAAACATAGCAGCATTTACATCAGGACAACCGAACAGCAACCATAAAAGAAAAAGCAAGCTCATTATATTACGATACCCATGAAACATAGAATAATTTTGATGTCACTGTCAAATGCAGGTATGTCTACTTAAAAAGCAGTTAAACGAACTCATACTTCAAGAAAGAGAAACAGGAGGATACCAGTTTTCCAGAAGAGAGATTCTTTTTAATATATTTCCACCACAACTGAAAGCCAACTCTGAAACTTCTTACCACTTCTGTTGATGTTTCTGCATGCTCAGAAGTAACATGTTCTTGAAGAGATGTTTCCGTGTAACCCATTTTCCCACAATAAGGACAAGTAAAAGATTGTGGCTGCTCTACAGAGAAAGCTTCTCCACCATAGTACAAATCTGGAACAGAAAGTGTTTAAAGAGAGGTTAATTCAAAGCAATAGCATAATTTATTTTGTTCATGTAAACCTCTCTTTATAAATGTAGTTCAATGTAATCACTGCCAAATTAATCTGGTATTTAATTGAAATGGATACTCAAGAAGTGTTCAATTACTGATGACAAAAAACAGACAGACTACCTTTCATTTTCATTAGCAAACATAACACAGTTTTCTAATATTCAGTAGCAGCAAAGACTCCTATGATGATGATGCCGATACTGTCAAACCTTCACTTTTCCGCTACCCTTCTTATCCCATGTACAGGGTCACCGATGGTAATTTTCAATCATAACATGAGTTTTCAAAAGCTGAACTCTCAACAGTACCTCAAAAATTTACATTAAAATTTAGAAGTCCTCAGTGATACCATGTCAATATTTATGCCATAGCTGAACCACTGCTTTGCAATAAGTAGTTTTAGAAGTGTCTTAAATATATAATAAAAAATTGACAGTGAAAAAGGAATCTGATTAGGTTACACACTGGTTGCAACTTTGTGTTGAATTTAAGCACTTTGGCACTACTGATGAAAAGCAGACACTTTTAAGTTGCTAACATAGAAGTTCCCCAAACTTAACATGAAAACTTATGAAACCATGCAAGAAAAGAATGCTTTTCTCTTGTCTTCTGCAGGTATTATGTATTCTACAGGACACATGAATAAACTTCACATTCACATCAAGATAAAAAGTATGATTTTCTCCAGGTTAAAATCTTTTCAGTGACATGTTTTCTAGGACTCACTGATAAGTAACTGAAAAATATTTTCATAGAATTATTAATATTCTGCTATAAATTAAAGATTGGACAAGTCTGAACAGATACTAGAACTCATGTTCTGCACCACAAGGCAGAATCTATCTAATGTGTTAGGAATATGTCCTTCGGATGGCTTAAGTTGCAGCTTCCTAAGATTTATGACATCTTCTGCTACTGACCTCTCTTTAGGACATGACTAAGAAGAACAGAACTGTACTTTTGTTTCTGCGGCCTTAGAAAAGATAATGCTTAAGCTAAAAATGTACATATTTATAATTCACTATATTTTTCACTATAATTCACAGATAGTTTTTTACATGTAACTAGGTTTTGAGGGCTAACGCTCCAAGACCAATACAGGAAATGAACTTCTTAGTAACATGCTAATATTCAGAGTTAAAGATACACAATCAGATTGAATACACTGCAGAAGAAAGTTTATGTTCACCCTGTTCCCCTTATTTGGAAACTGCTTCCAGAGAATTTAAATGCTGGAGGATGAGAGAAAGATAGCCCTTTAACAGGTATGGTAAGAAATTCCCAATTAGACAGATAGCCTTGTCAAAGAAGAAACAATACCCGACACACCGAGCATTTTAACTGGTTCATCAAATTAACTATGACACTACAGTTGAGTACCATACTGAATCTAGGTTCATTTATTCACATACACGTGAGGAAAACATTATGTCCAACTACTCAAAGTAAAACGTTCCCAGCCAATTAAGCCTTATGTAAGTCTCCAAAGCAGCATTTAAGATGCCATTAAATGTTTTATACAGTAGTAAAGCACAGAAGTAACTTTTCATTAGAGAATGGAATTGCACATCAGATATGACTGAAATGGAGAACTATACAGACTGAAAGTCCGCATGATGCAAGTCAGAAGGCATGCCTGAAAGATCAGCAACCCCTGCCCCCCAACCTGAAAGCTGTTTATATAGTACTGACACAAACAGATGCCTGGAATCATTACTAGAGGGAAATCCCAAAGGTCCTTGCACAACATGTATCAGGACTCAGTTCTGAATGTATTCAAGTCACCCAATACACAAACGATGGGCATTTCCTCGACAGGTTGTCAGGCATCCAGCTGGCATCCTAACAACAAGACATGTGGTATGTCTTCATCTGTCCTTACCTGATGCCCTATAAACCCACAGGAAGAACCAGTGAAGCTATGAAGAGGAAGGTCTACCTCCCCACATTTCTAAGAGAGGTTGCTGGCCAACACTTAAGTACACCATATTCAACTGAAGACAACAATACTACCAGATTGGAAGAAAGTGTCTCTCAAACTCTTAAAACTGCTTCTTTGGTGGTTTATAAACTAAGTATCACTCAGCTTTAGAGCATGTTCTGAATGCTCAAAAACAGGAACAGGAGCAAATTCCCCCACATCAAAGCTTTTAAAACTATCTGTAGTTCTTATCCATTACTCACAGTAAGCTTGTGTTTATTCTATGTGAGTAGATTGGTACTACAATTACTCTGGCAGGTGACCAAAAAAACTGGGTCTGAGGCAGGATTACTCCATTAGCATTCAGAACTGTGACAGCCCCTATGTACAGGTGTTGAGCACAGGATGAACCAATTAGATTTACTTACATGTACAACTATCTTTTGACTTGAATAGTTCTCTAAAATTACAGAACATATTTTCCAGGTAGTGACCAGTCCTGTTTCCAAGTCTTCCACTCTCCTCTTATTTACATGATACGCAATAAAGACTTACATGAAAATTAACCTGCTCCAAGTTTGAGGTGTTATGGAGACTGTTTCAGATACAACACACAGATCTA
This sequence comes from Aquila chrysaetos chrysaetos, assembly GCF_900496995.4. Taxonomy (NCBI): domain Eukaryota; kingdom Metazoa; phylum Chordata; class Aves; order Accipitriformes; family Accipitridae; genus Aquila; species Aquila chrysaetos. The sequence goes on from NC_044030.1 coordinate 32,159,056, forward strand.
CAGAATTCACAGAACTTCAAGATTTTGGAGCTCCTAACCAGTGCCACTTCAGTACATATTTCACTGAGTGCTCCTCTGAAAGTTTCTCCAAGAATCACATTCAGGCTCCCATTCTGATGCAGCCAAAAACCTGACTGCAGGTAAAAAAATTACCAATATGCTGCAGCACATTCAAATATGAAGAATTTACACATGTCATGGTTTCAAATGAGGAAAGCACGAACAAGGTTTACATGGGACAAAGTTCTAAGCAGTCAATAAAACAGTCTCTGAATGGAGCAGCCATACAGGCTCTGGAACAGATACTCTTTCAGAAAAATGTATCTGTAAGGCAAAGAATTCAAAATGATGGCTGTCTAGAACAGATAAAAGCAAAATGCTTCAATGAAGACGGATGAAAGAATCCTCCTTGCAATTAAATGAAGAAAAATTCTAATTAAAGCAGCTCATCACACAAGTTTTGCAGTATACAGCAAAAAGGAAATCTTTAAAAGCATTCTTTCTTCTACAGTGTCACTGCACAGAAGAAATGTAAACTTCCATTCTCACTTTTTCAGTGTCCTAAAGAAAACAGAGTTGGAAGTTAAATAAAGATTCTGGGAACAAAGTAAGAAAGATGGCCAAACTTTTGAACTGAATAGTTAAGAAAAATTCCAAACTTAACTGCATTTAATCTGCCCAAGATAGAACATGCAAATCCTGTATTGTTCTCTGAAGCTAAATAATTGAACAAGAACTTCTACAAAAAAGGTCTGCATACCTGTGGGAATAGCAAAAATGCCAATCACAAACACATCAAAAGCTAATGACAGTTTGTTTAGCTGATCCTCTGATTTCCCTCAAGCTTTGGTATGATCCTCATGATGATGATTAAATACCTATTTACTGATTGGAAAACTGAAATTCTCCATCACTGCAAACATACACACACACATGCAATAACACCAAGTCAAATTCTCCTTTAAAGACTCTTTCTAGTTGAGCAGACTAATTTCTGGGAATTTTCCAAGTCCTGGCGTCTTATACACTGATTTGGATAAAACAAGATGATGATGATGATGACGCAAAGGGCCAAGCTAACGGAAAAAAGGGCAAATGATCTTATTCTTTAGAGGACCTGCATATAAAAGGTAACTGCTGCATCTACTACATAAACAAACAAACAAAATCCCTCAAAATTACCAGGTGGTCTAAAAAACTCTACCTATAAACCTTACTTCATGAATGTAAGTGTTTTCAAGTAAGGCAGAAGTACCAACTCCAACTTCCCTGCTGAGCAAAGGGCACAGGACAACAACCAATTTGAAGAGAGTGGTAAATAGATTAGCATGCAGGTAAAAATATCTTTTCCTTAGATATGTTGTTAGCTTAGTCCAGATGTCAGGAATTCCAGCAGTACACACTGTTCTATCAGAGGGGAGAGGCTTGATGAGTACTGTCAAATTCTGTGTTTCTGGTCCTTGCTTTTAGAGAATATGAAACAAGCCATTTATTAATTAGAAAAATAAAAATCTGAGTTCTTTCCAGCCTCCTGATTATACTCCTGCATATACCTCCTTCCACATCTTTCTCATAACGCACAGCAAACGTACATGCACATGCTGAATAAATATGCCTTCACCTAGAAAAAAAAATTTAAAATGTGCCTGTCAGAAGTGAGATCAGTCACTGGAAAATCCAAATATTTTTCCCTTGAAAGTTTATACCTCCCTTTTTTTTCCTCCTCAACTCTAACCTCACTCTACCACTAACAATCAAAATCTGTTCCTTTTCTAATCTGAAATACAGGTCACCAGGTAAGTTTCCTTCTAAAATATAACACAAATTAAAAAAAAAAACCAAAACCCAAACACAACCCCCCCCACGTGGTAATTAGGTGATATCATGAATCTGTGTGCCCAGTTTTAGTGTTGAAGTTACTGAATCGATATTTCTCGACCCGTTTTGTTTTTACAAGTACATCAAAATCCTAAAAATCAAGAACAGTCATTGTTATTGATTATCAAAGGCTCATTTGCTAAGGAAGACCCTAACAATTAGAGGTAGCATGGGAAAAAATGAAAAGGCCACGCCCCCATGGCTGCAGAAGTGAGGCAGCCTACAATTGTATTACTGTTTTCATTTACAGTTGTATTACTGTTATGATGGAACTGGCCCATGACCAAAGAATTACCCCTTCTGGCCACAAAGAAATCTTTCATCAGATAGTGTATTTTGGTTCTTTGCAAATACCTTCCTACACAAAAGCAGCAAACTCCTCTGGAGCTCTAAAGCCCTCTTTTCAAAGTAGCTAGGAAGATACAGTTGCTTAGTAAAAAAAGAAAACTGGACTACATCACATCCCTCTAGAAGAAGATCCATTACCCACACTGCTCATCAATTAGAGGAAGAATACAAAGGAGTAAAAGGATCAGAATACTGTTTAAAGAGGACTCAACGATAGTTTATGAAGTTAGATTTCAAACCTAACAGTGTTTGGACATTATAGCTTTTCTTGGTAAAAAAACAAAACAACAGAACACCTGAACTTAATGTGAAAACTCAACCAAAAATACAAGCAGTTTTGCTTTATTATCTATCTGTAGCTACACACTGCTTGTATTTAACATTTAAATCTAACTACCACATTCTCAACTTGGCAGGAGGTTAGTAATGAGACATGAGTACAGTAGGATTCCTTAGATAAAAATCAATCTTTCAAAGAGATGATTCAGGACTATGTTTTATAACAGCTTGTCCTTGCTTTCAGTTACGACATATTTCTTTATAAGGGTACAGAGCAGTCAGGAATTTTAGTTTCACTTTTCTTCATATGAGTAATGTAATTTCAATTTGATATATACATATATATAAAAATGCTAATATTATACAAGTTGTAGTGTATTTCTTTAAATTTTTTTTCAATGTTTGAAGAAACTGAATGGTGGCAATACACCACATTTTACAAAGTATATATCCTGTATCACTGATCAAGCAGCCATGCTATTCAAAACAGTATTACCCTTAAAACTGCTGTTAGTTCTGTTTTGATGCAGATTTTCTGAACTAAAAACATACCAAAACCTGCTAGATACTCTGCTATAAACTTAAAGAAATAATGCTTACTGACCTTCTATTTATAAACATTTCAGAATGGAATGGGCCAACAGAAATCTTACGAAATTCCGCTCAGCCCTGGGCAGGCAGACCTGGGCAGCGATGCCATCAGGGCCAGGGAGCAGCTCTGCAGAGATGGTGCTGGGTATGGGAAGGTGGGCGGGGAGGGGGGCAGGCAGCAAGCTGAGCAGGGGGCCAGCCATGTGCCTAGAGCAGTATGTGTAGGGGTGATCCCCTAGGCTCAGCACCCATCAGCTTCCTCCAGGCACTGCATCTTGTTTGAGGCCTCCTAGTACAGGGGAGACATCAAACTGAAGTGAGCTCAGCAGAAGGCCATTAACATGGCAGGGCTGGAGCACTCACCCTGCAAGGAGAGGCTGCAGGGCCAGCACTGGTTCAGCCTGGAGCAGACAGCTTTGGGTCACCTAACAGCCGCCCCCATACCTACAGAGACATCAAGGAGATGTAGCCAGGCTCTTCACAGTGCTGCAGTACAGGAGGACAATAGGATATAAGGAAAAATGCCTTCCCCCACATAGACAGGCAGTGGAACAGGATACCCAAACAGCCCCTGTGCCATCTCCATTCCTGGAGGTTTTCAAGACCCAGGTGGACAAAGCCCTAACTAACCTGATCTGACCTCACAGCTTGGAGCAGAAGGTTGGACCAGAGACTTCCAGAGATCCCTTCCAACCAGAATTATCTTATGACTGATCCTGTGAAACACAGATACACAGTAATATAGCTGTAAGGCTCATCTAGACTCTAATATTCTGTTAATCACCAATGCTGTCCTGCTTTACAGACTAGACGGATCTGCTCTCAATGGGTGGGATCTCTACTCCCTAACTTGGAACTCTCCCCGTTGACTACAAAGGCAGTGCAAAAGCCACATTTGCTAGAGTAAAATGCCAGCTCAGCTGAATCTGGAAACAGCTGCTCATTCCTTCCAGCTAGAGCATCACTATTTCAATCTTTCAGAAAGTTTCCAGTACAGCTATGTCTAGCAGGAAGAAACAGCACATCCTCCATTTTTCATCATGCAGCTTCATCAGCAGCCAATCTCAGTATTCAGCCTCACAGCCAGATAGCACTGGGCTAACTGATTCAGTGTGAAAGACATGCTGCTGGGGCTGACAATGATTACATGGCAGGTATTCAGCTATTCATCCAGCAGCAGCTGGGTTCTTTGTTTCCCCAGCAGGCATCAGGGCTCTGAGCTGACCAACAGGCCTTAGCTGCCTTGACCAGCCTCAAAGCAGACCTCCATACACACTCTCTGCCCATGGGCTACTTTTAAAGTCTGACCATCTGGCCATGAACTATGCTGCAGCTGCACCCAGCCCTCCTCCTGCCTTAGATGGGCTTCCTGCATGGAACTCAGAGTTGACTTGTTATATATACTTGCTTTGTCTGGGACTGTCAACACAACCTGCTCCTGTTACCAATCCTGCCCTGCACACTGTCAGTGAGGACAGGGCCCCTGCCTGTGCTGTGGTCACCCTCAGCTCCTGGTTTGTTATTCCCTGTGGAGCAGCCCTGGTCTTGCTGCTCCCCAAAAATAAGAACCACATGCTGAAGCCATGAACAAGCACAGATGCTGATGACTATGAGAGAGGATTTGCAACCCATCTGCCAATACTGAGCAGTGCCAAAACAGCAGCTGCTGCTCAAAGGCAGGGACAACTAGCTAGGAAGCAGCTCTGCTGAAAAGGACCAGGGGATCCCAGTGGACAGCAAGCCAAACATGAGCCAGCAGTGTGACTCTGCATCACTAAAGGCAAATGATGAACTGAGCTAAATCAGTAAGAGAGTGGCCATCAAATCAAGGGATGCAATTACCCCATGTTACTTGCCACTTTCTAAGCAACATCAGCAACCCAGGGTTCAGTTTTGGTGTCTCCAATTCAAGACAGATATTGAAAGAAAATGGAGAGGATCTTGGGGGGGGGTTTTGTTATGTGTGCATGCACATGTTTGTGTCCACCAAGATAGTTACAGAGTTGGAGAACTTGACATAAGAATGGTTGAAGGAATGGGGTACATCCACCCTAGAGAAGGCTCAAGGTGGATCTCATTTCCAACTTGACATACTGAAAAAGCAGTTGTAGAGGAAATAGAGGTATGCTCTTCAAAAGGAAGCATGGTGAAGAGTTGCAGGCACAAGCTGCTTCAGAGGAAATTCTGCTTGGATAAAGGTAAACAAAAAGACCCAACATTCACTGTAGGAACTAAATGCTGGAATAGGTGGCCCAGAGGTGGTGAAACGTCCCTTGAGGGAAATATGCAAGACTTGGCTTGATGGGATAGCCTAACTCATGTCCCTGCTTCCAACAGAAGGTTGGATCAGATGATCTCCAGAGTCCCCTTCCAAACAAACTAGAGTGTTCTCTGATGCTCTGACTTAGCAAGATACACACTTGCCAGACAGATCTTGTTCTAGAGGTTGGGGGGGGGGGGGGGGAAATCACAACAGCCTCAGGCTGAATTCTGGTGAATCCAGTCAGACCTCACACTACACATTATCAAGGTAACCATTACTGAAGCAGCTCCCTTTGCCTAAGAATTACACACAAAAGATTGCAGGATCTTCTGTGACTGTATTGGGTGTGGCTGAAGTGGAGTTAATTCTCCCCATTGCAGCCCTCGGTGCTGTGCTCTGTACTGGTAGCACACCAGTGTTTTGGCTACTGCTGAGCAGTGCTTGCATCAAGGCTGACTTTCCAACATTTCCCCGCAACCACTCACCGGCAGGCTGGGGCTGGGCAACATCTTGGGAGCAGACATAGCCAGGACAGCTGACCCAAACTGACCAAAGGGATATTCCATACCATATGATGTCAGCTCAGCTATAAAAGCTAAGGGAGATGGAAGGGGGGGGGCATTTGTTATGTTTGTCTTCCAGAGCAACCACTACGCACATAACTCCTGCTTCCAGGAAGCGGCCAGACATCACCTGCCAATGGGAAGTAGAGAATAACATCACTTGTTTTCCTTTGCTTTTTTGCACATGACCTTTGCTTTCGCTTTATTAAACTGTCCTTATCTTGACCCACAAGCCTTTTGCTATATTTTCTCTCCCCTGACCAGCTGAGGATGGGGAGTGATAGAGCAGCTTTAGTGGGCAGCTGGCACACAGCCAGGGTCAAGCTACCACAGTGACATAAGCACCTGAGCTGACAAGTGAAGGTACACTTGTTCTGTACTTTTGTCAAAGTAACACAATATGATTTTGGCAGAGAATTCTACTAACAATTTGTATCGCTTTCTCTGCCAGTATAACCCCTTTAAAATGGTGGGGGTAATGAGCAAGCCACATGCTTAAAATCATAAAGTTTCAAACAACTTAGGAATCTTTTCTGGGAGAAAAAACTGGGAAATTTGCTCTGAACTTGGCCTGACAAATTGTCCTACAAAAAGCACAAAAGTACAGTGACTGCCTGGTAAGCACATTCCTGTTCTTTACACAGGCCTACTGCAATTCTACTCTTTGACCCCTCAGAAATAAACTAATTGGATTAGTGCTTTAAAGGCCACTTGTCATTACATATGAGACTTCGTATTTTATTTTAAGCTCTGTCCCTGTTACAGCAGCATATCACTCTTGGGGTGTGTGTGTGTTAAAGCATTTTTTCCAGTGTCTCTTGTGGGGACTGAAGAACAATAGCACTGCCATTGTTCTGGATCCCATCTTGCTTCAAAATTAATACTAGGTCATACATGGACTCCTGAAAGACAAATATGCCAACCAGATGGTACAAGAGGGAACACATGTGTAACCAGAGATCAGTAGGGCTTTTTATTTGTTTTCAATGTTCTCATACGGGCTCCTATACTAGTCTGAGTCTTGTGGGGGGGTATCAAAAACTACCAAGATGACAACAAAAGCTCCTTCAGAGCACCTGAAGAAGTCCATCTTCTTGCAATCTACTCTGCAACATTATTACAGTACCTAGGAACCCTAAAAACTGATCAGATGATCACTTACCTCTGTGATTTTCATGGAGGTAAACAATATATTAACTTTTTCTACACTGAAAACAATCCCAGGCACACAGGATCCTCCATGTGATTAGCTGTCCACCACAAACCTCAACTTGCTCACAGCTTTAGGCACAGAATACTTAAGCTAACTCCACAGTTATCTGCATATAGACAGTGCTGGCTAGAATGGTGATGGGAACTGGAGGTACAGGTTCCTTTTCATCAGCTGCAGATGGAGCTTGAGCAAGTGACTCAGATGCCCACATGTACTTTTAAAATCAGTAAACTGACACTGACTTCCTCTGAAGTGCTTGCATCAGTTTTGCTTCCTTCTCCTTGGTAAAATACTCATCTTTTACCAGCTGTCCACTTCCTTCCCCATCATCAGCAAAACCTGTAAGTTTACTCCTATTAAAAACAGTTTTCATACCTTTGAATCAAACCTGGTTACAGACAACAGTATTGAAGTTTATCAATGGCCAGGTAAACTACAATTCACACACCTATACTAACAGCCTTCCATTCTGTGTGTCTACTGAAGTCTTCCTTACTTAGGTAAACTACCTACTCATACTGTCATACATTAGAAGACATTCTCCTTTCTTTGACTTCCCATGTCACTAGGAAGTGACTGAAGACTTCATTACTTCTATGCCATTTAGTTTTGCACTGTCAATCTTCCCCTTGAGATTATTTCCTTTTAACCCATTAATATCTCCTGCCTTGGTGATTTTTAATATTCACTAGTACAGCTATCCTGACAACTCTGAAACAGGTCATTCTAGACTGGTTCTACCATTCATTATTGATCTTCTAATTAAATGTAACATTCTTTAACTTTCCATTTTTTGGATGTTCCTCAAAGTCACATGATCTCCTTGGCTACACAAGGCCCTTTGAAAAGTTACCATAGTTTCTCTAAGCATCTGTACAATACTGTAAAGGCACACTCCTTTATGTCCTACATTCTACAAGAAACTGTAAAATAAAAACATTTTAAGAATGACATCACAGTCCTGCCTGAGCCCTAAGGAATATGTTATTTATAAATATTCCCCAATACATTCTCCAGTATATAAGCTTACAAGGTCACCAGTACTCAGGTGCCATCAACCTTTGCTGTGGTTCACAATCTGGTGGTGATATATTCTTTCCTGTTCTTGTTCTACAGTGTTAATCAAACCAGGAGTCTTGCTGTAGAGCTGAGCTGCAGTACTTTTTTTTCCTAACACTGGTTCTGTGGAAGCAATGCTCAGATATCAAGCCATATGAAATGTTTTCTTATTCTTCTTATTTAAAGAAGCCACAGTAGCATAAACGCCAAGCAATGCAGAAGCAGCCCTTGGAATCCTACTACCCATCTTGATACTTCACTGTGAACCTTCTCCCACCTTGCCATCTGTATTCTTCATGCAGATTTAAATAGTAAAAAATAACCCCTCTCTGCCTATCAACATACACAAATAAAATGCATTAAACCAAAATATAGGTTTATCAAAGAGTTCCAAAAGAGAAATATCCAAGTTGCAAGAAACAAAGTATATTTCTTAGACATTCTAAGGTTCCGATGATAGGCATTTTTTAAAAGAGTAGTTGTTTAGAACAAGTTTCCTCATTGCAGTACACTGAAAGCTTTGACATTTAATGTTAGCTTAAGGCTTCATAGCAAGCATGTTTCAGTCCTCTTACCCCTATGATGAACATTTAAAGTTTATGGCAATATTGTCCTTTTAGCCCATGCGTAACATCCAAGAATAACTGTTGCTAAGGGGCTAAGAAGTTTGAACTGTGCATCTCAAACAGTGACCAGAATCCTGAATATACTGTACCCAGCGTATTTAACCTCCTTAGTGAGACCAAAAAAAAAAAAAAAAAGAAGCCTGAGAAAAAACATATGCAAGCTAAAATGGTGGCATGCATTTTTGATAATGCTCTATTTCCTTCCAAACTCTGGATTCCCAGGGCCTGGATTTTTGACGTCATGACCAGGCAGCTTTACAGCAAGCGGAGGCCTGAGAATTAAAAGAAAATTAAAGACATCTTCATTTAAAGGCCATTTTGAGAAATGAACTGCATGTTTCTATATATTTTCTAATCTTTAAAGCAATAAAGAAGTAGATTTTACTTCTGTTTTAATCAAAAGGTAAAGAAGTAATTCACAATTCATAAGACTTCAGCTTTTAAGAAATCATCATATTTAAACAATTCAAAACATAAGGAACAATACAGCTGGAATCGCTAAAAAAAAAAAATTTTTTTTTAAATGCTAGCCCCATGGGCTTAACATAAAAACAAAATATATGTCCAGCATCAGCAATATCTTAGAGCAGTGGTTTGTCAAAAGTATCTTGTGAGTTACAATGTGTTACAAATGATGCAACAGAAACAATAAGCACGATAGGAGACAAGAACAATTACTTTTTATTTTAAATACTGACATGGCTTTACAGACAGAAGTAATTCTTAAATTAGTAGATCTTCAAAGGAGTTCCAGGAAGACTACATGCTAGTCCTTGCCACTAATCTTTTACACGCAGTACAGCCCATCACTACCCCTGCTGTACTTACAGTCCCACCTAAGTCACCTGTGAATAACATTCCTACAAAATCTCACCAGGATTTTTCCACTCGTACGCTGCAGCACTTAGGTAAAGCATACGGGGGGAAGAAGGTTGTCACATCTTCTGAACTGGAAGTTAATTAATTAATTGGAAGTATATTTATTAGTCTGATAACCTCCTGTTAGCAGACCAAAATAAGATTAAAAATATATATGCGTCAAAAAAACATATAAATCAGTTCTTGTACGCTAAAATCAAAGGAAATGTGTCCGTTTTTTAGAACACAAGAGCTTGCTTGAGACATCTGAGTTGCTGGAGCACATCTAGAGAAGGGCAACGAAGCTGGTGAAGGGTCTAGAGCACAAGTCTTATGAGGAGCAGCTGAGAGAACTGGGGTTGTTTAGCCTGGAGAAAAGGAGGCTGAGGGGAGACCTTATCGCTCTCTACAACTACCTGAAAGGAGGTTGTAGTGAGGTGGGTACTGGTCTCTTCTATCAAGTAACTAGTGATAGGATGAGAGGAAATGGCCTCAAGTTGTGCCAGGGGAGGTTTAGATTGGATATTAGAAAAAATTTTCTTTACTGAAAGGGTTGTCAGATATTGGAACAGGCTGCCCAGGGAAGTAGTGGAGTCACCATCCCTGAAGGTGTTCAAAAAATGCGTAGATGTGACACTTCAGGACATGGTTTAGTAGGCATGGTGGTGTTGGTTTGACAGTTGGACTTGATGATCTTGAAGGTCTTTTCCAACCTAAATGATTCTACGATTTTCAGTGTGCTACTGGGGGAAATGATTAATAAGTAGAAACTTGAAAATCCATATTATGTTTATAGACACAACATAGCAGCAAATTACTAGAGTTTGAAATTATCACTTACCAAAATCTACTCTTGTTAGTATGCACTGCATTGGATGGTCAGTTGTATGCCTTGTTGTTGTTGCACCACTTTCATAACAAGTTGCACACAGATCGTAATCATAGCAAATTAAACACTTGTATCGGCGACCTCGAAAATTTCCTTTTAAACATGCATCACAGCTGACACCTGTAAACAAACAAAATTGCTTTAAAACAGCAATAAATGCACTTTATTTTTTTTTAAAAGAGGCAGATTTGTTACTATTGCCTCTCAAGAACCCAAAGGAGCCAGCCATCTCTAACACGTGCAGTTGACACAAGACTCAATTTTTAAATGTATTTACATCTTTAAAAGACACTGCTCTCCCAAAATCAGAATCTTGAATTCCTGAAGTAAAATAAGGGCACACTCAAGCACCTGAATTAATAATAGGTTAAGTTCTAAAATCTCTTCGGACGCACCTTCCTACAGGCACCTTTACCTGGTAGTATTGACTGGTATTTTGACTGTTCAGTTAGGAATCTTGGGCCAAACACTCTTAAGAGCTAAACGGTATAATGGCTGATCCAAGAGGAAAAACCAACAACAAGCAAACCAACCACTGACAAAAATCCACTAGCTTTGCAGCCTTTACTTTCACACTTCCCAATACTTTAATTCTGAAGAACATCATAACTATCCCTGGCATTATATGTGGGGTAGAAATTAGGATCTTTTTCCATTTTAAGTAACAGAAAAAAATTAATGTGTTTTTTGAAGTCAGCTGCACCAGTTCTCCCCACCCTATTTCTTTCTCAAGTTCAATCTTTGCACTGTAAAGTAGGCAAGCTGTATATGTTAGAGAAAGGCTTTATAGCTTCCAAAGGTTTTAATTTTTCTCTGCATGGTTTCAGTTCCCTCTTGGTTATTTAGTTTAGTGCAGAAGTATCATCATCTTGTAATCTGTCAAGTCTAGCACAAACTTCCTTCAATTGCAGTAGCAAATTAAGGGCCTCCACGAAAGAAACCAGTGTATACAATTAAGGCAGGATTTTGATGAACACCCTCTTTCAGCATCAGCTAAGACATGTTCTTCATAGCTTCATATGAGCACAGACAACTTTAGAGAAATAGAACTGCCAGAACAAAATATTCACATTAGCCACCTCCCTATTTTTTTTTAAGCCTAACTGCCAGGGGACTGGTGTTAATTACAGAATTTTTTTTATTGTGCTACTCTGCTCTGTAGCATCTGAACAGAAGCTTTACCACACACAATACAGGAATGCAACAATAAGTAATTTCTTTTACATCTCTACTTATTCAAACAATTTCATCATCACATTTAGATGAACGGTGGAAAAAATTTTCTCTTTTCCTTTAGTTTCTTTACTTACAAGGATAGCTTAAGGCATTATCTAATCACTTCTAATGTCTAAGCACCATGCGTATATGAATACTGAGGCTATTTGTTTAACTGCCTCACTCAGTATCTACTTTGAAAGCATCACTCTACATGGAGTACTATATAAAAAGAAAATATTTCACAAATCTTTGTTAATAGCCTCGAAGAACTACATTTTGAGGATGGCCCTGTTACCACCTTCAAAGTTTGTTTTTTTAAAAATCTCTCACTTGACATGCTTTTCTCTGAAGTTTCATCCATAAACTCTGAAGGATCTGTAACAACCTTTGATGATTTGGACATTGAGAGCGACCTAACTTCTGAGAACACCTGCTTATTAACTCTGTGGAATTAATTTCATTGCTTCAGTTGGTTTGTTTGCTTTTTTTCCATACAGAGATCTACAAAATTTTACCTATGCAGCACTGCTATCTCCCCAACAATGCATGCTATACAGAAACCACTTCTCAGTTATTGGAAGCACAGTAAGTCTTTCTGTTGCCTATTAAACTTTCTAGAAAACAGTTGATCAGCAAGTTAGACATCACACTGAAATAAGCAGACAAGTTTAACCTAAGGTCTGTCAGACACAGCTTTCCAGATAAAATACTAAGCCATCGTTCTCCAGTAAGTCGTATTTTCCCCACTTTTTTATTTTAAGCTCAAAACAGTTGATTTAATGCAGATGTAAGGCTCTTTGCAACAGTCAAACTCCTCCTGTCACATGTCCTCTCAAACATCTAGATTGTTCCTACTTGAAGACAGACATCTTTTAAAGAAGTTTTCATTTACACGTTTTCTTTATGCTAATACTTCTCCATATCATTCCAAACTGCAACCCTCATACACTTTGTGATATTAACTTCAGAGAAATTCAGCCAAACATAAATCACAACATAATGTTTGCATTTAAAACTTCAGAACACTTCCAGTGGAAATGTAAAAGGTCTTCAAATGAGAGATGAATTTTGCTTCTTACAATCAATTATCAGAAAGTCTACAATCTGATTCTAACACAAAAACTAGCATTAGCATAACACATCACTATGGCTGGTGAAGTCAGACCAAGAGAACAGCAAAGTTATAGTGGCAGCATGCTTTCTATATCTCTCAAGGTTAGTATTTTGCCACAACTACCACATCCTTGCCTTCGACAAACAGGCTAACGGCAGGGGATGCACCAAGTTACTTTTATATCCTTTTGTGTAGCACAGAATGAAAACCACAAAAGGGAAAATGATAATTAAATTAAAAGCCTCAGTTTGGGAGCTAAACCCATGCCTAAATCCCAAGACCTCCCCCCGAATTCAGTAGGACCTCTTTTCCAGAAGTTACATCACTTATTCTTCCTTTTACAACAGTGTCAAAGTCAAGTCTGTTATAGTTTTTCCCGTTCTTTAAGCCTATTACTTGGCAGCTAAAACCCCACCCATCTATCCAACCTGGGATCTGGAAATTGAAATACCCAAGCAAATAATCTCCTCCCACCCTATTCCTTCTACTAAACACTTATTTCCCTATGAAAGCTTTGATTTGGTTTTAATTTTTCTCTATTTTAATCTTTACATCAACTGAAATTCCAGAAGTTCATTTCTTTTCCCTGCACAAACCCCAAACACTAAAAGATAACATATTCCAGTCAACACAGCATGTCTTTCACCAGATGTCTATCCAACATTTCCCTGCATTTACCTTACATTTGCAAATACAGTAGGTATGCTACAGATTCAAGAATGTCAGATTAGACTGGATGCGTCCACATTAATCACAGATTTTGAGAAGAAAACATGGTCTGGAGTGGTTTACTTTGAAGCAGGGAACAAAAGCAACCAACCAACCAAAAGAACAGCCCAAAGCGTGACAAGGATTTAGATACTCAGCATACATTTCCAACTTGCACGAAACACTACTGACTTTAAAAGCATTCTTGAATGAAATTCTATCAACCCCAAATGAATTGCTGTTCAGTGAGGACTTCTGATTCACCTTTTGCAAAGCAACGATTTGGAATGATCAGAGTAAGAAATATCGATTTTAGTTACAGATTACATTTTCATTATCATAGATGATAGAGGTGGCTTCCTCAAATGTTTTTCTACTTTATTATTGCTATACAAGTACCCACATATCCTACATAACATATATCACATCTAATTAAAACCTTGCTGCTCACTGACTTTTTTTTTAATGCAACACTGTTCCACTAGAGGGTAGCATTGTGCTAAAAGCCTAAAGGGTTGGCGTTCACTTTAATTGCCAAACTTCCAAGTTCTGAAAGTTTCTTCAGCAGTATTCCCTCACAATATCAATAGTCTCAGTCTCTCCAGCTTCACATTTTGGGTGATATGAATCAGGACATACTCAACAGTCCCATTAACAAAGTATGCTTTACTCCTTCAGTAAAAAATTCTCACTACTTTGATGTCAAGTCATCCCACATCTTCACCTGATGCAGGCCAATTACTTCAAGGAAGATATTATCGCACAAGCATTTTATATATAGCATGCTGAGTAGTGATTTTTTAATTTTTTTTTTTAAAACAAAACAAAACCCCCCTCCCCAACACCTTTCATACTTTGATCCTGATAGCCAAATATAATTTGGTCTTATGACACAGAATTGTTTTTGCTAGGAATTAACTAAAATGAAAGCAACTTCTCCTGGGTTTAACAGAGACACCAAAGGGAGCACATAATCTGATTTCATAATGGAGAGAATAACACTGGACAGACATGGGGTTCAAATATTACATACATCAGGATTAATTTGTTTTTACAATTACAAACAAAGCTAAGGTAACGTCAATTATAGTGTCCTGAGCAGCCCAAGCCATTAGACACCCATTTGTAACAGAGCAAAGAGTTTTTTCCCCACTGGGCCTCCTCAGATACTATGGGCAATCAGAATAATATTAGAAGCCCAATAATCTGGCCCAGATAAAAGTGACCTGAAAAACTGTGGACAACTCAGGGTTTTGTTTTTTTTTCTTATGAAGAACATATGGTCAAAGATAAGCTATATAGAGACACTGGAATATGTTCCTGCATCAAACAATGTGAGCTGCTAGGCTTTATCAATACTTCGCGTGTATCATTTAATTTTTAGAAGTTTCAGAGAAAATGCCATCCACTAATCACTAGGAAACATTTAAAATACATACGAAACCTGGATTTGAAGCATTCAAACAATGAAGACAGCAACATTTGGCTCCCAAGAGCAGTATTTAGCCTGTGTGCTATCCCTGAGAATTAAACTCCTTTGTTTTAGCAAGACATTGGAAGACATTAGGTTCATGGGTAGTTTTACCATTTAACATTCCTGTCAGCAGATACATGCCCAAAAACCAACCTTCCGGCCTGTAATTTAGGTATTGTTTTTAATTCATCAGTGCTCAGAGTGAGGATCACTGAATTTCTTTAATGTCCAACATAAATACATGATTAGCCTGTCAAAATGAAAATGCCAGTTACTTAAGCATTTCTTCCTACCATAAGGAAGGACTGAAGTACTAAAGGTGTTCACCCTTCTCAATGGCTGACAAAATTACATGCAAGAGTACCACACTGAATTTCAAGGGGACTGGACAAACTTTAAGGTTTCTTACCTTTCAAAACCCCAACTTAAGCATGCAAGTGAAAATTAAAAAGTTGTGCTGCCTCTTTTGTGGTGCAAAAGGTTGTAATCCGTGTACTGCATTTTATTTTTATATTCTGAAGAGCATAAGTAACACTTTAATACTTTTAATATGCATCTGATACATTTCAGTGTAAGATGCTCTTTCAGTGGGTTGGTTGGTTTGTTTTTAAATAAATTTGCTTGATATCAACTATCTCATCTGTAGTCCACAGACCACATGGCAACCCCAGGCCTTAAAGCAAGACATTCTACTGAAGTAGTTCAGTTGTTTCCAAGACTGAAGACAGGAAAATATATGCCATTTGGTAACATTAAAAAAAGAAATGCCGAATGTTTCTCACTTTAATAGCCTCATCTCATAATGTAAACTACTGCCTGATTTCCAGAACAGAAAATTCTCTTCTTTCTGTGAAAATTTCACCAGAAATTCAGCCAAACCATAGAACTTTGATTTTTGTTTATTTTTTTCCTCACATGTTTACTAAGGCAGATTGTGAAAACAAACATCAAGGAGACCTACAACACAGAGCATACTCCATCACTCTGGCAGCTCCAAGTGCTGAACAGAAAATTCACACAGCATACCCTTGAAGTAACTAAAAATGCTCCATCCCCTCACACATCCTGTGTGCAACAGGGCTGAACATGCAGTATCTTCCTATAGCAGAGTGGAAGAAGCAGCAACCAGACTAGCATGTCTGCAAAAAGAGCTAGCAGGATTAAAGCTGCAGGCAGAGATGATGTTGACTTGGAATTGGAAAGGGGGGAGGAAAGGGAGGGAATCAGGCCTACATTAGACCAGAAGGGCAAAGAGGCTTTTATTTGCTGGACAGCACTCCTCCTGCCTCTCCAGAGTCTGGAGGAGAAACAGGCACCCGAATCTTGTCATTTCCCTGTTGTCAACAAGTTTCACGAAGCCCACATGCGCAGTGTCTGGTACTTGTCTAGCGCTGGTCTAGAAAGAAAGAATGGAGTAGTACTGCTGGCCCAGCAAGTTCTAGCCTTGGTCCTAACACATGAGCATCAGTCAGCGTGCTACTAAAAGGACTTCTTCCATTTTTGCTTTTGCGCCCCAAGTTGTGGAAGTTACACACAGAATGGTTTCAGTCACCTAGGGCATCAGGACAAGCGATTAGTAAGCACTGCAAAACATGCCCAACACTATGCAGGAATCATGCAGGAGAGATGGCTCCCCACAGCAACAGTCACCTGCCTTTCCCATGAAACTGTCCTTTTCTCTCTGGAATCCCCCAATTCATTCATTCATCATGCCTTCCAATTCTGACACCACAACAAGAATCTCCCACAGCTGACTGCCTCATATCTCTGTTTCAGATGTGCGATAAAATACATGTCTCTATTTCATCCTCAGAGCAGTCCATCCTTTGCACCAAGACAGTCAGGAAGGAGTGTCCCAGACACAAACTATTATCTGGCCAAGTAATTAAACTTATTATCTTAATGCCTATGTGTAAGGGATGAAATAAAGTTGTTCTAGTTAGCTTCATTCTGCTGCTTCCTAACTTGGATTTGTAACCTTTAAAAGTCAGTCCATCAACTTCTGTTTGAATACACAAATTATTTTAATAATGTAGTACTAAAATCAGTCAAAGAACAAAACTGCCATTACAACCATTTATATTTCCCTAAAACACTATCAAAAATTCACTGAATACTGAAAAAGCCACTCAACATCTCTTCTCCAGATGCAACTTTGAAAGGAAGGCCACAATATCTAAATGTAACAAGTAGGGCTGTTTTTACTCCTTTGAAAAACATACTGAAATGCTAACAAAGTATTTGCAGTTCTTCAACACCTTAATCAAAAAATTCCTAAGTCACCTCACTTCAGGATTTACTACTTTCACAGGCAGGTTCTATGTATCTCATGTATCCATCATACTGCCCAGTAGATGGCATCCCACGACACCAAAGACATTTATACAGCAGGTCCAAGAACAACTTTACCACCATCAAAGCAAATATAAACACCAAGTGAACATTTTAATTTTTTAAAAATAGACAACAGAAACACTGGTGGTTTCACTACACCTTAGCTGAAACTGGCTGAAAGAGGGAAGTTGTTTTCTTACAACCCCAGATGGATGACATAACAGCCAACTAGTAAACCCTGTGCACGCAGCTTTCTTTTAAATATTATCTTCTCCAAAAAAATTCCAACCAAACAAAACCCCATCAATATTAATTTATTGATCACTGTCCGAATATCATTGCCCAAGTACCAAATCACTGAAAAAGGAGACAGTACACAAACACATCTGTAAGATGAGGTTTAAATATTGCTCACGTACTCTGACCTGAAACAAGCCAAAACAGGTTCCGTACAAGCACACAGATAGAATCTCAATCGATTCTTCTCAATATTAAACATATATTCTCTCTACACAATAAAAAGACTAATCACTTTCTTTGTTAAAATTTTACACACAAATCCACAGATTCTTCCATCTCTATAGATATACTGCTGGGACACCACACATATAAACCAGGAACTGCTCTAGAGGCTTCTGAAAACTCTGGACTTACTATCTAGACATCGTTTTATCAAGAATCACTATAGAGCCTATGACGCAAAAACCCCCAACTTTCCTGACAACCTAGGTAGAATACCTTCCAATCTTCTGTAACAGAGAACAAACTTGTCTACATTCAAGAAAGGACAGACAAAATAATGCACATCCCTGTGCCAAAATACAGAAAGCAAGCAGATACGTAAAAAGGATTTTAACAAGTTGATAGGAGTCCTGCAAAACTCATTCAGATAAGATGAGAAAGCAGCTACAGGAGACCAATTTTCAAAACACATTTTTTAACTAGCCTACCCTGTTTCTAAGGAATTTTGTTTAGCAAAATATAAATCCACTGTTACTGGAAGACAGCTATTATGTTTGAAACCTCCTAGAAGATTATTGCTATGCCTTCTATTTTCTGTTTTATCATTTTCACAATTTACTGCAAACACCACAAAACAGAAACAGATATATTAGCCCCCCAAAAAGCATAGTAAATACTTACTGACAATCTAAATAGTGTTTTCTAGGCTTCATATCCCGATCACACTCTTCACTAATTGTTCCTTAAGTTCAGAGAAAACTAGGTTACAGTTTTAAATCCTGGCCTCCTACAGCACAAAGATGTTTTCATTCAGGGTACCACAGACTTCTAAATTTTCAACAAAGAATGTCAAGTATCTTCTCTGAATACAGAATTACATTTAACATATTTAAACATTTAAAAACCAGCAGAATTCTTAACCTGTCATGAGAACTGATTTAGTGAAAGGTTTTCCCAGACATGTTTAAGACATTTAAAGTATAACTAGAAACGGTGTACATTGCAAGGATTTTTGATCAAGCAGATTTGGATTTATAATTTAATATTTGATACTCTGTCCCACATGTCTCTTATAACTCAATTAATATAATTTAATTTGACCATCAAAACCATCACAACATGAAAGCCTGCTAGAGTACTGTAAACACATTAAAATTAAACTAATTGCAACACATTTATCAGAGCGCAAAAAGTTTGTAATGTGGCAGCGAAGGGCACTGGCACCAGACATGATCTTACTTAACAACTCTGTTAATCTGGAAAATGGCAAACAGCATGTGAATTCTATTAACAGAAAAATACTTAAACTGAGGAAGCTGTAAACAGTGCCAGGGCAAGAAAATAACTTTAACAGCACTGGGGTAAATCCTGTATCTAGTAAAATCAATGGCAAAGTTTCTCATTTAATAGAACAGAAACAGGTTCCTGAGTTTCTTTCAGGATTAAAGAGACAACAGAAAGATGCAGCCCAGGCAAACATCAACTGAAAGAGAATTGGGCTGGTGGGAAGAACATCACACAAAAATGAGTTTTGTAGGTGTAAGAAAGATGAAGAAACATTGAGAAAATAAAGAAATTAAACAGAAGAACTGGTACTTCTCTGTTGAGCCCTGCAAGAATTAAGATGTAGTCTTCTCAGAAAATAAACCTTTGCTTATTTTGATTTAGTGCGTTATTTAGTAAGAGTAACAAAAAAAAAAAAAAGGGAAAAACAAACAAGGTGAACAAGACACATGTCCAGTCAGGCATGGGAGAGAACTGAGTAGTACAGCTCAACTGAGCAGAAGTTAAAGTGCTTGAAGACTCGATAGTCTTGACTCCTTTTTCTATGAGCCACTGTTTCAGACAGATAAGAGAAAAACATCATAACTCAATACACCCGGCAGAGGCAAAATCCATCAGTTTTCCTTGTAAACTCTTACCTTTGCAAAAAGCTTAGCAGAAATTAAGTATTCTACTTCGGTACACCCTATGCATAGCTCTGGTGTCTGGAATACACACTCGGCTTTACCTCCTTTTGCACTGTCAGACTCACTCCTGACCCTCTTAGACTTAAACATTCCCCAAACAGGCAAATGCAGCAAGCTTTTCTCCCCGGCAGCACAGAGAGGTTAAGATTTAACACAGGCAGCAATGCAGGAACCAGGCCGCACTGGCTGGGTAACCAGAGAGGTAGAAAAGACAAAGTTTTCATGCAGCAAATGTTCCAGCTCTTGCAGTAATGCCTTGTGATTGTCTCACAATATGACACTCATGTCTCACGATAGCCGAGACTTACAGTAAAGACTTGCACAAGGTGGTCTGGAAATACACAGACTTTTCATGTCAGGAAAACACATCCAGAAAGCAGCTGAGAGAGAGAGGGAAAGAACAAGTGGTTCTCTTCTTCATTAAAGAAAGCAGTGATGTCCAATACACAGCTGGCAGCCATACCTAGATTTCTCCCTGTCACCCAACTAAGTTTACAGACAGGAGCACAAGAACACTTTCAAACTTACAGCCTACCTTCAAAATCACCATTCTGAATGGCACCACAATGGCATAAAAGAAATTTATCTTTCCTGAACACCACAAGAGGTCTAGGAACTTGTAAAAATACTTGAGTTTCTCTGAACTCAAGACAGAACGATAACATAAATTTATTTAAACAATGGCAACAGGAGGTCAAAAACCTACAGTATATTCATTTAAGTAGTAGCAGTGTTCTACCCTGGGCTTTCTCAGGCATTTTGCGTACTATGAACATAAACAGACTGCCTTGGCAAACACTATTACTCCCACTCTTTGTTACAGAGAACAGCTTCTCAAGCTGATAACATGCCTGCAGAAGCTACAATTGCTTATGATGTGAAAGCTACACAAGAAAAGTGCTGTGGGAAATGCAGTAACCTAAAGCAAAAAAGGTTTCATGCCTATTTCAGTCTGGCTTTGAGTTTGTTCCATTCCTCTCCCCTTCTTTCTGATTCTCCATGGCACACACTTCTTTCCTAATTGCTTATGTTCCCTGGATTGGCAATCCAGCCATTTGCCAGCCATACCAAATGCCTACCTTTCTCTTTCTTCCTTTCATTAGGAAGAGTTTCATTTAGCTTTATTACTTGTAGTTTCTTTTTTCTTCTCCTCTTACACCACATAGGCATAAAGAACCAAAGACTATCAGAACACTACCTTCTGAACACTTCCCTGACAGTCCCATCCATCCTTTACACATCTATCCAACTTACTTTTCAGAATAATTTACTAATCACTCTATTTGAAAATGATGAGATCGTTTTCCTAAATAGCTTTCAATCTATCACTAAACACTAAAAGCCATTACTGATTTACAGATCACAGTTCATAGTTTTTTCACTGTAATTAGCTCAATCTCTTAAAACTCTTTTTATTAAAGAAAAACTGCTTTAAAAAAAATATTTCTGTTCAAACCTCTCCTCAAAGTAAACCTGATTCTCTGGAAAACCCCTACACAATTTGATTTTTAATCCAACACACTAAAAAGGAAAGCATCACTTGGGACAAGTATGAAAAAAATAATTGTAAGTCTGTCAAACCAGACAACAAGGGATCAATTTACTGTAGAAACATGAAATACAAGTTCATCAGCTTCACTATTATTCTGCCATAAAATCCCAATCATATTAAGAAATTTCAGGACAGGAAGGAAGAGTTCATTTTTATTCCTAGAACTGAAAGCAGCCACCTACAATTTCAAAGAGAAAAAACAATCTCTATTTTTATCTGTATAGAAACCGAAGATACATTAAGGTCACTATTTAGAGCACCTATTTTCAGTTGGAGAGGGAAACAACAACTCTGAACAAAACAATCACTGTGGTTTCAGTATAACTGTTTTGTTGCAGGTATAAACACTAAAAGGCAGAATAAAGACAAAAAAATGGGATTTTTGTTCTATCCTGCCAAAACTCAGATCTCTCAAATCCTCACGTTAAATTTTAATGAAGCAAATTGCCAAGCACTCTAACTTGGACCACAAGAGTCAGACAGGTACCACAATTCCCATCACCTTGCTTCAGAAAAAAGCCTTCTGCAGTCCTTCATCCTTACTCTGCATAGGAGACAGTCATTCAGCCTCGCTCTAGAACAAGACATTCAGAATTAAACAATGTCAAAAACATTTGGAAAACCGCATTTGCACAAAGGATCAACAGCCAGATGGAAACAGTCTGAAACTTACAGTTGCAGAGGAATACTTAGTGCAGGAACCTAATTTAATGACCGAACTACAAAAATCTTATTTCCCACAGAGTTCTAAAAATTTGGAAATTGAGCTTTAACAAAAAAACGCTTTTTGAAATTAAAATAACAGACAGCAATTTATAGACATGTTTTTCTTTATTTGCTGAACTACAAGAACAAAGCAGGTGCCTAATAATACAGTATTTTATCAAAACAGATAAAACATACCTCACTTCATAATTTAAGAAACAAGGAGAGGGAGCATGAAACCCCATTAGGTCTCACTACTACATAGGTGTCACGCTGCAGTTGCAAAATGCACAGAACAGGATTTTAAGAATAAGAAAAATCAACTGTACAAACAAATCTGATAAATCTTCATTGAAAGAAGTTTTTACATGATCTGCCTGTTAGAAAATAATTGAGCGCTATAATATAAAGATACTACTAAAAAACAGCATAGATAATGAAGCTGGGGGAGACACCAGAGATTTTCACTGTTTTACCTCAATTTCTGCATCTTGGAAGGACAGACATAGTGCATTCATAACATTGAAAACCACAACTTTTTCTTTATGTTTTCAGACTAACTTATAAGCTCTGTTCTCCATTTCTACCAGACTCTGCTTGAATTCCACACAGAAAGGTAGTTTTCGTCCACTAAACTGCTGAGCTATTTCAAGTTCAGATGTTTGTCATCAAAAACACTCATTGTCATACCTGCATCTTCTGTAGTTAGTACCTTCTTCAAACACATAAATATTTTTTAAGACTGTCTCACTGCACACCATGTTGGATTCTAAAGTTTGATTTGGGAACACGTCAAACATGCAACCAGTATTACCACCAAAAGAGCACAGCGTTCTAGTCTACAGATACCCATAACTGAAGTTGGGTATAAGCGTGAAACTCTATCCATTTACCTCGGCAGTCTTCAAGGTGGTGTCACTGGGGAGCAGGGACAAAGAGAGACCTTCAGCCCATTCAGCAGAACAGCATGTCCACATTCCTGGTATAACTTTAAGCCAACTGCCTTTTTAACAGGTTTTCTGAACTCTCTATCAACTGTTACAACACACCAGGTCCTACAGGAAACAGTAAGCATTAACTACTTTCCTTCCAGACTCTTCCACATGTGCTACAGCTGGCAGCTACCTTATTTTACTGATACATCTTTCAGCAGAGCAATAAAACTCAGAAGCAATTCAGCACCTCTTGCCTTCCCAAAGCTTACAATTCTACATTAATTTTTCAGGAAGAAAGAGGTATGACACTGCATCTGAAATACTGTCCACATAAAATATAGAGTTGTGAAGCTTTTGGGGGATTTGCAGACATCTTTCAGTACAGGCAACAGACTCACACACAGCAACTTGGAGCCTACAGTACAGCCAATAGTGAGTCCATTTTTCTTGTGTACGATTAGAAGATGCCTTACAATTGCTGCAGGAAGAAAACAAAAGGATTCACAACCCTATTACTTACACACAACTTCTTTAGTCTTCTTTACCCCTAAGGTCTGCTTCGACTTGAATATAGGTCATCAGATCATTCAAAGTATTTCCTCTGTAGTTTCTCATTTCTGAGAGACATTCCTCAGAGTCCCAGCAGCTTCTCTAGAGTTCCTGGATTAATTGGAAGAAACTGCAGTATGGACCTTCACAATTGCTATACACTGCCAAGATCTCCAAATGCTTAGCACTATGAAAGCACGCAGGCAGTGCCATCTTATAGATTAGGGACATTTAATGCAATGTCATATTACACAAGCTAAGAAAGTGTCTCATTTCTTCAAAAGCATTAATTTGTGAGTAAGAACATTGGAAGAAAGGAAAAATAGGTTTGGAAGAAGCTCAACACAAAGTTTAATGGAAGCACTACAAACAGTATTCATCAGCTGCTGACATGAAATATTTGCTCTGAAAAAATACATCATGGTATTCCTCAAAGCTACAGAGTCTGGAGTTCTGCACCTCAATTATCACCCCAAAGTACTTTATTCATGGCTGGATAGCTGTACTCTGGCATGTAATTCTCAACAATCTGCTCCTTCAGCTTTCTGGTCACTTTCAGAACATGGTTTAGTAGGCATGGTTGGTGGTTGGACTTGATGGTCTCAAAGGTCTTTTCCAACCTAAACGATTCTATGATTCTATGATCCCTTGAATTCCTAATGCTTCCAGGAACAAAATATTAAGTGAGCTTTGACATACAATGAGAATGACACCTCTCAGTAGCTGGCTCCAATACTTAAGAGCTGGATAACATCATAGACTACAAAACAACCCCAAAACCTATTAAAATCCTCAATTTTTTTTTTTTAATGTGACATCATCAGTTAAACTTGAGAATTTGCTTCCTGCAGATCCTCTGCTTCTAAATAAACTTCAGACAGCAGTTTGGAATAACACAAGAATGTTATCAATAGCAAACTCTACAACTACAAGTTTGACTAATAACAGTCAATTATTCTAAGGAATCTTCACTTTTAAAGCCACTCTTCTGTAGCAAAATCTTAAGCCGTTTTCTCAGCTCCTCACAAAAGTCTTCCAGAATAAGGAACACTTGGTATGCTCTGGGATCCTGCCTGGGAATTCACAGGCGTTATGCCAAAACAACCCTGGAAAAGATACTGGCAGATCATAGATCACAGCATCCATTCTTTCTGCATTCAGGAGGGCAAATAGGTTTATTCACCTTCGCAGTTTTCCGAAATTGAATATAACCAAGGGAGAAGAGAGCTGGAAAAATCTATCTGACCTCCTCCTTAGTCAAGACACTCTGCACAGTTTCTACTCCATCTTCTTAAATCTGTAAGGTATCTAATTAGTATAATTAACAAATACAAGTCTAAACAATGAAAAAAATTGGTCATGGTTTACAGCAGAAGTAACCAACTTCCAGCTGGAGATCAAACTACACTTACTGACACTTTCATCTTATCAGAACCATACAAACGATAGCAGGGGACAGGTATGGAATAAGATCATATGAGCTATCTTATGCACATCTCTACAGCTTACTTTTGCAAAGCTCAGTCTTTCTTCAAGAGCATCTTAAATTCTCTTTCCCAATCCTACCTCACTTTCCACAGCTAGGTTTAGGTAGAGAGTCTACTCTGGACTAACAATAATTCAGGTGCTGAAGTTAGTGGCCTTATTTATTTTCGGAAAGTAAAGAGAAAGTCAGAAGAAACTTTGGAAACTGCAGTGGTAGGACTACGTCTGTCCAGTTGCAACCTATGTTCCACCGCTACTACTCTTGGTGAAGCTGCTCTCACAGATCCAATTTCATCTGTGAATTACAAGGTGCTTCTCCCAACAGAAATTTTCCACTTGCAGAGACAATCCACACCTCAGCTTGCATACTGATATATACATAATATCTGTACACTAAACACCGTTTGTGTTAGGCACATCTCATTGTTACTGCCTATATTAAAAACATATGCAAATATTTGCAATAATTAAAGCATTTACTTTCTTGACATGAAAGCGAGGTGATGGTATCCTGAGCACAGACAAACCTTTGTGCCCAAACCACAGACTTCTTGAGTCAATTTCATTCTAACTATCTCAAAAGAAAGACCAAACGACAAAGGTTTATAGTCAGACTCCCAGCAGTTTCACATTCACTCCAGGTGAACACCAATTTCTAAGCATATACAGCTAATACACACACAAACTGATAAGTTATGCAAAAAAATGTATTACCAGTAAAACTGAATGTTGTTTCTTACTAGAATTATTTATATGGAAGTAAAGACAGAAGTTACTGACAATCACACAAGAAGTCCTTACATGACTGACCTTGAAAATCTTGTATGATCTATTGCTGCTGGAGCTAGGATACTTGAGATAGGTATCCGCAGATAGCACCTTTTTAACAGCTCATAGCACTGCTCTCCAACCACCCACCTCCAGGATGCCTCCATTCAGCCTCCAAGTAATTCTAATGTTGTTCTAGGCACATGCCCAGGTGTTTGCTTCCAGAAGCTGCCATGAAGTTCCTGCCATACTATCAAGCACCTGGAGAACAACTCTGTTGGTCTGCAGAGGAGCAGGATTTGTTTAGAAATTGGTTTAAAATTACAATCCAAATATGAATATTGATATTCTCAAACCACTTTATCCCATCTGTCACATTAATTCACGCTAATTTCTACACTAACTGTTTATACATAAAGACTTCATCCCATCCTTTCAATTTTTTTAGGGTAAACGCAGTCTAAGAGAGCTGGCCAATAGTAACTATTGCCTTCAGCCAAAAATACTGGCTGCTTTAATATCAGTAAGCTAACAAAACTCAGACCTTAAATATCCTTTAACACTAGGAATCAAGTGTTACTGAAGAGTTTTGTAAACAGTGACTCTCCTGAACAAATAATTGAAGAATTTATCAGTCATAACCTAGACTAGTAAGTAAAATCTTCAATACTAAAGCCACCTTGTCTCATCTAACAAAACCAAAACACAAATCTATCTCTGTAATAGGTCAGAGAAACCACTGCCTAAAAACATTTTCAGCAACAGCTATTTTCTGAAATAAGCGAGAGCTAGTTGTGCTACCGAGAAATAACAGAGCTTTCCTTTTCAAAAAGGCTTACAGGGACAGGCATTAAACTTCTATTGCACTTGAACCCAATATGGGTCTACAGCTTCCCCAGGTGTTTTTGAAAATCCCACCCTAGAGCTCTCTACGGAGGAAAGTAGGAGAGGAAAAGCACAGTAAAGGGAAGGAAGAACAACGACAAGGAAGTAAGAGGGTGAAAGATAAGAGATCAAAGACAAAAAGAAGGAAAGCAAAGAAGATAATTTATCCTACCAGAGACAGCACCTCTTGTCAGTCAAGACAAGAAACATTGCCTCCCAAAAAGAATCTGGCACCAGGAAGTGGCAGAGGTCATGGGGGAAGACCAAATCTGACCTGAGGTAAGAAAAAAAATGGAATTACGATTATTTTTTTTTTAACCTTATCTGTTGCTTCATCTTACTTTTGCAATGTATTTTTTAAAAAACAATTTATTTTTTTTAATTAATGTCTTCCTTCAGCTGGATTTTGTCAGTGATGACAGTGGGATGATCCAAATCAAATGTGGAACAGGATCAATAGTATTTTAATAAAAATGTGAATATCTATGTAAATACTGAAATTAAAAACACATTTAAAATACTATAGTGAAGCTGTATGAAATGATAGCTGCAAACAGTATATGCCACTGAAATGTCCCAATGAGTCAAAAATTTGGAAGAATGCACTTGCATCTATAAAACTTACTGCAGTGGAGTACAAAACCACTAATTCCTATCTTTAGGAGACTTTCCCGAGTGTCTTCTGGCAAGACAAAATCTCTACCTTATATCCCACGTGCAAATGGGAGAGACATCATGGTCTCCTGTGTCCAGGTTCCCTGTTTAATTGTAACAAAAAAGCTCTACCCCAGTCTCCAACTGAAAATGGGCTAACTTTTAGAGAAAGTCTCCTAGAAGATCCAGATAAAGCAATCACAACAGATAGAATTAACATACTCATGAAATTCACTGCAGGGCGACAAATGGGCAATAAAAAGAGGAATTCTTGTACAAAGGCAAATCATAGACTAAGCCTAAAAAAATATTTAAATATTTTAACATTAAAAATGACAAAAAAATCCATCAAACAAATCCATCCTCCCCCTAACACTCACTCAAACTACATTCTCAAAACAAACCTGGGGGTGGGGGTGGGGGAGTGGAATTTCCAAGTATGTTGGAGGCTCCAGTAACTTCTATCCGTATGTAAAAATTAATTCCAAACTAGAACCAATGACTTCAAGTGGCAGAAATCAAGCCATCACCTGCACACACCTTTGAAATATAATTCTGAGACCTATGGATGAAGATCAGTTAGTTAGGTGAGTGATAAAAATCGTATTAAAGCTGAAGACACTTCTATGATGATGCCCCACAATTTTCACTTGGTACAAACCTCACTTACCAACTTTGTAAACGTCAGCAAGCCAAGTAAAAGTTTTTAAATAGCTCTAAACTGAAACCTTGGGTTTACACACACATTCTGAAACAGTGGAACTAATGAGTTTGTCTCTATGCTCCACACTGAATTCAAAATGCTCTTACTTCATTGTGTCAAAATTAATTGTAATAATGCTATGCAGACATAAAAATGTGGATAACCATAAGGGCCATATGTGCAAAAAATGATAGGAGTAAGTTCAAACCAGGTGTTCAGGTGATGCTTCAGAGAAAGGTGTAGGAACCAAATGGGACATAAGATTTGAGATACTTGACTGCTGCATTCAAATCTGAAATAGTTGAGAGACCTGGAATATAAAGTGTAAGAAGAAATCCAAAGCTTTAATTGTTTAATCTGGGTACTAGGTAGCCTCAAGAACCTTCAGTGAAAAAATCCTCCACAATATCATTAGATACTGTATGAAAAAGCACTTAAGTTTTAATCACCCTCTTCAATTAATGAAATATCTTCTTGTATTCAGAAAAGGAGATTACAGACTCTTGCATAGATGATGCCTTTCTTTCAGATTCCCTCTCCATATCAGCCTGAGGTAAACACCTTTTCAATTTCCATCCATGCAGTAATTCCCCCTCACATGTGTCCTGAGTCACTAACAGCACTCTTTTTGAGTTCTTGGAACATAATGTGCCCAAGCTGCTCACAGTGCCTTATAATGCTGTTTCTGTATGGGTGAGCAACATTGCTGCCTATAGTTAAGCTTGTATATACCTCTTCTCCATTATGACTGCATTTTCAGTACCTGCAGGTACCAAATCCACTCATCTGTTCTAATCCTGTAGAGCGAAGAATGCATTAGACATGGAAGATTTAGCCCAAGTGATTCCAAGAAAAAAAACAAACAACCGAACATGAAAACTCCCAACTTTGCTCATATTAAAATATATGCATCCTAGTATCAATCAATTACCAGAATTCATAGGAAATGCAATCTAACACAATTGTATTCCTTTCTAGAAAAATACCACCTCACTCAGTGCACCAGGGCATATAACGTTCAGTAAACAAACCAAAAAGTCTATTTGTTTTATCATCAGTGGTCAGTTTGAGCCTTTATGTATCACACACTTTGAAAAATTCGCATTGACTATGGATTTCTGCACTGCCTTTTCCCTGCAAGCATTCCTCTATAGCATTTCAGTGCAGCACAAATATCAATTAATTAACAGCACTTCTAAGCCTTATTTTCCTTCTCTTGAAATAGAGGTAAACCAAGACATGTAAAGATTAAAACTGCAACTCCACTGAATCCAGCTGCCTAATCTGAGATGCCAAAGGATGGATTTTTCAGAATCTTTGATTTTCTGGAGTTAAGTGTTTTTCAAAGCTTATCGCTCAGTTCCTACAGTTGCAGTCGTGAATGCTCAGATCCCCAAATCAGGCCTTCATAACACACGAAGCGAACAGCTAACAACCACCTGTGAATTCCTGCTGAAGTGATTTGCCTACTAGTCCACATGAACTCTGGAGCAGAGGACCCTCTCCAGGAGGGTCGATCCAGCTTTCCACAACAAAACTCCACTGTTAACACCTCGACCGTCCTTTCTTCCTGTAATGCCTCCTACCTGCTCATTTGCTGTACACTCCCACAGAGCAGGGGGTCTAACACACAAAACCTTCCCGTGCACCCTAAGAGAGGCAGGGGTGATACGGAATAGATAATACGCAGCTGTGTAATTACACAATGCAGATACTCAAAGAAGGCTGAATTAGTGCTGTCTGTGCAACCAAATTCTGGCACATCCCAACTCCTGAGCGCTGTTCTTCCAATCTGCTGCTTTGTCCGGCAGTTTCTTGAATATAGTTAACACTTTTTATATGTCACTATTCAGTTTTTTTTATTCCTTAACAGTAACTGAAGCAACAACAATCAAGACACACCTATGAACAGCGACACCCACAACTCTTCCTCAAACATTATCAGCAATGTAAACATGCGAAGATACTTGAAAAGCTTTCTTCGTTTTATTTAATGTGTACGAATTTTATTTGTGTAGTACCGCTCAAGCAACTTGCATGGCTCTCTTCCCCTGATCCCTTCTAGTCACCACTAGTTCAAACAAACATTTGGAAGAGTTATTTCACCATTGTCTTCTCTTTTCACCCCCACCCAATAATGCTAAAAGTATCACAGTTCCATTCCAGTTTTTCTGCTTAAGATACTGGCTATTGACCTTTCAACACTAATCATTTAAACCTAATCTTTTTCTCCTGTTTCCCAAAGAATATTTGATCCATGGCATTACTTCTTCTCACAAACCTGAGAGAAAAAATGGTCTCTCTTTACACGTTTTTGGAGGACCTTGTTCACAGACTCTGCAGGGAGAGCAGCATATTGGTTCACACGCAGTATGTTTCCCAAACAATCAGAGCCAGAAACCTTTTTTTTAAATTAAAACCTAGCTTCCTCAAAACCAGCATGTATCTTGCCAGTTAAAATATCACTGATGTGTCCAGCTCCTTTATTAAATGATGATTCAGTTTCTTACTGAAAGCAAACAACAGTTTAATAATAAAGCAAATTACTGTGTTCCAGTATTTCTAATCACATTTGCAGCTGTTTACATTTAACAGTAATATTTTTTGTCCTAAACACAGCTCTCACTAGTTAAATTATCACACTCATTTTCAGATACTGCACTACACCTGTAATTACATGCATTAATATGCTACCATAGGGTAAAACTAACAACAGTATGAAATACTGTCACATATATAGTTAGAAAACGCTTTGTCAGAGTCCAGTATTAGTGCAATTCAAAAAACCTCACTGTTTTACATTACACATCCAACTTTATCCGGATTTATTTTCTACAAAACAGATCTAAATAGCAGCAACATATGAAAGAATTTGTGATTATTCTGCATTGTAGAATAGCAAAATTCCACGCTGGGAGAAGATGTAAGCAAAATATTAAAATGCATCAGAATGCAGAAAGTTATAACTGGTCTCACAGATGCATATTTCATTATTAAATTCAATACTTCACCACAACAGTATTTTGAGTACTTTATATGAAAAATATGTAGTCTTGTTACCTCAACTAAGAGCTTTACATGCAAAAATAGATTAATTCTACATTTAGTGGCAATTCTATAACTGACACTGCATGAAATATTAAAAGTTACACATCAACTGCTAAGTGTTATTTGTCTTGAGAGAAGTTTGTAGTACCCTTCCACAGCTCAAGTATGACACAGCTCTTGCATAATTATGAGGGGCAGAAATTACTGTTGCTTTTAATATTTTCAAAAATTTTGTTACAGATAAAGTTTTATTTATGTTTTGTATGATAATACAGAAAATGTCAACAGCCCAAGCACCCAAGCTGTTCATTGTACAGCTAGAAGACTGGAGCTAACACTACCCTTACATTAGCTGTTTTCAAGCGGTTGGTCCGTATTCAAGTGTAACTCTAGGATTTCTTGAATTTCAAAGACCAAGTTCTGTGCATTTCTTTTTAAGATGTACTTATTTACCCTTCTATTACAAAGAAGCACTTGATTTAAAGATTTCTATGCAAGACATTTATACATACACACAAAAAAAGAGGAGCACTGAGACTCCAGCTCCCTCAAATACAAGGAGCTTGAAGCCAGCAGAGAACATTTGGAAACTCATGGTCCTGACAGTCACTGCTCTCCCTTCCTAGGTTTGTTACCACCATCCATTCGCAACTTTACTTCACATGGGACTAGGATTAACTGCAGAGCTTTGCTGATTCATAAGAAATGCTGACAAATGGGCACCGTCAAAAACAACCAGCACTTGCATTGCTGCTAGCTCTTTAAAGCTTAAAGAATACATCCCTTAATGAAAACTAGAAACAATGTATGGAACTGAGGCTGGGAGTGGGGTGCAGAGTGTGAGAGACCGAGAAAGCCAGGCCCTTGTATGATCAGTAAAGCTGCAGCAACCCAGTTTCACAAATGAAGTTGCAAAAAATGGTCTTCTAATGATATTCCTGGAAGTTGTGATTCTCTATTTTTCTGCTGTCCTGGGTGGTATCTACTGCCATGTGAGAGAATCATTGCCAGATGCATGTCCACAGAAAGAAAATCTGTAATATGCAGAATACCTTCTGGTATACTTTCTAGAGGATAACAAAAATTACCTGCCCGCTCCTTGTAGGCTGCCAAATATTACACCACCACATGCTCCTCAACAGAGGGGCTAACCCAGAGAAACACAGCATGTCACTCCTATAAAGGGAACAACATGAAATCCAAGACCAGGGGACAACCTCATGTTGCATTCTAGAAAACCAAAGGCAGAAACAGCTAGTCTCTTAACACCAAATCACAGAACAAAAATGGCTTTGAAAAATTAGAAGTGACTAGCAATAGCAAGAGGTGGATAAACACTAACAGCTACTTTTGACAGTACTACCAACAAAGTCTCTTGAACACCAAATGAAGATTTCAAGAAAGAGCAACAATAATTCAGGTTCTAGTTGTGTCCATTTTCCTGAATTCAGGAGAAACGTGAGCCCAAAGCTCATGTGTGAAATGAGAGCACAGTGAAAAAGCAGGCTGTGGTTAGGCTTTTTCTGAAGGATAACAATCACTCTTTTTTCTCTCTCTTTTTTTTTTTAAACAACAGATTGTATTTTATGGATTATTACACCAAAGAAAACAGTCAAGAAACCCCAATGGAAAAAATTAAGCTTAAATCTCCGTAAGATGCTTCATGGCCTATTTAAAGTCCCAAGACTTTGAGAATTCCAATGTCTCCAGCATTTACCTTTCCAGAGACATCCTTTCCCATCATAAAACTGGTACAGCATCCAGTTTCTGTCAGGAGCAATCAATAAATCTCATTTGTAACTTAGAGAATGGACCATTTTAAAGGAAACACACAGAAAAGATACCAGTTACTAAACATGATTAAAGCTTGCTTTTTCCCCTATACCATATTCTTCCAAGACAGCCCTTCCCAAACTAGCCACATTGGATCAAAAAAACTGTCAGCTGACACCATACAGATCTGAAACAAGAATTACTTTTAGTATTTCATTTCCAAGGATTTCCAGATTTCTTACAGAATTAAGTGTCCAAACTCCTTTTCCATGAAGTTGGAAAAGCTTACCCTCCCATATTAATGAGAGTTATTCTAACCCTGTGACTAAAGTTGACTAAACCAAAATATCTGAAGTATGAAGAGGAGAATCACTGAGAAATTAAGAGACAGACCAGATTTTTAATAAAAATATATCACAAGGATACAGCGACAGATATTTTTTATTCTCACAGTGTTCTCATGGTTTCACTCACGCATGTGTGTGCGCATACACACCTGAGGAGTCTACATCCGCGATACGGAATTACCAAAACTCACACTCACTTACCAAGAAAAACAGACAGTGAGTTTTTTTTTCTAACTAGGCATGTCTAGAAGGAACAAACACTGATGAATCTGCTTCAGAAAGAGAATATTAAGCCTGGTTTTGTTAACAGTCACTCCTAAAAATATCAACAAATAGGCAAGCAAGGGAATGAAACTTTCCCTACTACAAAAAGAACCTAACACAATAGAAAAATGTACAATACAGCATCCATCAGAAACATACTTACAAGGAAACCTACTTTCAGATTTTCTCTGTCTTAACAAAAAGGCTGCTCCAGGACTGAAATGTCTTTTTAGCAAATGTGACTACCTTTTATAACAGCCCATGCACTTACCACTATAAACACTAAAGAACAACACATGGTATCACTTCCGTAATTTTAACCTGTTCAAGCTAGAAAAGGCTTGTATTCTACTACTGTACTTTAAAGAGAGTATCATGGATACATGCATCCCAGCAAAGACTTACAGACTGCATAATCCCACATCACTTACAACTTTGTGATCAATGCTCATTTCATTCACTATTGTTATAAACTGCATCTTTAATCATAAAGAAATCCAGCATCTCCACCCACTTGGGA
This sequence comes from Aquila chrysaetos chrysaetos, assembly GCF_900496995.4. Taxonomy (NCBI): domain Eukaryota; kingdom Metazoa; phylum Chordata; class Aves; order Accipitriformes; family Accipitridae; genus Aquila; species Aquila chrysaetos. Next base: position 32,193,091 of record NC_044030.1, read on the forward strand.
AAATACATGGCGGGGGGGGGGGGGGGGGGGGGGAAAAAGAAGACAGATGGAATTTGATACCCCTACAGAATTTTAACTTAAAAAAAAAGTTATTGGTTTTAGGGAAGACAGTTCTTTGATGCAGAAGCACACATACTTGCACAAACAAGAAGTCTGCAAAATACTGTGATGGCACACCAAAAATCCATCACCTATACCATTGTCCAGCACCAAGCTACCAACTAGAAGCCAGCATTATCAGCCACAAATATGGAACTCTCCTATAACGTTTCTGTCAAAACATTTTAAGATTAGGTAAAACAGAGAAATGAGAAATTAGGTAAGATAGAGCAAATGGAGACAGGTGCTGAATTAAGTTCCTAACATGGCAGAAAGTTATCCTCCCAGGTGACAAACCCCGGGTTTACAGAGTATTTTAACACCAGTCCAAGCACCTCACCCGCTGGTAAGAAAGGGCAGAAAAATCAAGCAACTTTCTCTCCTGGTTTCACAGACCCATCTTCCCCCTGTCGAAATTCCTTTCTCAGCTTCCAGCTCTCCCTCCATCCCGCTCCTTTTGACTAATTCTGAACTACCCACCAAACTCACCCACGGCAGTAAACACACAGCGGGAGCAGGGCAAACGCACAAAACGCGTTTCTCTGATGGCCTCTCTTAACGCCTCAAAACATGCCACTACACCAGCACCGGTTTCCTCTGCCACAAGACGAAACAGAGAGAAAACGGGCAGCTCCCACACAAGCCGCCCCTCGGCAGGGCCACGCCAGCCGCCCGCACGCCTCTCCCCCCACGCCCCGCGCCGGGGCCCGGCTCCTCTCCCCGCCCGCCGGGCGCGACCCCCGGCAACGAGCGGGGCCCCGCTCCCAGCCAGCTCCCCCGGGGTGCCAGACCGCCCTCCCGGCGCGACCCCCCGCCGCACCGGCCGCCCCCCGCCCCGGGGCGCCATGCCGTGTCCCGCCCGACCCGCCGCGGCGGCCGACACGTCGGCAGGCCGCCCCGCGCCGCCGCCCACCCCGGCCGGGGGCGCCGCGCCCGCCCTGCCCGGCCGCACCTCCCTCCGCCCGTCCTTCAGGCGGAGGAGCGGGGCGGAACGGAACTGCCCGCCGCCGGCGGCGACCCGCTCCCGGCCCCGCGCGGCGGGAGGCCTCGGCCCCGCGCCCGGAGGGGCGGCGGGGGAGGCGGCCGGGCCGGCCGCAGGCCGCGCGGGGAAACGGGCCGTAACGGCCGCGGCCGCCTCCCCTCCCGTGACACTGCAGAGCGGGGCCCGGCCGCCTCCCTCCGCCGCCGAGGCCTCCTTCCGCCGCCGGCTCCGCGGGCCCCCCTCCCGGCGGCGGCGGCGGCGGCGCCGGCGGCGCCATGATGATCCGCCCGAGAGGGCGCCGCGCCAGGCCCTAACGCCGGGCCGGGCCCCGAGACGCGCCCCCGCCGCCGCGGCCTGGCGCCCCGCGCCGCTCACCTTCATGTCGGGACATCCTACTCCGGAGGTGGCGGCCCAGGCCCGTCTCGGGGCTCCCGCGGGCTGCTCGGGCGCCGCTGAGGCCTGGCCCCCCGCCGCCGCACGCGCGGAGCCCCGGTGCGAGAGGAGAGAGGCCGGGGGCAGGGCCGGGAAGGGGGCAGAAACACAAGAGGCGGCGAGGAGCCAGCCAGCCAGCCGGCCTCCCTCGTCCTCCTGCCTCCCTCCCTCTCCCTCGCTCGCTCGCCCTGCCGGGGGGGGGGAGGGGGGGGGCGGATCCGGCGGCAGAGGCTTCCCGGGCACCGTGACACGGTGACTCTGGGCCGCGACGTCTGCTGGCGCCGCCTCCCGCGCCGCTCCGCCCGCTGCCGCAGCGACGGCGGCGCCGGGGCTGCCCGACGCTCCGCAGCGCAGCCGGCCCCTTCCCTTTCCTCCTCCTCCTCTTCCTCCTCCTCCTCCCGCCCCGGCCGCACGTCGGGAGGAAGAGGAAATGCCCCGCCGAGGCGGCGGCGGTCCCGCGCTGGTTGCACGGCGCCCCGGGGGCCCGCCGCCCGTGCACCCCGGGAGGGCTGGCGGCGGAGAAAGGCGGCGGGGGAGGCTGCGGCCCAGGTAACGGGTCTCGACGGGGAAACCACCAGGACCGGCCTGACCGGCGGACGCGCGTTCAATCAGCTTTTTATGTAAAAGGAGAGGGGGAAAGAGTGGCGGAGGCCGGGGCGCATGCGCCGAGCCACTTCTTCAGGTGCCGATGGCGTTACTCGTTCCGCCAGCCGTGGGGAACGGACGGCTTTCGGGCTGCGGACTCCGGGGCAGGCACAAGGTTGATGTCCTTCTTACCTTTTCCCCCTTCCCCCTTTGTCAGGCCTGCAGAGCACTCCTGCCGGAAGCGTCCTCCAGTCGGGCTCCGGCTCAGTCGAGGAGGAGGAGGAGGAGGAGGCGGCGGCGGCGCCACGTGCCGTCTGTCATCACACTCCAGACAAGTGTCTCGGTCTCTCCACACCACGAGAACTTTTCGTCCCGTCATGGTTGCTTCCTGCCCTGTCATGAAAGCAGGCTAGTCTTGAGATGGGTGAAAAACCCGCAACATGGCGGCGTGCCTTCCCTGGTTCAGCTGTATGGGGTACATACATCAAGCGTCTTGATTCTGTGCTGCCTTTCTTACCGTGACTTCCTGGCCTTCCCTCAGATTTCATCTGGAACAGCACCATCTCCCTCACCTTCTGTGTCCACGCTACTCCCACCTGCCTTCATTTTCCTCTTAAAGTTTTCATCTCCCACCCTGCTCACAGCATTCCTCCGTCTTTAATCTTTGCCAGTCCAACACCTCCATCTTCACTACCTTACACCACAGCCCCCATATGTCTGCCCCAGCCCTGCAATTCTCGTGCATTCACGTTGGTGAAGTACCTGCTCGTTAGTCTGTTTGGAAGGCCGTGAGGGCCCACGCGCCAGAGTGGCCTAAGCATCAAGCTGCAGCGAAAGGCAGGAATGAACAGTCGGTGTTGAAAGGAGGAAGTGCCAGCCTCATTCCTTGCACCACCTCCCTCCCATGCCAATTGTATTATATAGCCTCTGCTTCTCCCCCTTACATGCTTGTGTGCGCTTCTGTGCCCTGTACTCTTGCCACCTGCTTAACTTCCATCTTCCCCTTGGCCCCATGCAGTTTCATAAACACAGTGCCTACTGAGAGGGTGACCTGGATCCAGTCTGTCTAAAAGTCCAGTGGGTTGTGGGCATTTTCACTGGAAGCAAGCAATACCTGTGCGTTGGATAAGCTGTAGGAGAAACTGGAGGTCATTTTGACTGATGGGGGGGCAATGGCTTCACTGCTTCTGAAAGCAGGGGAAGGGTCAGTGACCGCACAAGGAGTTTGCAAGAAGCACACCACAGATCACAAAAAACTGAAGATAGATCAGCGGCTGTCGTAAAACTCACTACCAAAATATGATTGTGGTATCTCCAAGACAGTTCTGGAGGCGAAGCTGTGACTATCTTGCCAGCATTTCACAGCAACCGTGCACAGAGCAGGGCAGTGGGTCACGTGTGAACTACTGCTTTATTTTAGCATTGGCATTTTTAAATGCAAATGGCAATTGTCTCACCCAGATGCAACATACAGACCGTCAGGTGCTCTTGGCTAATGCTGCCTTCCAGTCCCTAGGAGACCAAGCTAACTTGCAAGCTGGTAACTCAGCTGGTAACTAGCAATGTCTTGTCTCTGTGCGAGGCTGTGGTTCCCTGTGTACGTAGCTGCCTCTGAGGACTACAACGCTGTGTTGGCCTGTGCTCAGTTTTACCCTGTTTCTGGTGGAGTGGCCTCCCACAGGACCTTCTCCCCATGTACCTGGTAAAATGCAGACTGCAACCCAGGCATGTCACTGGGATCCGGAAGATTCAGTCTTTGGTCATGGAACACCTTGGGCTAATCATCTTGTCTCTCCATGCTTCAGTTGCAAAATGGTTTAATAACCTTTCCTGCCTCTGTTAGGTGTTACTCACACAGATAACCCTTGAGTGCACATGGTCCAGCACATGCTGGTGAGCCCCTCAGCACACGACTTTTCTGAAACACCCCCGGTGCCTGTGGCAGCCAAGCACAATTCTGTGGCCTCTTCTCCATCTTTGTAGGCTCGAGTCCAAAATTAAAACTAATTCTGTTATTATATACTGTTTTCTTGCCTTAAGGCCAGTATCTATATGGAATAAGACAGCATAGGTAAAAGCCTTGGTACTTCTGGAATCACGTTGGAATATGCCTGCATGTGCGATAGTATGTAAAATGCATCTGCGTTACATCCTTCAGTGGGAATTTTGCTGATAATCTCCTCTGCAAATACAGCAAATACTGCAAATGTAAGACACACAGGCTCCCAGAGATGAGCATGTTGCAACTCTGGCTGAGTGTGAAAAGAGGGGCATAACAGAATTTGAAGGTCCTTTCCAAGGTCATGGCCACCAGTAGAAAATATTCTTACGTTCTTAGGATTAACTTGATAATTAATAACTTACACTGTCCTTGTTTTGAACAATACTGTTTCTCAAACCCACATGCTGTTATTCCACAGGCAGAATGAGAAAGAAATATTTTAGTGAGGTTTATAAAGTTCTGGTGTGGCTGGATCCTTCTGTCTCTAAGGGGAGAGCCTGCCATAATTGTGTTTCTCATTCTTTCTCTCCCATGCAGCAGAATAATCCAGAGGTGAGACTTCCCATCAAGCCATGAGGAAAAAAATTTCAACATTAGTATTTTCCTGATGGGTAAACACAGGCTGAGAAATTAAAATTTACGTACCCGAGGTCATTCAAGGTCAGAGCCAGGCAAGGGATTAGAGACCCAGATCTCACAGCTAATTAGGCCATTGTATAAGCCACAGTGAGAAAGAGCAGAAAAATTCATGAATTTTCCCAACATGAAATATGATAGAGTTTGTGCCCGGAAGCAATAAAATTCTCTGAAATAGGGAAGAGATGCTTGTGTAGAATCATGTGGTTCCTCTCCCTGCCACTGTAAAAGGGTTCAGTGTCTGGAGTAGAGCAGAACAAGTTTGGATAGTAAACTGAATAGTGACGTCCTACAGCAGAGCTCCTCAGTGGTAAATCTGTTGCATGAGGAGCCACTTAGTCCATTAATCTCCCTGAAATCTTTCACTGCTTTGTGGGCTACTGAAAGCCCACTGAAATAATGTTTTTGCTTGTTTCAGTGCTATCCCTACCAGGCTTCTTCCATTTGAGGAAGTGATCTCTGCTTCACTTTGCTTTGACTTGTCGTTACCAAGGCTGGGCACACCACTACATGCAACACTAGCTCCTTGTCAGTTTGATGGTTCACTTTGCACTTGGAGGTAAGAGATGCTGTCACCACAATGGTATAAAACTTGCATAAATCAGTTGCTTGGGTCAGTCTGGCCATCATAAGATAAATATGGAAATGTGATTGCATACATCCTCAAATGTTAAACTTGTACACTGGTACATGTCAGGGCCTCCCACTACACTTTTCTAACTGCTGCTTTTCTGCCTCCTCTTGTTCAGTAGTCATTCAACATCATACGGAGCTGCTTACTGGCTGTGTTCAGTGTGGTCTGTAAAGAAAGCTTTTAAAATCAAACAGAGAAAGACAGTCTTGCTGCTTTCTAATTTATAAGAAAAGACCTAAAAGAACTTTGCATACTTACCTTCTTCTGTTTTGTTTTGGCATCTGCACTAAGTACACCTGTTCTGCCGTGGTAGCAGACCAGAAAACACAAAGGCTCTGGGACTCCTGTGGCTGGATGCTAGGTATGAAATGGTATTTCCACATAAATACTTCTCATGAACTGCATCCTTCTATGTTCCCAGGCCGTCTCACAATCCAGCTTGAAGTGTCCAAAGCACTGATGAACAGCACAAGTGAATTTGGAGTCATCAGGAACATCAGATGCCTTTGCTTAGTGGGTCTCATTTAGAGCCCCACTCTGCCTCTCATTTAGAGCCTTTGCAATGGAGTACAAGCATCCCACTGGAGGAGAGCGGGACTTGAATTTTTAGCAGATACATCCCTCCTGTGGGAACTGTATCTGGCCTTGGAGCTAAACTTAGCTGTCGTGGTTTAACCCTAGCCAGCAACTAAGCACCATGCAGCCGCTCACTCACTCCCCCCCACCCAGTGGGATGGGGGAGAAAATCGGGAAAAGAAGTAAGACTTGTGGCTTGAGGTAAGAATGGTTTAATAGAATATAAAAAGAAGAAACTAATTATGATAATGATAGCACTAATAAAGTGACAGCAGTAATGATAAAAGGATTGGAATATACAAGTGATGCACAGTGCAATTGCTCACCACCCGCCGATCGACGCCCAGTTAGTCCCCGAGTGGCAATTCCCCGCCCCCCCCCCCCCCGCCCCAGTTCCTATACTAGATGTGATGTCCCATGGTATGGAATACCCCGTTGGCCAGTTTGGATCAGCTGTCCTGGCTGTGTCCTGTGCCAACTTCTTGTGCCCCTTCAGCTTTCTCGCTGGCTGGGCATCAGAAGCTGAAAAATCCTTGACTTTAGACTAAATATTACTTAGCAACAACTGAAAACATCAGTGTGTTATCAACATTCTTCTCCTACTGAACTCAAAACATAGCACTGTACCAGCTACTAGGAAGACAATTAACTCTATCCCAGATGAAACTAGGACACGAGCTAAGCACAACTAAATATGCTATAAAATGCTCTTCATCAGTTTAAACTTTTACTAAAACTCCTCCTTTTGAATGCTCAACACTGCTAGGATGTGCAATGCAAATGCTACACTGCCATGCCCATACTTCAGGACATGGTTTAGTGGGCTTGGTTAATGGTTGGACTTGATGATCTTGAAGGTCTTTTCCAACCTAAATGATTCTATGATTCTATGATTTACTGGCAGCCAGCAGTTGCAGAAGCTGTTCCATTTTTTAGACATGCAGTCCAGGTGTAGATGTCACGTCTGCCATCTTTCCTGAGCAGTGGCATCCCCATACTCACATGCATGTTCCTTGAAACTACTGCCTTCTCCCAAGGCCATCTGTAACAGATTTTGCACGTTCCCAAAATCTTTTTGGAAGCCAGACAGGTGCTGTGAAGAAGTTGACCTGATTGGTACTTGTACACAGTCAGACATATGCATGCAGGCACTGCACAGAATTCTTACATATTGCTACACTTTTCCTTCTGTCAGGAAACTGATCTGGACTTCAGCAAAACCAGGGCTGTCTTGTTAATCTCACCTTCCCAAACCACTCCACTTTGGAGTCAGCATTCAGAGGTTATGTAAAAAGGCCTTAAGCCTCATTGTTTCTAAGACTATTTGTATCAGACATATAACTAATGATTAGAGATTGCTTTAGATGTGATTAATAGAATGCAGATGCTTATAAAACAATATGCATAAGCTGCTTATTTGTCCTGTGTGTAGCCCCCACCATGGCTGGCTAAAAACCCAGTCAAGCTGAATCAACAGAAGAAGGATCCTACATCTTAGACCTAAGACATGGGAGTAAGTGATTAACTTTAGAACAAGACAAATCAATAGAATAACCTGAGTGATTTTCAGAAATTCAAAGGTGATCTTTGATGTGTAAGAAGATAAGTGATTGTGGTGACCCAAGACCTTCTGCCTATGACCACTAACTTCAGAAGAACCGGGACATGAGAATTGATGAGATAAATTGATGAATGATAACGACATGGGAACCGAGATCGACTGGAAAATTACAAAGACTTTGGACTGGGATAATGGGTGGTAAAAGCATATAAGATGGAGAAATTTTTGGAAGTTGCCATTCACTGCAGTGGTGGCCCAACTCTGAGTTGTTAATAAAGCAAACCTAAAGATACACATGACTGAAAATCCTTTAACAGAATTGGTGACCCAGATGGGACTCTAGGACACAAGAGAGAAAGAGAGCAACTGGATATTTCTCTGGACAAACCCATTACCAACGCTCAGTTGCCGGCAGAAATAATCAGGTGAGTTCACCTAAGAGACTTGGGCACGGGTAATTCCAGATAAAATTATTCTGGGAAACTCTTGTGTTTAAACTTGCAAAAAAATATTGAGAAAGATGGGGTCAGCACCCAGCATTGAAAGGGGGACACCCCTTGCTGAGGTTTTAGAAAATTGGAAAAAGATACCCTTGGCACAGTCATTGCAAAAAAGGTAATTGATAATATTGTGCCAAGAGGAATGGCCATTCCTGACAAGAAATAGAGGAGGAGGGCCAATGGATGAGTGGCCTTCTAAGGGAACATTTAAACCCCATAAGCAGAAGTTTTTGAGAATGATTTTGGAAGACTCCGGAAGTAATGATGTTGATTATTGGTATATTTGGTATAACTGGGCACAACAAAGGAGGAAAACTCCCTTGTTGAAAATGACGAAAAGTTTACTTCCCTCAGCCCCTGAGGCTGAGGAAACTGAGCTTTTCTCTAAGGGTGTTGGCATATACCCAATGCATTTGGACTACATCCCAAACCTAAGAGCAGGTCCAGGTGTACCTGCTAAAGTTCCTGCAGTAACTGCAGTAATGAGGCATGAACCTTGGAAGCAAGGTGATTTAGTAGCTTGGCAGTCGAAGATGCCTTGGCTGCGTGATGATGCTGAAAAATGTGCTGAATTGTTATCGGGAATTGTCACTGATTATAACCCTAGTTGGAATGATATGAGGACTTTGCTGCGAGAATTATTTCAGGCAGAGGAAAGAGAAAAGATTTTTGAAAACGATAGAGAAGTTGCTCAGAAAGGTCAGGGGTTAAACCCATGGCGTGAACAAGATCCAGAATGGAATCTCACAACTACAGAAGGAACTAGGGCTCACTGAGCTGCCATTCAACGATTAATAGAAGCAGTGCACCAAGCTGGTGAGAGAGTAACTAATTGGACAAAGGTTTTAGAAAGTAGGCAGAGACCTGATGAACATCCAAGTGATTACCGGGGACAATTGAAGACAACTTTATTGAAATATGGGGGCATGACCCCTGACAATTTCCAGGAGCCTTTAGCTATCTGTATTTGTAGATCAATCTGCTCCAGACATAAGTAAATATTTTAAGAAACATATGCCAGGTTGGCAGGGTGAGACATTAGCTAAAATTCTAAATATTGCTGCCTTTGTTTTTGATGGAAGAGCTGAAGAAAGACAAAAACAGGAAGAAAAGAAATTAAAAATTGAAAGAAAGTGAGAGCAGAAAGAGAAGGAGAGATAAATTGGGCTGTTAGCTGCAGCAATTACTCAGAATTTTAACCCACAAATGAGAGGTTGGGGATTTTCTCAGGGGAGATTTAGGGGAAGAGGGGGGCAAAGTAGAGTTCCCCCTGTTTCCCAACATGCTAACTCTTTAGAGTGTTTTTATTGTGGAAATTTAGGACATATGCAAAGAGAGTATCCACTGAGACCTGTTGCAACCTGAGGAGGACTTCCACCTGCCTGACCCCCATGACCTCATTCACGGTAAAGAATGGTACTCCTCTTCTCTGGAAACTAAAAGAGCAATGGAACCTGTTGGAATCAAGGTAGATGAGCATGGTCAGATTTCTGCAAAGGTAAACGGTATTCTTGTTACTTTCCTAGTAGATACGGGAGCGACATTGTCTTTGTTAAATTTTGAAATCCTCAAGATGTCAAATGAAGATATGATAATACAGGGGGTGGTGGGGGAAGAGGTAAAATATTTGTCCACTCCTCTACGAGTAGTCTTGAATGGAAAATTAGTCTGGGGAAGATTGGTAATTTCTCCAGACTCTCCCGTTTCCCTTCTGGGACGAGACCTCTTGCAGGAATTTGGCACATTTATCTCTGGTGCCTACAGGGATCCGATTAATTGTAATGGGTTCTGAAGTAATCCAACTTAAAGAACAAAAACGTTGTGATTCAAAAATACCACCCGAATTAGTTGGAGTTCCCAGAGAACTTTGGAGTACATCAGGAGATGAAGTAGGATTATTAAAATCTGCTGAACCAGTTGTGATAAAAACAAAAGGAGGGACTCCTCCTTCAATTTGGCAATATCCAGTTATAAATGAAGCCATTCCTAGCATTAGGAAACAAACTGTGCATTTTTTAGAAAAGGGGATTTTGAGAGAATGCCATAGTTCCTATAATACCACAATTTTGCCAGTGAGTAAACATAGGACAGATAAGGATGGAGATCCTGAATATAGATTCATTCAAGATTTATGAGCAGTGAATGAGCATGTAATTGCTCCACACCCTGTGGTGCCGGATCCTAGTCTGATTTTAAACCAGATTCAAGTCTGGCAGTATTTTCACAGCGCTTGACCTTACTGGAGCTTTCTTTAGTATTCCAGTTGCCGAAGAAAGCCAACCAATTTTTGCCTTTACTTGGCAAGGGAAACAACTTACTTTGACCAGGCTACCACAAGGTTTTACCAGCTCACCAACGATTTTTTCTCAGATTTTGAAGAATGATTTACAAGATTTAGTTTTTCCAAATAAATCAATCTTGGTGCAATATGTTGATGATTTATTATTGGCAAGTAACACTGAGAATGATTGTATTCGGGATAGTGAATATCTGTTTATCCAACTTGTTAAAAAGGACACGGTGCATCTCCATCTAAATTGCAGTTTTGCAAACAGCAAGTAAAATATTTGGGATTTGTATTAAAGCCCAGAAGGTGAGAAGTAGACCCTGAAAGAGTTCAAGCAATTCAAGAAATACTTAGACCAGTGACGAAAAAACAGTTGAGAGGATTTTTAGGACAGGTAGGATTTTGCCGTCCTTGGATCCCGGGATTCAGTGAAATAGCTAAACCTCTGCATGAAGCAACTGGAAATGAGGAAATGGAACCAATCGCTTGGGGCACTGAGAGGGAGAAAACCTTTCGTACTTTAAAGGCTGCAGTCTTATCTGCCCCAGGGTTAGGATTTTCTGATTATTCAAAATCTTTTAAATTATATTGTGATGAAGCAAAAGGGGTTGGAAAGGGAGTGTTAGTACAAACTTTAGGACCACATGAGAGACCCGTTGCTTATTTTTCTTCTACATTGGATTCAGTGACTAAAGGAACTCCTTTTTGTATCAGAGCAATAGCAACTGCAGCTGAAATGGTTGAGAAAACCAGAGCAATTGTTTTAGGTCATCCACTAACTGTTTGTGTACTCCATGAGGTAGAAATTTTTTTAAAGCAATATGCGGAGAAAGCTTTGTCTCCACAACGGGCACATAGATATGAAATAATTCTTTTATTAGCTGATAATTTGAAACTGGAAAGGTGCAATACTTTAAACCCTGCAACTTTAATGCCTTTACCCTCCGATGGAGAAAAAGATAACCACGATTGTGTTTATTTCATAAGCAAAACCAGCAAGCCGCTTCTAGATGACCTGAGAGATCAACCTTTAGATAATCCTGATTTGAACCTCTTCATGGATAGCTCATCTTACTATGAAGAAGGTCAAAGATGTACCGGTTTCGCAGTCACCACAGAAACACAGGTACTGTTGGCTGGATCTTTGCCTGCACCTTTAGGTGCACATGGAGCAGAAATAATTGGTCTAACTGAAGCTGCTAGATATGCAACTGGAGTAAGAGTTAACATTTATACAGACTCTAAATCTGCCTTTGGTGTATGTCATGCTATGGGGACTTATGGAAGGAAAGGGATTTTCTGACTTTGGCGGGAAAAACTGTTGCCCACGGACAACAGATCAAAGACCTCTTAGAAGAGATCCAATTGCCCTCTGAAATATCTGTGATCTATATAAAGGCACACACTCAGAGACAAGACATCATCGCAAAGGGAAATTCTCTAGCCAAACAAGCCACTAGAGCAGCAGCACGGCAGATTGTGTCCGTTATGTCTCTGTCACAACATGAAATAACATTTGAGCTCCCAAACGTGAATAAGCTGTATGAAGACTTCCCTGAAGAAGAAAAACAACAATGGACTCAACTGGAAGCCCACCGGCGAGAAGGGCCGTGGATTCTGAATAACAAACCCCTCCTTCCAAAAAGGTATTTATTACCGATAACGCGGTGGCAGCATGAGAGGACACATGGGGGACTGGGGAACCTAGCGCTCCGAATCCAGAGACTCTGGGCAGCCCCGGGAATTTATACAGCAGCAAAAAGAATTTGTGAAGGATGTAAGCTTTGCAGACAATATGCTTCGGTACGAATTAAACCTCACGGTGGGAAAAGACCTCCAGCCACCTTTCCTTTTCAAAAACTCCAAACTGATTATGCAGACATGCCAAAAACAATGGGGTACTCTTACATGTTAGTGATTGTTGATCAGCTATCAGGATGGTTATATGCTTTCCTGACTAGGAAAAATGATTCTAAGGCAGTATTAAAAGCCTTATTGAAAGAAATCATTCCAAGGTATGGGGTTCCTGAAGTAACTGACTCAGATCGAGGGAGTCATTTCACAGCTGCTATCCTGATTCAGATTTATAATTCTGTGGGGATTTTTAATAAATTTCATACTCCACATCATCCCGAATCATCTGGTCAGGTAGAACGAATGAATAAGACATTAAAGGAGAAGTTAGTAAAAGTTTGTAAACAGACTAGTTTGAAATGACCTGAGGCTCTAAATTTAGTGTCGTGGGATATTAGGAATACTCCAAGGCAACCGATTAGAGTTTCTCCAGCTGAGATCCTTTTTGGGAGAATACTTGCTGTTCCAGGTACATATGTGCCAGCAAAGACTAGCCTCTTGGATGGATATGAACAGGTAACACAATACCTTTTGTATCTGCAAAATTCTTTTTTCCAAATGTGTAACCATACCTATTGGTATCGGGGAATAAGCCCTGAAATCCAAGTTCATGATATACACCCAGGGGACAAAGCTTATATAAAGAATTTCAAAAGAAAAAACAGATTTGAACCAAAATGGGAAGGAGCTTATACTGTTCTACTAACTTCTTTTTATACCGTCAAGGTATCTGGGAAAGAAACTTGGATCCATCATTCGCATGCCCGCAAAGAATCTGAAGAATAATGGACAATTGGAAAGTATTATTCCTTTTTGTACTTGTTTGTATTTTACCCTGGAGTGACACCTTGTGGACAAAATTTGCATTGCGCTATCGAGATGCCCGTACCAATAGAACTGTTATTACATATAGTGATTGTTCTTTTCAAATTTCGGGCCAAATTACAGGCCTACAGGCAAAGCCTGGACAGGTAATTTTTTTGGCTAGTTATCCGAAGACCAGACAGAGAGACCCTATTTATCCACTTCTTAATTCTCTCGAATTCTGTGCCAATGTTAGAAGTAGACTTGACGATTCGTGAGATACTTGGTCCAATGGTCATGGCTTTTCTAAACAGTGGTGGAGATATGGCATTCCAAGAACTTATCCTGTATATCATATTCACCTTCAAGAACCAACATGGGGAATTGGAACATGGTGCTTTGACCATCAAATGTGGGGAATTTATGGTAAGGGAGACTGGTGCTGTCATCGATTCCATCTATCAAGCAATCATTTTACTTTCAAATTTAGGATTGTAATAATCAAATGGGGACCTAATCTTCAGTGGAATTTTTGGCACTGTCACATGGATTATCCTCATTCATATTATAACATGTCATCTCTGAATGTGTTAAAACAATTTGTACGGAAACTTAGAGATGTTCACCAAGTAGAAAATGCCTGGAACAACAATATGCATGTGTCATTGATGAAATCTTTTACTAATAATCTAAATTTAAGTGAATGTTAGATTTGTGTTGATCTGCCAAAGACAGTGAATCAAGGATTTCAGTTAGTAGGAATACCGATTCCTAAAAGTGCAAATTGGAAAAAAACCTGGCTGAATACTACTTTTTCTGAATCTTATGAAGAACAAATTTGGGAATTTAGACTATCAAATTCAGGAAACTATTCACAAGTCCACTGTGTACAAAGATGTTATCCCCCAGTGTTGATAATCAACATTTATGCAAAAATCATTCATTTATAGGAAATTGGACTCAATGCCAAAACACAACTTCTACCAACTCAGGATTGCATTTAAGTTGGCGAGCACCTGAGGACTTGGGTATTTTTTGGTTATGCAGGAGCAAAGCTTATAAAGCTTTGCCTCCAGATTGGGGAAGTATTTATACCCTAGGAGTAATGTCTACAGATTTAGAAATTCACCCAAAAGCTGTCTCAAGTGCAACATGGCATAGAACCTTTTTAATTCAAACCCAAAGAACTCTAAATCCCTTGATTGAAAGACCAACAGGATTCCATTCATTTGTTAGGTGGTTAATTCCGGCTTTAGGAGTAAGTGAATTGGAAAAAGCAGTCTTAAATGTCTCTGGAGAAATTGAAAAATTAGCAAATTCAACTGGTCACGGACTTTTCACTCTCCAGAAAGAGGTAACTGAACTTTCAAAAATGACTATCCAAACCCAAATGGCTTTAGACATGATTCTGGCTTCACAAGGTGGAGTTTATACTGTCCTAAATACCAGTTGCTATATGTATACTAATCGATCGGAAGAATTAATAACAGATGTCCAGAAAATTTGGGAGGTTAGTGCTACAATGCAACAAATTCAAAGAGGTGACACATACTGGGGATTTTCTGACACATTCTCTTGGTTGACATCTTGGTTTCCAAATTTGACTACTTGGGTGAAAAAACTAATTGTAATAGTCTTTGTTGTTATAATCACGGTAGTATGTGTGATATTGTTTTGTTTCAATGCTGTATAAGTTGTAGCTCTAGGATAATACAGAAGATAGAAAGAGAAATGTGGAGTTATCAATGTGATCGCAGGAATGCAATGAAAAACAAAAGGAGGGAATTGTAAAAAGAACTAGGCCTTAAGCCTCATTGTTTCTAAGACTATTTGTATCAGACATATAACTAATGATTAGAGATTGCTTTAGATGTGATTAATAGAATGCAGATGCTTATAAAACAATATGCATAAGCTGCTTATTTGTCCTGTGTGTAGCCCCCACCATGGCTGGCTAAAAACCCAGTCAAGCTGAATCAACAGAAGAAGGATCCTACATCTTAGACCTAAGACATGGGAGTAAGTGATTAACTTTAGAACAAGACAAATCAATAGAATAACCTGAGTGATTTTCAGAAATTCAAAGGTGATCTTTGATGTGTAAGAAGATAAGTGATTGTGGTGACCCAAGACCTTCTGCCTATGACCACTAACTTCAGAAGAACCGGGACACGAGAATTGATGAGATAAATTGATGAATGATAACGACATGGGAACCGAGATCGACTGGAAAATTACAAAGACTTTGGACTGGGATAATGGGTGGTAAAAGCATATAAGATGGAGAAATTTTTGGAAGTTGCCATTCACTGCAGTGGTGGCCCAACTCTGAGTTGTTAATAAAGCAAACCTAAAGATACACATGACTGAAAATCCTTTAACAGTTTATGCCAGATCTATCCTTTACTTCTGAGAGCTTTCATCCTTCTCAGCAGTCAGTTTTTTATGTTTGTTCAGATGCCAGATCTTGATACAAAGCTAAAAGTGCCCCAGCTACCTCTTTCTCTCCTACTTTTCTGGCCAAACCTTTATTAAGAATGTGAGTCAAAATGAACACTGAAATTCATCAAATCATTCTGTCCTCTTACAAAAATATTCCAAACTGACCACATACCCTTGTAATCCTATCGTTCCAGTAGGCACACTGTTCTTACAGGACCTAAAGTCACAGTGTGGTAGGAAATAGAAACAGTTTTTAAAAATTCTCCAAGTTCCAGCTCTGCTCTCTGTCAGGACAAAGACAAAAGAATTTATCCTTTCTTGAAATTATTATTACTATTCCTTTGGAGATTACCGCTGAACCAACTGATATGCCTCTACTTGGTAACCACAAATGTTGCTGGTTTTCTGTGTGAATGAATCAAACACAGCATCCCAAGCGCTGTTCCAGCAAGGAGGAGTTATCAGGGACTTACCTTGTTTACTTAAAAAGCACTGTTTCTGTGAGCAAGAGGAAGCAAATAAAACAGTATCTGCACATCACTGTAAACACTCTTTTCTCTGCTGCTCAGATATATTTTATGCACGTTTCTCAGGGCCATGCTACAATACTGGTTCAGGCTATGAGCTAGGTTTTTATTACCCTCTGGTTTTTTCTGCCCTTTTCTTCTCTGCTATCCCCGCCCTCTTTTGAAACAATAGCCGCACTTAAGCAGGTTCCCTATGAATTCAAATCACTGAGTGACGCTATCTGACCTTTTTGAGTGCTGCCCTGTGCCTGTTCTTGCAGTAGATGCTGCCATCGGATATAGGAGACAAGCAGCTCTTTGCAAGGCATAATGGTTAATCTTTAGATCTGTACGCCTCTATTTCAGTAAAATTTAAGCTGACTGCTACCTTATGCCTAGACCTATCAACTCATCTGCTGACATCATGTGATGGGTGGGATGCTATGATGAGGTGGTTCAATTGAGTCACATACCCCAGTCTCTGCAACTGGCCCAAGACTTGGGGGCATTGCAGGGGGCCTTCATGGCTAGGTCCTTTTCCATAAGGACCCTTGTGAGCAGAGGGGCCCTTTAGAAGTCACTGCAAAATCTCATCAACTCCAGCACTACACAGTCTCAATGCAGAATGGGAAAGCATGGCCCTACACTGCTTGTGTCTGCTGTGCAGGCAGGGAGCTGAGGAACAGAAAGTTGAAACTCCAATGGTGACAAAGAGACTGCTAGCATTTGTTGGAGTGGGGGGACATCTCTATGTACACCTGGCATTTTCAAACATAGGAGGACATGTGGTTACTGCTGTAAAAAGCCCATGCTATAAAGTGACAGTTGAAAGCTGGCAGCATGGGATATAAAGCCCAAGAATGAGGGTCATGTCCTGGCCATGGCTGCTAAGTAGCAATCCTGAAGTAAAATGGGTTATATCTCATCTTTCCCTTCCTCTGCTCTCCCTGTAAGTAAGTTTTAGCTTGCATAGCTCAGACAAGCACAGAACCGCCAATGTATTAGCAATTAAAAAAAGAAATGAGAAAGTCAATACAGACTAACCTGGAGGGAACTGCAAAAGCACAGAATTGCTGGGTGTGCTAGGTGGCTCTGCCTGGTTCAGCAGCAGGCGCCTCTCCTGAAATCGTTTGCTGTAATATTTTTAGCTATTGTTAGTGATGCATGAGTAGTGATTTTGGATTGCCCTGGACCAAGTCATCCCTCATCTTCCCCTTCCTTCTGCAGTAACACAAGAAGATTTCAGCTCTGAGAGGGACCTAGCTATGCCTGGGATACTGCTAATGACAAGCAGAAGTCATCCAGCTTTTGCGGTTCTGTCCAGACATCCACTTCTAACAAAAAATCAGATCTCACCTAAAACAAATCTCTCCCATACATTTTCCCTCTGAATGTCAGAAGCCAAGCAGTTTTCTATTCTCAATTTACAGGTTTTTAATTTTTCAGTTAAATAATGATCAACACTGACACTTGAAAATGCGTTTTTAAAAACAGATGTTTCTGGGTTTCATTTGCCTATTTAAAACACTGAACTCTCTCATTTTTTTGCAGCCTTCAGCTGAGCTCAGGGTCTTTGCAGGCTAGACCTCTAAAACAACTTAGCAAGATGATGGGCACTACCGCTCAACTGGTAGCAGAGTGCTGGCACAGTGCTGCAAAGGGTTATATGCTTGGGACCCCTCCACGCTGGCCATGCACCTGGGCTGTGGGTACCTTCAAGTGGTCATTTTGGCTCATTTTACAGCAGAGGAGCTGTCAGTGCAAGAAGCAGCCAGCAGAGCCAGTGAGCACCATATGCTGTGATGTACAGGGAGAGTGTGTTCTCACTGTCCTGCAGTAAAACCAGGAATAAAACTCACCACATTCATGGTGTGGATGGAAGCTAGAGCAGGGACAGGTGTGCATAAGCACCTTGGCTCTGAAAAGGGAAGAAAGTTATCTACCTGCCACCTTCTTGTCCTGGTGACAGACTTTGGCAGAAGGGGAAGGGCAGGGGATGTACATGAACAATACAAACAAGCTCCCTTTTCCTTTTCTTTTCCTCCTTCTAAAGCTTCTTGGTAGCAGCACGAGCATTTATTCAGCTGTTCTTGGGTCTGTTGGAAAGACAACTTGGACAACAGACAGGACACATCAGGAAACCACTGAAGTAATTAATCAAATACACCTATACAAAGCAACCCAAACCCCAAAGAATGAGAAGCCCAAGCACAGCACGATCTCTTCTGCAGTGGCAAGATCACTGCTCATGAGCAGTACTGATACAGCAGCATTACACCTGTCACCTGACAATTTCAGATAAGGGCAGAGGTACCAGAGCTAGCATTGTACCCACTGGAAGCAGTAATGGCAGCATGTCCTGGCAGCTCAGTGCATATACACATAGGAAGCAGCCGCGCCCAAGTAGCCCTGCGTGCTCAGGCTGGCTTGGCTAAAGTCACACATGGCATCTCTTCATTCAGTTAAAACCCCTGCACTGTGGTGACAACCCCCAAGGCTCAGTTTCAACAAACCAGTGGATGAGGAGGAGAGGTCTGTCTTTGCCCTTCTTCACCAAAGTCCTCAGTCCTGCTTCCCAATGAGTGATGCAACCACTTCTGGACCTGCAGTAGCATGCTCGATTTCCCCAGTTAGGCCCAAGTCCTCCCCTGACTTCCAAAGAGCAGGAGCAGGTCCTCTTGTCTTTCAACTCGTATTCACAGAAACAGCCAGTAATGGCCAGCACTGCATTACAGAGGGACCAGAGAAACTTAACATAACAAGGCTGGCTTTAGGGGACCAAAACTTCCCAGCTTGTGAAGGTGCATGAGTGTAGCACTCTGGCTGGACACACGTCTCCAAAAGGTGTAAACTGGCCACAAACCCCACACCCTGAGCAGAGGTGTTTAGTCACATGGCCCTTTTAGAACACCAGGACTCAACAGAGCCCAGATATGGTACAAGGTGTCTAGTGTCAGAGGAGACAACATTTCAGTTAATGAAAAATTGCTCTCCAATTAACACCAACAATTTTTAGGGAAGATGACCATTTAGCCCCTCCCAGAATACTTATCCTCGAGCCCTCTGTGGTGCTATGTATTGACTTACCAAGCAGCTGCTCTTCCGTGTTTAATTAGCAGGTGTGAAGTTAGTGGTGTTGCATGGAGTAAGAGTTACGCTAGTTACACCTCTGCTTACCTGCACATAGCCAGTGTCAGTGAACTCAGGGTGAATTTCACTGCCATCTAGCGATTAATGTCCACTTTCCCTGCTGCGTCGCAGCAGAAAAATGATACAGCAAAGATTTTAATTCCCTAAGGCTGAAATCTTAGGTAGGCTTATATCCCATGGCTTCTTGAAGAACAATGATAGGTGGCACACGTAATAGAGCACAGACTCCTAGGTGCAAGGAGCTTGCATAGGACAGCTGATGTAGACATCTAGACATCCTGAGATGGGGTTCCTAGCTAAATTTGGTGAAGCTTCTATTAGCTCTTCATGCAAAGTACTTACAGAAAGCTAAATAAGTGCATGCACCCTCAATTTTGGCAGTCGTCCTGAATGTTCATATGCAGACACTTGTGTGCCTCTTTACATACTATAATGCCTTTTTTTTTTTCCTTTTCTGCAAATTCAGGGCCCACCCTAGCAGCAGAAGGTAAGGTATTCTTTTCAGAGCAGGCACAGGGAGGCCCAGAACTTGTAAATGTGTGCCTTTCCTAACAGTGTCAACAGCATCACTTCTGATCCAGGAATAGGCTCTTAATTTTCAAAATGTCTTGTGTCCAGAGGGTGTATGTTTTAAGCCAAGTGATGCATTAAGATAAAAGGATACTAAGCAGAGCAGGGATGAATAGAGAAAATTACTGTGACACTTTCACACTATGACTTCTGCTAGGTACAGATCATCCCTATTTGAACACTTAAGCATTAGATAACATACCGTTGAGAAAAACAAATGATTGTCTACTTTAGACATTTCTATTCTCTGCTTCAGATTTCATCCACTGTTCACTTACATTGAGTAGGCACCCACAGAGAGTGTACTCATGTAAATGTACACAGTGTACTTTAAAATGACAATGTTATTCATGACCAGACTCATACAGATCAGTCCAGACTGCCAGGGATTCTGGAAAGGACCTGTTATAGGACAAAAATAATGTAGTTTTTACATTCAAATGTGATTTTTTTACGCTTTGCTACTAGAATGTATTGTACCAACAGCCTGACAGTTCAGACTTAAAGGGAGAGAAAATGTTTTCAACTTGAGGTATTTAATAAGAGACGGTTATTTACAAGGAAAAACTAAACATTGAAGGATGTTTGATACTGGTGGACTACAAGTAAAATGCCATACTGCCATATTAACAGGCTTACCACAACTCAGCCAAACATCATTTTACCCAAGTTTTCCAAATCAGTTCGCCTTAAGCAGAAGATACACTAGGGAAGCGTGCTGCCAACCCAAAAGCCACAGGGGTAGTCACCAACTAAAACCAGAATTAGAAGGTACAAAGAAGCACACACCTTATCCCACAATGACCATAATGTGCAGAAAGCACTGATGTTCAGAAAAGGGCATGAGCTAGGCTGAGCAGCATTTTTCACCTTCTTGCATCCACCATGCCATATCTGGGACATCTGAGACATGTGGGTCAAGGTGTTAATATTCTCTCTCCATTCATGTGCACAGGGCAAGAAAACCACAGCTGCAGTGTCTCCCCTGCCCATTTTGAATTTGCACATAGGCAAATCTACCAGCATCTGCAAAGCCTTCGTGTGATCCCATAAGGGATGACTCCACACCATCATGTAATGTTGTTCCCTTACCCCTTTGTTCTAAAAGCCACAGAAGGCTTAAGGCATTTTGTGCTCACATAGGGGCCCATCCCTCCATAAGCCCCTTGTCACCACTGCACTGTGTGAATCACCTGCTAGCACTTGGACAAAAGTGTTCTGCATGGTGGGAGCGATTAGAAACCTCACTGCTTCCCTGCTGGAGGATTCTGGTCCCACAGAAGGTCCAGCTGAACAGCACACTCCTAATCTGCCTCAGCACAGCCAGACAGCAACTGATAGAAGCATTTTGTGCTAGCTGAGGTGGTTTTGTACTGAATAGATTAGCAAGGACTTGCATGCTGTTTTGTCAGCCAAGTTACAGAGACAAGGTAGAAGTCAGTAACAGCTTACACAGACAGGCACACACAGCTAGACCAACGTAAGAACATCAGCCTCTGATGAAAGCAGGCATAAGGAATTATTTCACATGCTTTAATAATTCTCCAAACTTCACTGAATGTTCCAATTACACTGATTTACAAGGGACAGTTGTACCAATACAGTTTTCCATTCCAGCACAGCTCTTCAGTAATAAAATTGTACACAAGAGTCACATCACTACACACAATCAGTAACGAGCAGGTTTTCTTGTGCAGATGAACCCTTAGGACAAATGAGTTGGGTTTATCTCCCGATCACAGGTAGTCAGTACCAATGCCTATAGGTTAAAAGTCATCTAACAATTCATACTATAAGATCCTTTTCTCTATAGCTTATACATTTTGTCAAGCTCCCACTTCCATGAGAAAGATTCTGTCTCAGACACATTTTTAAAATTAAAGGCTTGGTAGCTGCAGTTGCAACCTTGCTGGGCAGGCTGCCATTTTCCAAGCTCTGACAGCTCAGTATGTCTGAGTATGGTTGACTACCACAGAATTGAGGTGCCTTTTGAAGAGAATTTTAGAGCTCCTTGCAATCTGAATTACAGTAAACATAAACATCTGAAAGAAAAACTGAACACTTCTGCTAAAACATGACCTTTTTTTTTTTTTTTTTAGCTGGACTCTAGTCTCCAGCATGTTTTTTCCTTAGGATTTGCATGATTTGTTTGGTCACACATTTGTTTTACATGAGACGAGGCATTTTTCTGTTAATGCTGTATCTAGTTAACGTTCTGTTAACGTATCTAGTTATTCCTTCACTGGTAAACTTAGCTCAGAAATGGCATTATCTTTGCAAGTATCACTATGCTTGTATAACCAGTATAAAACCCTACTAACCGTGTCAGTAGATTACCGATTACTTCTAGACATCATTTTCAAGGATAAGAAGACCATAAGTTGACCACATGTAAGAAAATAGTCTAAGAGTCCTGTCAGAGGGTCCCATCATTCTTGACACAGAAGCAAAACAGGGCAAAATCTAAAATCTTCCCTCAGACCACAAGTGACTAAGAGGTCACATCCCAAAATACACTGTCCCAGTGGACACTGTTCCTCATCTTACCTTGGACTGAGCTATTTTCTCCAAAATTCATGCCAGTGTCTATAAAGAATACTCTGCCTCATTCCAAGTGCCCTCTGAATTTTGTTTATGAAAGATACAGGAACTTAGTAACACCCTAAGAAGAAGCAAAATTCTGTTCCCTCTTCACTGATGATGTTTAAGGATTGCATTTGTCTGTTGTATGTCTCTGAGCTTTCTTGACTGGTAGTGGCAAATATATTATTTTGACCTGAAGACCTTGAACATCCTGTCTGATCAGTACTCCACATTTAGTGTAGTTTCAGTTAGGAACAATTCATAGGGGTAAAAACATACACTTTTTGTTCTATGCTGGAGCTTCAACTGTGGTAAAAAAAAAAAAAAAGGCAAAAAAAAAAAAGTAGGTAACAAATCTCTAAAAGTTTGAAGTTCATGTCCATTTTAAATATTCATGTATAAAAATGTTTTTTCTACTGCTGGGAAAGCAGCACAAACATTAAAAAAAATACGTAGCTTTCATATATTAATTCCACTCCCCATGAGTTATTTTAAATTTAAAAATTTAAAAAATGCATTTAATTAACATATTTCAAGCATTTAAAATAATCTCCACTGTGGTTTAATTACAGCAGCAGCTTTTAATGTTTAGTATCAGAAAGACTGTTCATATTATGGAATAAATACTGGTATTTATTTGTTCTCTTTATGATCATCTCCAAGAAAATATTTCATATCAGACAAGCACTCCATGCTAAAAACACAGTTTGCAATAGCCATTTACTGAAAACAGGGCAGATGCAGCAGTTTTCTTGTACAAGTACACACATCTTTTGCAGTTCTGTACTGCAGGTGTCTTTTATCTTTCATAAAGGGGAGGAAAAATACTTCTTGGATGAATATATGCATGGAGATGATATGAAAAGCCTATAGAAGCAACAAGGTTAAGACATTTAATGCGAATAGGTCCCCAATAAAGCCATTCCTTCCCCTCCAGTTCAGTGAAGATACATAACCTAACCAGTTAGTTGTAATCTCTTCTGACGTATAATTTCAGTTGGGTCTGGTTACAAAGGGTGAAGAAAAAAAAGAATTTCAGATTTTCAGCTGTCTGAACAGAATTCCAAGAAAAAACTAAGAGGATCTTCTAGGGTCCTCAAAGCATTTTTCTTGACTGTGCATATAAGAATTCAAGGCTCCACTGAATATGTCAAGTGTATGGAATGTTTCTGGAATGAGAATACTCCAGTGCAAAAGACACCTCAATGCCATAGAATCCAATATCCCTAAAAGCGGGTATTTTATCTCTATTAGCATCTGAGAAGAATTGACTATGCACATCTAAAGACCAGAAGAAACAAACTAAAAAATTTCAAATACTTTTAAGTTATCCATTTTTATTAAAAAATGACACTTGGGTGTTAGTTGCATAGCTGCTTACACATCAGGCAACAACTGCAGCACCTGCTTGCACTAACCAGAAGTAGGTTACTTGATATCCACTGCAGCTAAGTTACCTGCAGTCATTACTGCAGCATGTGATGTGGCTGTGTTAGGAACCATGAGTGGATAAGCCAGGGCATGAGAAATTGGTTTAGTGCCTTATAAATAGCAGGCACAGTTTTATGTACTTATTATTAGGAAAAAAACCCTTCATTTGGTACATTTCAATAATTAAGCCTTAATACATTTCTTGACCACACCTAGAGCTATCACCAGTAGCAGCAGCGACCCAAGACTATACAGCACTCTGCACTCCTCTTTCATTGCAATACCTCTTCACCAGGAGAATACTACACTAGATTAAACTAGTTGATGACCCTACTTAGTACTGCTTTACTAGCTGTTCTAGCTTGAGAGCTTAGCACTGATTTCTTCCATGTGCAGCTACTGTTGCTTGTCTGTCAGTGTGCTCTGTTCAGTGCCTGAGCTGTGCTTGTTCTTAAGGGACCTTCCAACATACCTCCAGTATTCCTTTCGGATGGTGTCTTTTTCTTTAGCCAGAATTTCACACAGCTATGAAAGAAAATTGAGAGATTGGAGTGTTATACCAAAAGCTTATGGAATCCTTAATTATCTTTATAAAATGCATAAAATATATGGTTCAGCCAGTATTAGAAACACCTTTCTTAGCAACAACATTTGTTTTATTCACCGGATTTGCAACTGTCCAATGACCTCAAACTGATGTCATCTCCAACTGGTAGTCAACCAATCTGACACTGCACAAAAATCTCTCCAGTCCTATTTCAGTTGCAACTGCTTCCCTGGGACTCCTTTCTGTGCCTACCACTCATCATCTACCACAGCCTATTCAGTCTGTAGTATACTGCAGTGTAATTGTGACTTCCTGACAAGCTTGACTGTCTTTTAGCGATCCAGTAGGCTGTAAACCACTTCTTTCAAAACAGTGGGGGAACATCCTGCTCTTGCATCTTCAGTACTCCTGATGGACTGACAGAAGATATTTTGTTTATGGTTTTTCTCTTAGCAGACTGTCCCAGAAGGACTCTCCATGCAAGTCAGTAACCTTCTCTCACAACATGTTAGAGCTGGTGCTATACAGATACTTCTGCATGTTCTATTCTTATATTATTTTGATCTGGGTGAGCAGTGAGGCACAGCAGAAGTCAACCCTACTTGCAGGATATGCTGTGTAAAATTTATATGGTATGAACACTGTCTACAAATGTTGTAGTCAATTCCCTTTTATTATGCAGATGACATTGCCTTTCTCAGTGAACCAGAGTTGAGAACAGGAGCTTCGATGCCTAAACAGGTGAAGAAGTCAAACTCAGTGAAATAGTATAAAGGGACATGAATCTGGGAGGTAAAGCTGCACTGGTCCTGGAACACAACAAAGGGAAAATGTTGAGAAAGAATGATGTTGGAACACAGAGACTCCAGGCAAGAACTGCAGCTCTAATTACACTGAGTTCCAGTCTGTCCCACAGTGAATGAAAAGTGTTCTTGTAAAAACTACACTGCAAACCACAGCAAGGAGTTCCCTGAATATGAAGCACAGGGAGATACTCAACATTGCCAGAAGTCATTTATTCTCTGTAGGAAATGGTGCCTGACATTCCTTACTGATGTCCCCAGTGCCTGCTGGCCTTTAAGCTAATTCTGCCAGCTTTCTTGGAAAGAGCTAAGAGTGCAAAGGGAGCTTGAGTTTCTGTTTAGATATAGATACTCTGAGAAGAAGATTCACTAACCTACAGAGAAGAAAGTGAGTTCATGCTATAAAGTCAGCACCGGGAACTCCTCAATTGTACAAAGATCAATCCCATTTTGTTGGGATATAAAAAA
This sequence comes from Aquila chrysaetos chrysaetos, assembly GCF_900496995.4. Lineage (NCBI taxonomy): Eukaryota > Metazoa > Chordata > Aves > Accipitriformes > Accipitridae > Aquila > Aquila chrysaetos. Next base: position 32,218,543 of record NC_044030.1, read on the forward strand.
GAGAGCAATAGATGGCATCCCTGAGAAGCAAAACCAAGCTCTCAAAACATACCTCCAATGCCTTGTTTAGTGTTTCTTCCTTGTTATCACACTGGTTTTCAAGCATATCTTCATACATGTCCACAAGAAAGGCAATCAGATAGGGTGAGCTGTGGCTGGGCTGTAAATCCAACAGTTGCTCTAACAGATTTGGATACTCAGAAAGACCACGATCCTGTAGAATCCTAGAACAGAGGTTAATAGGCTTGAAACATAATGCTGAGATACTTGATGTGAAGAACTAAATTTTTGTTACAACTTCTTTATTTGGAAATCAGTTTTGAAATAAGGGTGCAAATACAAGTAAGGCAGAAAGTAAGCAGAATGCAGCAATAATACAGCTTCATGTTGTAGTAAGCTGCTATAGTTATGCTCAACTGAACAGAAATTAGCCTGAAAGCATGCTCATTACCTCCTACTCTATGCTCTTGAACCCAGTAACATTACAGGTTAAGTTTTTAAAAGCCTGAATCTTTGCAATCCTCCTGCAAGAACTACAGAGCCAGAAACTTAGTCGGAAGTTACAGAGAAATTAGGTTAATATCTTAACTCCTTGTGGAGGTTTTTGCCTGCCTGCTTAAGTACACCACACTAGAATGAACAGCAAAAAGCTCTTTCCAGTTAAGAGCTAGGCATAAGACACCTTCTACAGATATTCTCTTTGCTCCACAGAGAAGGATGCCTCACCCTTTTAAATAGTTCCAAGCGCTCTCATTATGTGGCACGGCTGTGATCATCTCAAGAGTGTAGCTGTAAGAAAGATAACACGTCATGAATACAACCACTAACAGCGCAGTTAGAAATTACCGGAATGTGCTCAGACGCTCCCAAATACATCCCTCTAGTCTGTATTTCAGTCTTTTTGTGGATCATCTCAGCTGGGTCACAGATCAAAAATGTCTCGCGATATAATCACCGCAAGTCTTGGAGAGGCAGACATCGTGAGAACTGTTTTAAATTCTGCAATGTTCCATTTGCTGTGTTTTATACAATAATGAAACAGTTCTCAAAATTATGAGTGGTAACACTAAGAAACAACACGGTATACTTTCCCGGTATGCTAAAGAAATAACTTGTGTCTTGATGCTCAGAAACGGCAAGGGGTTGAAATGTTCTGGAGTAATCAAAGACCAGGACGAGCTATGTTAATATGAGTGCATGTGGTATGTTCTGTACCTATTTGCAGAACTTTCTTCACGAGGCTGCACTTGAGCAAACCCACAGAAAGGCCTGAGCTTTCAGCTCACGCAGCCTTCTGCAGCAGTTCTTTTAAAGTAGCAGTTAGGCAACTCCTCTAAAAGCAAAGCAACAAGAAGCACCTGCCATGTAGTCACAATGCCACATTTCATCTTCACGAAACAGACTTTACCTTCTGCCCTTCCCCAACATAACCAGGCATTCAGCTGATTTTCAGAGACAGCAGATACTGATAAAAAGTTCTATAAGCAGTACAGGAAAAAAAAACCAACCCTAAACCTTTTTTAACCTTCTGCAGTCACTATGACAAAGACCGAGTTTTATATGGCAACAAGCAACCCAACTACAGTTCTATAATGACACCTGGGAAGCCTTAACCTTAGACAGTCCAATTCTTAAGATGGTATCCAATTATCTTGAACATAGCACCACGTATAAACAGATCAAGAGAGTATGTCAGATCTAACCTTTGGAGAGAAAAGCTGGAAATATCCCAGCCTAAGTCATGGAAATGGTTCAGATTTATTAATCTGCAGTAAAGTTATAAACTGGAAGAGAAGTACAACTACAGCAGTTTTCAAAGACAACTGTGAAAGGTGGTGGGGGCTGGGATCCTCTACGAACAAAGTACCAATGGACCTATTCAGAGACTCAGTCTTTCGGCTGAAGAGTAACTCAAAAAAAACTGCAGCACCTTCTTTTCATTGCTTCTTCACTTCACTTCACATCTTCTCATAACCATCAACCCTGATCAACAGTCTGAGATGTGAAAACCATACAGTGAAGCTTCCCTTACCACCATCAGTAGTAGAATAAACGGCTAGAAGCCCAGTCTGTCTTCAGTTACAAACATACCACTTTGAAAGAGTTTCCAAAGCTCATTTTCCTCAAAAATAGCCAACTCACACAGGTAGTTGTATTTGTGCTGACCACATACCCTTGAAAGCTCCCTTCTTTTTCCAGCTGCATCAAATTCCTCACAAAAGGCAATTCTTCTTCCTACAATCCATGTCATCTTTAAATCATTGTGGCTACTGTACTACTAAACAGCAGTTTAGTACAATATTGCAAGTGCCTCTCCTTCCAAGCTTTCTAGGGGTAGGATGTAAGATATTAATGAACAGCACAACTTATGTCATTCCAGTGTCACAGATTTTCTGCAGGTTGTTCCACTATAGCTAGCTGACTATAAAAAGCCAAAATTTTTGTTTGCACAATAAACAGCAGGGTGGGAAGACAGATTCATGAGAATAGCTTGCGCAGGGTAAGCTTAGCTTGCTCCAGTACTACTCAACAAGTCAGTGGTACTGAACACATCTATATATGCACTAACACTTGATCTGCTATCCATGAGAGTAAGCCCAAAAACCGCATTAAAAACAGGGAAGACAAGCCCACAGGGACTGTCAAAGTATTCCTTTGCTTTCACATAAGGGAGAATGCTTAATGTGAGCATGAACAGCATTACTAACTGGACTTCTCTGTCTAGGACTGCTGGATCATCATAGCCGGTGGTGTTGAAAATTACAAAGTGTCGCTGGTTCCAAACAGAGTTGTTTCTCACATCCTCCCTCAAAAGCTGGTCTACGTATTCCAGTTCATTGTCCCATAACTTGAACTCCTATGGAAAGGGAAGGAAGAGACAATATCAATATCAAAAGTTTTTATTTTTTAAAATATATTTTCCTTGCTCTTAAGTTCTCTGAACATTAGATACAGAGACTTTTTTAAAGAGAGCAACACAAAGTTCAAAGAAAAATAAGGAAGGGTGCAAAAGGAACACACTACACTATTCAGTTGCACACAATGGTATTAGCTCATCATTAAATTCACACACATAACAGTACGCAGCCAACAATAGACCTTTTTGAATCCACTTCCTAAAAGGCAAGTTTATAACTAACCTCTACCACACCTTAAAATGCAATTGGTTCTCCCCCTTCAGCTTTAAGAAATAAAGTGCCAAATGCAATTCAGATTGTATTTAAGAAGCAAAACTCTACAACCTGAGCAGGTTATTTAGTGAATCAAGAGTTCTGTGGATACAATACCTGAATAACCCATTGTCTGTGTTGCCACGCATGGTAATTTTTGGCATCTTGGTTAAGAATGTCAGCTATGAACTCAAGCTCTTGGGATGGATCCTGCAGCCACTCCACCAACACCCGTCTGTGATGCCTAATGAGAAGAGAAGGAAACTATTTTTAGAACAGTCTAAAAATTGTCTGTGAATATGTGGTCTGTATTAAAACAGCATATAGCAACCGCACTACTTAGAAAAAAAAACACTAGTTAAATACTTCAAATTAAATGTACCAAAACACTTCACTTGGCTCTGAGAAATATATGATACTATAACAAATTCTAAGTACACGTACACATTGGCCAATCGCCTCCATTTAGACAAGTTATGTTTACTTAAAGTGACACGTTTCCACTTTTAACACTCATGGCCGAAGTCTTCAGCAGAATAAAATCTTCTAGTACTACATAATTTCTCTAGCAATAACAGCACTGCTGTTTTGCCTATTCCCATTCACTTGCGAAAAACGCAACAATAGGTAAGCAAACTCCAAAGCCAATAAAAGAAAAAACATTCATTTCTATTTGTCTTTTTTGTTTGCCTTTCCATGAGTCACTTTTTTGATCTGTCACACTTATTTTGACAGTTTAAAAATTGAAATAGAAAAAAACCAAGACCATTTTGGCACATCATAATCATATGTTTAGAACAAACTGCCAGAGAGGACTTTGGCAGTGATACTGTTGCAACTTCATTTAACTCCTTCACTACTGCCACTGCAGTAGATGCAGGAAGCAACTCTTAACAATTTTTAGGATCAATGATAACAACTTATTCTAGGCAGTTTACAAAACAAAAATTAACTGAAAAAATGTTAAGAACTGAAAAGAAACCAGGATTTTACCAGACTTGGTAGTTCTTTGGCTGGTCTTCAATGATAGCTGTAATATACTTAAGTTCCTCATGGAGATCCTTTCCCAAAGACTGCAGGAGGACTCTCCGGAAATGCCTGTATAAAACAGTCAAGCATGCGAACATTGCAACAGGGCTTTCCTAAAATTCACAGAGGAGAACATAAAAGAATCTTTGTTCATACTTCTACTAACAGATATTGAGTTAAAGAGTGCAAAAAACTAAACCATGTATCCAGTTCTGTTAAAGGCTGGTCAGTTATAGAACAGTAGAGAACTGGATTACAACTGGTTACAACAGTATGTTATCCAAGATCACAGCAATCCTGTTTCAAATTAACCTATCTACCCACACTAGTCTTACCATCACAGAAACTATGACTTAGTGCTTAAAAATAATGTAAATTTTCTGATTTTATGCAAGTTAGTGCAATAAAGATGTACAAGAGGTACTTGTTAGCACTCACGAGTTAAAAGGCCCTACTCTGAATATCAGAAATTCACTGTTTATTCATTACCTAACTGAACATTATCCTGACAGATCCTCTAAAATGCACTACTTGGTAATTATTTAGCAGGAAATAGCAGCTATCATGCTTTTATGCCTCTTCCTGAGGACAGCTGAGGGCACCAGCATTTTGCCAAGGCCACGTGTTATGGGTTTGTGTGGCGCAGGTTTTTTTGGTAGCAGGGGAGGGGGCTGCGGGGTGGCTCCTGTGAGAAGCCGCTAGAAGCTCCCCCGACTTCAAGTCAGACCCGACTATGCCCCAGGCCGATCCAATCAGTGACGGTGGCAGCACCTCTAGGAGAACAGATTTAAGAAGGGGAACTGGTAGTGACTAGGGGGACTGGAATGTGAGAGGAACACCTATGCAGATACCCAGGTCAGTGAGGAAGGAGGGGAGGAGGTGCCCCGGAGGAAGGGATGCCCCTGCAGCCCGTGGTGAGATGGCAGGCTGTCCCCCCCAGCCCATGGAGGTGAGCGGGGGAGCAGATGTCCACCTGCAGCCCAGGGAGAACCCCACGCCGGAGCAGGGGGATGCCCCCAAAGATGGCTGTGACTCCATGGGAAAGCCCGCGCTGGAGCAGTGTGTGACTGAAGAACGGCCCGCAGAAAGGACCCACGCCAGGGAAGTTCGGGAAGAACTGCAGCCCGCAGAAAGGACTCATGTTGGAGGAGTTAGTGAAGGACTGTCTCCCGTGGGAGGGACCCCATGGTGGAGCAGGGGATGAATGAGGAGTCCTCCTCCCGCTGAGGAGGAAGAAGCGGCAGAGACGAGGTGTGGTGAGGTGACCCCAACCCCCATCCCCTGTTCCCCTGTGCGGCGGAGGGGAGGAGGTGGAGAGAACTGGGAGTGGAGTTGAGGCGGGAAGGAGGGAGGGGTGGGGGAAAGGTGTTCTAAGGTTTGGTTTTACTTCCCATTATCCTTGTTTCGATTTGATTGGTGGTAAATTAAATTGATTTTGTTTCTTCCCCAAGTTGAGCCTGTCTTTTGCCCATGACCATAAGTGGTGAGTGATCCCTCCCTGTCCTTGTCTTGACCCACAAGCCTGCCTTTATATTTTCTCCTCATCCCACTGTGGCTGGGGGCTGGGCGAGGGGAGCGAACACGCGGCTGTGTGGTGCTTTGTTACTGGCTGGGCTGAAACCATGACACCACGTTATCAGGTAAGTGATCTGTATCAGAAATAGTGTGGCCAGCAGGAGCAGGGAGGTGATTGCTCCCCCGTACTCGGCACTGGTGAGGCCGCACCTCAAGTACTGTGTTCAGTTTTGGGCCCCTTTCTCACTACAAGAAAGACATTGAGTTGCTGGAGCATGTTCAGAGAAGGGCAACCAAGTTGGTGAGGGGCCTGGAGCATAAGCCTTATGAGGAGCGGCTGAGGGAGCTGGGGCTGTTTAGTCTAGAGAAGAGGAGGCTGAGGGGAGACCTTATCACTCTCTACAACTACCTGAAAGGAGGCTGTAGTGAGGTGGGTGCTGGTCTCTTCTGTCAGGTGGCTGTAGATAGGACGAGAGGAAATGGCCTCAAGTTGCGGCAAGGGAGGTTTAAGTTAGGTATTAGGAAAAATTTCTTTACTGGGAGGGTTGTCAGACATTGGAATAGGCTGCCCAGGGAAGTGGTTGAGTAACCATCCCTGAAGGTATTCAAAAAGCGAGTAGACAGGGTACTTCAGGACATGGTTTAGTGGGCATGGTTGATGGTTGGACTCGATGATCTTGAAGGTCTTTTCCAACCTAAATGATTCTATGATTCTATCTAATTTTAAAAAGTAAAGTTCTTTTTGTGGCTTATCCTGACCTTGATTGATAATATCCTCAAAGCTAAGTGAATGAAAACCACTGAATCAAAATGAGACACAGAAAATACTGAACAAAGGCTTTCTTCAGAAGCTCACTGGAAGTCTGCACTACTCCTCTGTGTACACTCAACTAGTTGTGCACTGATTAGGCTAACAAAATTATTAAAGACATAAGAGGTCAGCAATCAAATGATGACAGAAATAATCCCAAGATTATCACTTACCATACTGTGTAGTTTGCAGCATTTAACTCAATGGCATCTGCTGTTAGCTTGAAAGCTCTTTCGCTTCTCTCATCCCGCTGCAGAACAGCCCGGAAATAATCATAGACATCGCGAACTAAATAGATAACAGCATCTTATCCAAAGCTATCAGGCAATGGCCTGATTAGTGGGTAAGGTTAAAAATCCTTTCAAGTCACTTCCTGTTTTGAGTACTTTAAATATACCTCTTTAAAATGATAGCTACATATTGCTCTGACAGCACTGTTGATTGAAACCTCCAAATGATGTTAGTATACTGAAAAGCTGCAAAGATACCTCAAAAATACACCAGCTGAATAATATCCAAAACAATCAGAAAAGCTCCTTGCTGCTTACTCACACTACTTCCCCAGATGCAGTTGCTTCATACGTCCCTCTTCCACTTGTGGGCCAGAAATGCCTTATTATGTGAACCAGACTGTCTTTTGTATTACCTCTTAAGCTGTATGATTTTAAAATAAAACCTTGGCTATAAACATCTCGGGTGAAGATTCAACTGCAGAAATGCTTGGTGAAAACATCACACACAACCACCATAACACAATAAATATTAATTTCTTCACAGTACTACTCTAGAAAATATGTCATCCAAAACGTGAAGTCTTGCTTTAACAGCGCTAAGGACAGATACAAATTTAACCACCTTAAGTTCCCAGTACAGAACGTGTTTAAAACTTACATTTTTCACTGTAGATGATCTGAACAACAGGATTTGGCCCATCATTTTGAGGGACAGGTTCAATGTCTGCCCATTCCTTCCTGTCCCTGTAAATAAACGGTTTTGCCTTTTCAGCGCTTCTAAAAAGGACAAAGCTCTACTCAAACCACTACACGCACAGATCTACGTCCACCAACACGTCCTCGTTCCCGACGGTCACTGTATTCTTGTCTATGACATAGACCAGCGTATAAACGCGTACGGGAGGTACTGACGTAGGTACCCGTACCACAGCCCAGCTGTGAAACAGCTCGGGACAGGAAAGTAGTCGATCTCACCGCCCCCCGTCCCTCAGCCCTAACTGCCATGACTTGGGTTCGCGCGGCACGCGTCGGCAGCGGCTTCCAGCGCTTGTCATCCCCAGGCCCCCGCGCCCCGCTCCTCCTGCCCGCGCGGGCCCGTACCTGCACAGCACGGAGCCAACCCCCCCCCCCCCCCCCCCCCTCCTCCTCCCGCACCAGCAGCAGGGGCGGCTGCCACGGCCCGCTGCCGCCCTCCGGGCCCGGCTCCGCCATCCCGCGCCCCTCACAACCAACAGCCGCTTCCAGGGCCGTGCTACCGCGCGCGCCCCCGCGCGGCGCGGCACGGCACGGCACGGCACGGCGTGACCTGCGGCGAGGCGAGGCGAGGCTCCGCGCCCTCACCGCCCGGCCGCCCGTGCCGGAGGGCGCCCCGTCGCGGCCGCCCCGGCCGTACCTGTAGAGCACGTAGCCGGCGTCCTCCCCCTCCTCCTCCTCGTCCAGCAGCTGCCCGAGCCCACCCTCCGGCTCGCCGCCGACCTCCCCCTCCGGCTGCAGCTCCGCCGCCCCCAACCCCTCTGCAGCCATCGCCCCGCCGCCGCTTCTGGCGCCTGCCCTAACCATGGAGAGCGGCGGGGGCAGAGCGGCCGTGCGCCGCGAGGCCGTGCGACTTGCTACTGCGTGGCTCGCTACTGCCTCCCCTGGCGCGGAGGGCAGGGTTGTGCGGCGGCCTGCGCCCCGCCGCCGCCTGGCCGGGACGCGGCGGCCGGCGGCGGGGCAGGACGGCTGTCCTCCGAGCCCGGAGCCGCCACCGGGACCGGCAGCACCCTGAGGAGCTTTAATCCACGGGTCTGCTAATTAACCCTCAGAAACGTAGCGGGGGAGGCGGCAGGAGGTTGGGCCGGGCTCGGGCCCCAGGCCCCGGGGCCGGGGTACTTCTCCAGTTCGCCCTTCCCCTTCCAGCCTGCGCTGAGGAAAACCTGTGGAGCCAGCGGGGTCCGTCAGCGTTGTGGCCTGACGGGTCGTCACGTCCCTGCCCGTGCGTTACGGACTAGCGCTGACTGGTTGGTTATTTGGGTGGCTGCTATCTACTCTGCTGTGCTTTATGCTTGGGTTTTCACTGCTATAAAATCTGAGACACGAGAAGTGAAGGGAGGCATTTCTCATGCTAGCGGTAGCGTATTTCCTGTGAGAACCCACCTGAACACCAACATCGGGGTTTGCAGGTGCAAGGCCGTGAGACCAACAGCACCAGACTGATGCTGTGGGAACACATGAGAAAACAGAGGCTCTGGGAAATACAGCGGGTGAGGTGGAAGGTTACAATGCTGCAAATAGCAGGGCCCTGGCATTACTGAATCTCGCGTGCGGCAGGCATGGTGAGCTGTGTTCCTCCCCTATGGAAACTCACAGAATGGCGCCGATTTAGAGTCGAACTTTCTGACAGGGCAAAGCCGAGGAATCTGGTCTCTGTAAAAGGTGGAATCAGAGGAGGTTTTGAAACAGCCAGTTGTAACCAGTCGGTGAAATCAGGGAAGGCAGGAGATCCTCTGAAGTGGTATTGGGTCAGAAGGACAAAGTAGCTGAGCCGAAGATAGTCATTAGGAAAAGCAGCTGACCCAGTGTTACAGGTTCATAGTCTGGGGCATGCTGAGATGCTTTAGAGAGGGGAGGGCTAAAGACAGGAAGAGCACATGTGTAGTAATGGCAGTGCATACATCTCCATCTGTGCTGTATATTCAGGGAGGTGGGAAATCATTCCATGTGTGGTGGAAGGGGTTAAAGTCTTTAATTCTGGGGTGCTCAAGTTGAAAGGGTGTAGCTGTGTCACATGTTTGACAGTGATTTTAGGGAAAGAAGAATGGTGCCAGAGCAACAGTGAGGGAGTATAAATGCACGGCTGCAAATTGAAACACAAGATCCAGGACAAGGAAGAATCGGGCTTGCAGGTGGTTCTTCTGCCACTGAGCAACTTTGTCTCCTTTGGGAAGTCACTTAGCCTCTGTGCTTTCCTTGCCTCTGCCTTTTTTCTGTCCTGTCTGTTTTAATGCACTTGGGGACTTTGTTTGTTTCTGCCAGGATGTTTGTTCAGTGACTGTTTGGAGTGCCTAGTTTGGTTGGTGCCTCTGGGTATTACAGTAATGTAGACTATAGTAATATCATAGTGGAGGGGAAAAAACAGAGCAATCTACTGAAAGGTTGCTTTGGATTATAGGACTATGAATAGAACAGAAAGGAAATGGAGAAAGATGTACCTAAAGACAGAGAGAATATTCAGCAGTACCTAAGTGAAAGACAAAAGTTATAAAATGCAGAACATTCTAAAAAAACCAGAGAAAGAACCAAGATGAGCCTACAAAGAAACAAGGTATATTATAAACAGATCAGAGGAAATGTGCACATATGAATGAGAGGAACCTCAAAGGCAGTAAATCCTGTTTTGTAAGAGAGCAGAAAGGGAAGTTGCTGTTCCTGACCTGCAGAGGGAAAGGTTGCACTGCGAGTTCGTTAGATACCAACAGCTCTCCATGGGCAGAGGGCAGTTGAGACACAGATCTTCAAGAAATCTGGTTTATTAGCTCTGCTCTTTGAGGAACAATTTGGGTTTTGGTCACACTTCCTCCAGAACTAACACATAATGACCTGCCATTGCTGTTTCTTATGCTGGTATTATCTTTACCAGCTATTTAAGATGGATTACAGACAGGCCAGATCCTGCAATAGGAGCTTACTTCCTCAGAATGGCAGGGCAGGACAAGAAACAAAAGTGAGCTTCTCTGATGCCAGCCACTGGATGGAGCTGGTCCAAGAATATCTTGCGGATGGCATGGGGTGGACAGCAGATAGGGTAGCTGTCCCACTGCCCTCAGGACTAGCTTCTGCATTTTCAGCCTGAACCTGTGGGTTGTTGGGGTCTGGGGACTGCTTCTAAAGGCTTGAGGGCCAGTAACTGAGAAAACCAAGCCTGTTGCAGGAAGCTTAAGCATGTTACGAACAAGTTGTGTCCTCATGAGAGCAACTCGGGAGTCTGCCAACTAAGGAAGCTTGAAAGTCATGAGTATAACTGAATTTTAAAATGAGGGGCCAGACCAAAACCCAGTGAGATCACAGCAAATCCTTCCATAAACTGTACAGGCTTCTGATCCGTCTACAACCGCTCAATTTAATTTACTGAACTACAAACTTGTTGTGGCATGCTGTCTTCAGTCCTCTCAGCCTTGGGGCACTCTGAAAGCCTTAGCTGGGCCTGCAAAAGCAGGACTCTGCTTTAGTGTGGATCTGCTTTATAAAATAATATTTGGACGTTCTTGCTGCATGCCTCCTGGCTCAGATTCAGTGGAGATCATTCGTGTTACAGGTCTAATATCTGTAATCACACTTTACAGAGAATATTAAAATGCCACCTGAAGCTTCTACTTAAAAATATGGCTCTGGCAGCTAGGACCTTTGGGAAGAAGCAACAATAGAACGAGAGCTGCAATGAAGCTCTAAACAAAGACTGGAGGATAAATAAATGTGTCGTGTCCCAGCACTGCAGTGTCAGTTACCAGTTTTCCTCTTAGGAGGAGCCTGGTAGCTCAGAGGCAAATCAAGGGCTCCGTGGTGCAGTATGTGCAGCAAGAGGTGGGCACTGCTCCAAATGCGTGGCAGGCAAGCATAGCTACGGAGGAAAGGGGGCAGAGCCAGTGTGGCGGGGGTCTCTTGAACTGCCGCAGAGGGCTGGGTTCAGGTTATCTGCTGGGTGGGTACCCCTGTGAACCTCTCAGGAAGGCCAGAGATATGACCCATGCCTGTAGAGTAAGGAGATGAGCTGCGTGCGTAACATTTGTGCAATTTGTATCACGCATGCGTTTCAACTGAGGCACATCAGGTGTTCCCTCTGCCTCCTCTCGGTTCTTCCTCCCTCCGCTCCCCCAGGTAATCGTCCCCTTGCACCTCCCCTGCCTGCCACGTCCGGGCTAGAAGCAGCAGAGACTGTGCTCTCCAGCGTTTGTGTATAAATGCAAGTAGATATGAAGAAGTGTGCAGGCGTGGGGTATCTGTGTGTCAATACAAATGCGTACGTACGACTTAGACGTGTTATGAATACAAACATGGATGGTTCACGTGTCTGTATCGGGTGGACAAGCATAGGCTCTGCCCCGAGCCAGCAGAACCAGCCTTTCAGAGCATCTTTCACTACAAACGCCAAAGACTGCCTGAAGAGGGGCCCGGCCCCGGGGAACCGCGAGCTGAGGGACAGGGCTCTCTCCTGACAGCTCGGCGCGGCCCCGCGGGGACGCCTCGGCAAGGTGGGAGGCAAGGGCCGCCCCTCCGCCGGCACGGCCGCCGCAGCCCCGCGCGGAGGGAGGAGGGGTGCCTGTGCGTGTCCGTCCCCGCCGCGTGAGGGCCGCAGCCGCCTCTTCCGGCGCTCCGGGGCTGCTCAGCGGCCATCATGCGTTTCTGTTCCGGGCTGCGGGCTGGCTTGATGCAGTCAATCTCAGCCCTCGCCAAGACAGCACCGGCACCGTTGTTAAAGAATAAAACGGCGAAAAGCGCGATTACGCCAACAGCTATAGGAGTCGGCGACGGATTTATTTTGGGGGGAGTGTGAGGTCTGGCAGTGCGGGACTTGAGGGAAGAGCAGTCGGGACGGGGGGAAGCGATGGCGCTCTCCGGCCGCTTAGCCCTCTGCGTTTCCTCCTCAGAGCCTGGGGGACCCCAAAAGAGTCGACTCCCCCCCGCCCCCCCGGCGGCTGGCAGCGCGGTGGGCGGAGGGAGCGCGGACCCGCGCCGCCCCGGCGCAGCCCTCGGCCAGCACCCGCCCCCCGCCCCCCTCCCCGCACCAAGTGGGTGCACAAACTGAAAGTAAACAAAAAACCGAACACACACACACACGCGCACACACACACACAGACACCCCCGCCCCCCCCCCCCCCCCCCCCCCAAGCCCTCTCAAGCCCAACCAGAGGGGGACGGTGGCGGTGAGGCGGGAGCGACTTTCTCGGGGTGAGTACAGCGGCGGGCGCCCGACCGGAGGATGCCCCGGCGGGGAGCAGGGCCGGAGCTGCAGCCCCCCGCCGCAGCTGCGGGACTGGCTGAGCCTCGGGAAGGGAAGGGGCGGTGTTGGGGGGGGGCGGGCGGCACAGCCCCGGCGGGGATGCTGAGCCCGGAGAAATGGAGCGACGCAGGGCTGGAGGGAGAGGCGGCAGGGAGAGCGGGTAGGAAGTCTGGAAGGATTTGCAGGGAGCTGCTGCTCCCGCGGGACAGCCGGGGTGGTGGTTTACCCTCCTTCCCTCAACTCCTCCGCTCGGCCTGACGGAGGTGGGAGAGCGCTGCAAGGTCACCTTTGCCAGCGGAGTTGGGACAGGACAGAGCCCTGTGTGGCCCACGGCAAGCGCGGACCGCACCGCATCGCTAGGTAAAAGTACTGAGTGCTGGGCGCTGCACGTGCAAGAATGAAGCCCTGACCCAGCGCAATACCCTGGGGCAAGTGGTACAGCACACCCATGGAGTGGGCAGTTCCCCCTCTAGAAGAATACCTAAAAATGGGAGGATTACAACTCTTTTACGGGGCAGGGGTTAGGGGGACATTCAGTGGGTCATCAGAGTCTTACTTTTTGCCGTTCACAGGGTAAGACGTGGTGTTAAAGATACTGATCTGCTCCAGGATGTGCCTTGAGTAGCTTCTCACCAACACAGTTGTGGGCAGAATTCAGCCTCTTCCCCTCCTGATGCCCCGTTTTGGCTATAATGCAGGAGGCACAGAAGATGCAGAGGCTTTATAAAAGATCCTACCTGATTTGAGAAGTGCTCAGCTGGCCCACACAAAACCTTCAAAAGCAGCTGTCCCACGCAGAGCAGAACTCACACAGCATGGTTTTGTGTAAGATTTTACTAAAGAGGCTTTTCTTCAGAGGTCAGTGGGAAGGGATGAATTCATATTACAGTGGAAGCAGAAACAAGATCATTTTTTTATCTCTAGCTGCCAGTGCCACAGAGGTAGTACTACAGCAGGCAGTAGTTTTGGGACCCATCCCTCTTTGTCAGGTTTTTGGAACTTTGTGAATGGGATTAGGATGGGGGGAAAGCTGGCAGGTGCATGCATATGGAGACAATACAATCACATACACCTTTTCATGGAAAACCAGCCTAAATGACACGAGGCACATCTCTGAAAGATATAGCAATTAAAGTAGCAATTTATTAAACATTTTTGTGTGTGTTTCTGCTTTCTGAATACCCAGATTTTCAAACTTTACTCCTCTGTGTTGAGAGATAAAGTCTTACCGTTCTCCCATCCTCTTTTTTTTTTTTTTTTTTTTTTTTAGGATGAAGCTGGAATTTGCACCTACTCCTGTTGTCAGGAGTTGGGATTTTCACACAGTGAAATCCAGCATACAGCAAAACAGTAGGGCTCTGTGAAGGCTAAAAAAATCATTGGGGAAGGAAGAGAGTTATTTGAGAAGAGGCAGACCAGCGCAGATGTAGATCACAGGGGAAGGGGAACTTCTTAAATTTAGATGGTTTTAGGTGTGGAGAGCATTTGTGTGTATGCTGTATGGTTACTTTCTCTATGCATTGGGCTAGATACACTGGTGAACAGAAGTCCCAGAAGACTGCCATGTAGTAAGTCCCAAGGCCCGATAGTTGTGTGCCTCCTCCAGGAGCATTTTCACTGCTTGCCCAGGGAAGGAAAGTCTTTCATTCCTCACCTGTTTGTGAGTCTGCTGAAAAGCAGCAGTTGCCATCTGAAACTGAGGAAAACGGCTGCTGTTCCCACACAGGACTGAGCCAGGCCCATCAGTGTCTCTCTATGCTGACTGCAAGGATGAAAGGATGTATGACCCTGCTTTGAGAGGATGCCCAAGTCCAGGGTGACCAGAAGGAGAGTAGATGCCTGGGGCTGTGCATGAGAGTGCTGTTTTGTGCAGGCTGCCTTCTGGATACCTGGCTCAAAATGTGGCTCTGGCACCTACAGAAAGCTACGGGTAGACATCAAGCTAACCACTGAGCTGAAGGAGCATTTTTTATTGATGCTGTACCCTTTTTCAGCAGCGGTCAACGTGAAGAGTAAGGATGGAGTGGGAAAGCCCTGCAGCAAAGGCTGAAGACTTCAGACAAGCCAGCCTTCCTGACACTTAGCTCTAACTGCTCTGGCAGGCCTGGCAGTGCAGCATGATTAGGATGAGGAGGAAGAAACTGTGGGCATCTTGCTTCTGCTTTGCAGCTGCCTTTTTCTTCGTGGTGACACTCCAGGTAGAGGGGCAAGTGGGGGTGTATGCATGAGATTGCTCTCAAAGTATGACACAGTTCTGTCAGATGAGAGAGAGCATTGTAGGCAACAGAAGTTTTCTGTACAAGTGTGTGCTTTAAGAGGAGTGTTTAAAGAAACTCTGTCAGCAGCATTGGCCTGGTGGTAATAGCTGACTCCAGAAGTGACATCGCACAGAAAACACCTTTCTTGCATAGCTCCTTGGCTTCTGGAGTTGTTTCTCAGGAGTGGTGTACCATACCATGCCATGTTGTGTTGCCTCCATCCAGTATTGCCTCCTCTGTTCATGTGTTTGAACTCATTAGTCAGGGAGGCAAGGCTGGAAACCATTTCATATTAATGTGGCAGACAGAGCAGGGAAATCTGAGCACATGAGTAAGTGGTAATGGAAATCTGTCCATCAGTCCTGACTCAAAGGCCATTCTTAGTGTTGGAAAGTCCAGTAGCTGGTCAGTGAAAAAATGCATAAGAGAAAAATCAAGATGGAGGCATATTAATTTGTGGCTGGTGCAGGTTACCCTAGATTTTTGTTAGAAGAGAACAACTTTCAGACAAATTAAATCAGCCTTGTCTGGTAGTCATGGGAGTACCAGAAGTAGGAGACTTCAGTCATGAGAAGGCCGGGATCTCCTCCAGAGATGTCTTTCTGCTTGGGCTGTGCTCTGAACTGAGGCTCTGGTTAAGACAGGTACCTCAGGTAACTCCCAGTGGAGCCAGCAGGAGGACCTCTGAAGGTCTTCCAGGCCAGCTGCCTACTCCAAATTGGAGCCATTTCTTGGAGGGCAGTCACTGACACTTAATGGTCACTTTCAGTTGTGTTCCTCTGAACAAGGCATCCAAAGGTGATATGGCTGCCCTAGCACAGGAGTAACACTAGCAAGTCTTTAGGACCTTTATTGGGAGGGTTTGAGACTCTGCTGCACCTCCACAGCTAAGCAGATTTGGAGCTGGTTAGAGCTTCCCTCTGCCTGGGTAGGTCTGGTAGGTCTTTCACTTCTCTGCATGCAGATGGGACTCTTCTCCTCTACCTAGCCATGAAGTTGTAGTTACATTGTCTTTTAAGACCTGTCTGCACCTAGTTTATTCAGTCAGTGGTTTAAAAATTAATAGGAGTGAGTACAGATGGCCACACAGAGACATGAAAACTTCATGGTTTATTTACAGCTAATTTCCAGAAGAAACCTCGCTACTGAATGGCTGTTCTCTGTTTTGTGCTTTTTCCAAGGAGAAGGCGGAAGTTGTGTTGTTAAGTCATGTGTGATGTGGCCATATCTCAGTACAGAAATTTATTTTCTTCCTTCTTCTTACAAATCCAAATTAAAGTTTTTGCTGTTCTGACAAGATCACCTGGATGGTGGCTGCAGTCAGTGAAATGCATCCACTTTGATTGACAGAAACTTCACATGCAGACTTAGTTAGTGCTTGATGCTTAAACTCTGATTTGTCAAGCGGGTGTCCTGGCTAATGACAGTGATGCGCTGTGATTTTTGTGTTTATTTCCCTGAAGGTTATCACTGAACTGGGCAATTCAGAGAATAAGGTGGCAGTAATCTCCAGTTTACACAGTGGTCCATTAAAGCCTGTGGAGATACACGCTTTTCAGTTTAAGAAGCAGGAATTTCCCAGCAGGTTCAAGACAGAGTCTGATGTAAATCACTATCCCATCCTGCTCTGGTGGTCTCCCCTGACTGGAGAGACAGGGAGATTGGGTCAATGCGGAGAGGATGTTTGCTTCTTTACTATCAACAAGACCTACCAGCACAATCAGATGACGAGAGCATTTCTGTTCTATGGTAAGGATCTGTTTCTTTTTAAAGGAGTAACTTTCCCTCTTGCCCAGTTATTTTCCTTTAGAGATTAAATATTCTAGGTGGCAATCACTGAGAGCAGGAAAATTACACAGCTCATTGTGCTAAACTTTGCCTGGTGGTGAATACCTTCAGTAGGGATCCAGAGATGTATGTTCCCTGTAAAAGGACTCTGAAAAGTGACGGTGCACGTCTGTGGGATGACCGTTGCCTTGTCTCATGCTGCTTTCCAATCATGTGTGCTCCCTGTTTATGGGAAGAAAGATAATTTCCTGTAGTTGCCAAGTCATGAAAAGACAGTCTGAGATCGAGCCAGCTTTTTCCAGTCTTCCAGCTGGTCACCCCTAGCAGAGGTTCTGCAAGGCCTTTGTTGCACTTGTGCATGTCTTTTGTCTTAAAATAATGCCCTTGCTGGTAACTGTGCAACTCCCCTGCCTCGTGTGCTGAGAGATTGCTAGCAGACTGTAAATGGAAAGTAGTGAAAGAAATCTATTGATTCTGCACAGGGAGCAGCAGCTAGTGCAACTTTCTGAGCTGCTCTGGCTCAGCCGCCTCAGAAACTTTCCACTACATGTACTGTAAAGTGAGTCTACAAAACAAAAGATGCATCTTTTAAAAGTAGGCCTTATTTTGTTAATTTTGTTCTTTTTCCCCATATGGTTGCTTTTCAGAGAAAAAGTGAGTTTTAGGTGGAAAAATACAGCCAAATGCTTTTTTGTGACTGGTAGGTTCAGCTCCTTTGTCCGGAAACAAAACAAAATAAAAGAGTCCTGAATCTCATTCACTCAGTCAGGATACAGGTGAACTGGAAATATAAGAAGGAAGGACCTTTAGCTTGGTTCTTACCAGTGAACCAAAAACTTCTTATCACTAGTCTTTTCAGAGCTCCAGGTAGGTCAGCTTTGTCAGTTTATAATACTGTGGTCAAGTATGGAAGTGAAGGAATGACAGCAAAGGAATGAGAAGCTGACCCAATAAAAGACAAGGAAAGCTGTGTTTGCATCACATGAAAGCTGTAAAGTCTGGTGGTTTTGGTCTCTGGTAGTAACTATGTTTCAACATTAGGACTATTGTTCATTTTCAGCAGGCTTGTGGACATGCTTTACTTACTTATTTTTAAAGGACTATTTACACTGGGCAAAACACTTTTCCTGTAGCTTTTTTATTTTTCTAGTGATGCTGGCTAAGAACTGTGTAAAGACAAATGTCAAAATATGCAAAAATATTACTTATTTTTAAACCACAATAAATGATCTCACAATGCCAAAACCTCCAGAGACAAAGGTCATAGGTGGTGTTGAAGGTGAAAAAAAATGCTGCATCAATACAGAAAAGCTACACCCCCCCCCCCCCCACTGCCCCCTGCCCCAACCACCTTGATGCACTGAGCCGTGGGCCTGCAAAAAGGCAGATTTTGATGTTCCAGAATTACCCTCTAAACAGCCTGCTGATTGAAGACTCGAACATCTGCATTTCCATACTAAGGTTGGATCAGGGTACAGTTTCACTTTCCAAAGAAACTGCATTAATTTCCCCCTAATATTTGGTCAGTGAGCTAGTCAAGAGAGGAATGATCCAAAGCTTAGGAAAAATATTATGCAAAAATATGGGGTGCAGATGTTTTTGAGCAGAACTGCTTTGTTAGGAACACCTTCGCAGCTTGTCCTGATTTACTGTCCTGGCCTGGGAACCCCCTAGGTGTAGGTGATGATTTTGTCAAGTGCCACCATCTCCTGTTTGGAAGTGAGATGTGGCATCCACTTGCTGGATTTTGTCTCTGCTTTTGGGAGGGATTCCCAACTCCACTTTTTCACTGTCATGTACTTCACAGAGTTTTGCATGTAGTGAGTGCAATGCAACGGAGTCAGCATGAGCTGGATCTGGTGCCGTGCTGTCAGAACCTCAGGGGTGTTGTTCCTAAGGGAGGAGGATGTCCAGCTTTTCTGCACTGGAGCGTTCAGTCCTTGGAGTATGAATCCTGAATGAAAGATGTCTCCTTAGATGCAGAACTTCTCCTGACAGCATCTGTCTTTCTCTTCTGCAGTTTGCCACATACATAAGATTTCCTAATTAGTAGTTTGGAAGTTGAAATTGCTTGTAATTGTAGTCTTGTGCTTTCTTTATCACCTCATAAGCTCCTTTATTTCCTTCATCTCATGGGGTAGGGAACATGCTGATGTTATCTTCCCTTTAATCCCTAAGAGCCTTTTGTCTTCTTGTTGGACTGATATTGATTGAGCATTGCATTAGAATCAGTCATTCTGATGTGCTCTGATCTATAGAGCATTTTTCTTTAAGTTTCTCTTTGCCTAATTTTCTCCTTGTTTAGTAAGTTTTGCATGTTGCGTTTTTGTCTCTCTCAGTATTGGCTTTATGTGGCAACGTTTTGGTAGCGGGGGGGGGGGGGTGTTACAGGGGTGGCTTCTGTGAGAAGCTGCTGGAAGCTTCCCCTGTGTCCGACAGAGCCAATGCCAGCCGGCTCTAAGATGGACCCACCACCGGCCAAGGCCGATACAATCAGTGATAGTGGTAATGACTCTGTGATAACATATTTAAGAAGGAAAAAAAGTTGCTGGGACAGACAGAAATGGCAGCCAGGGAGAGGAGCGAGAACATGTAAGAGAAACAACTCTGCAGACACCAAGGTCAGTGAAGAAGACGGGGAGGAGATGCTCCAGACGCCAGAGCAGAGATTCCCCTGCAGCCCGTGGGGAAGACCATGCTGAGGCAGGCTGTCCCCCTGCAGCCCATGGAGCTCCATGGTGGAGCAGATATCTGCCTGCAGCCCGTGGAGGACCCCACGCTGGAGCAGGCAGATGCCGAAAGGAGGCTGTGACCCCGTGGGAATCCCGTGCTGGAGCAGGCTCCTGGCAGGACCTGTGGATCTGTGGAGAGAGGATCCCACGCTGGAGCAGGTTTTCTGGCAGGACTTGTGACCCCGCAGGGGACCCACGCTGGAGCAGCGTGCTCCTGAAGGACTGCACGCCATGGAAGGGACCCATGCTGGAGCAGTTTGTGAAGAACTGCAGCCCGTGGGAAGGACCCACGCTGGAGAAGTTTGTGCAGGACTGTCTCCTGTGGGAGGGACCCCACGCTGGAGCAGGGGAAGAGTGTGATGAGTCCTGCCCCTGAGGAGGATGAAGCGGCAGAAATAATGTGTGATGAACTGACCATAAACCCCATTCCCCATCCCCCTGCGCCACTGTGGGGGGTAGATAGAGAATCCGGGAGTGAAGTTGTGCCCAGGAGGAAGGGAGGGGTGGAAGGAAGGTGTTTTGAGATTTGGTTTTATTTCTCATTACCCTACTCTGGTTGATTGGTAATAAATTGAGTTAATTTTCCCCAAGTTGAGTCTGTTTTGCCTGTGACGGTAATTGGTGAGTGATCTCTCCTGTCCTTATCTCGACCCATGAGCCCTTTGTCATATTTTGTCTCCCCTGTCCAGCTGAGGAGGAGGGAGTGATAGAACGGCTTTGGTGGGCACCTGGTGTTCAGCCAGGGTCAACCCACCACACTCTCTCATCCCTTTCCTTGTCTCATTCTTTCCTGCATTTTTCTTCCCTCTTACCTGCAATACTACCTTAAAGAGGGAGCGAGCACCCTTGCGAGGGGTGCAGCTGAAGTGCTATGATTTCAATCCACAGCATTTTCATTATTGTCTGTATGCACTGCTGCTTCTCTTCTGGGGATCACTTAGAACAAAGTGTTTTCAAAACCAGATAGGCCTTATAAGCTTCCCTGTGAGAATTTGATTCACTTCCAGTTTTCCTCACCTTCTTGTATCACTATAACATGTCAAAACCAGAGGCAGCAAACAGCATTTTTCAGAGTGGCACAACCCTTTGTCCTTTTAGTGTTGAGGGCTTGGGACCACCCTTCAGTGGAAAACAGTCAACCTTCCTCGCTTGACAATACCAGTTAAAAGTTTTGTATGTTCAGTGCTTGTACTTAAGTAAAAAACAGATACAAGTAGAAGTGAAAAACAGTTACAAGACAGTGAGGAAGTATCTTGACAGAGATTCATCAGCTTTGCATTTAATCTGCAATAAGGATAGTTGTATAAGTGTAATACAGTGATACTGAAGGGAGAGCAAGTGTCAGATTCATGAGCTGATATTTTGAATTCAGTTTTGCACAGATCAGACTTTGAGAAAAGGCTTCTAGGTTTGTCCTAAAGCTTCCATCACAGCTTTCCAAAGTTGTTATAGAGGCTCTGTGTCCTTGCAGGGAGGCGCAAGCAGCTGCAGTGGTCTGTTTTTAGAGTTCAGACATTGTTCTTCTTCTACTATTGGCATTTGTTTGAGGAGCCATCTTCTGCCAGAAGCTGCTTCTTTATGTATCTGGGAGGCAGCTCTGATAACATTATCTCTTAATTCTCTCTTTGATAAACTAAATAGATTGGCTTCCAGAGTCTCTATAGTACAATGTCTTTCCAAGACTTGAAGTCATTCTTGTAATTTTTCTCCTTAAACCTGTCCAATATTTTAGCATCGTTTTTGTTATTTTGGTACTAGAACAAAATTGAGCCCTGCAGTAACCATTTTGCTCACATCATAGATGGAGACAATACCATCTGTTCCCCTATTTACAGAACCTTATTAGTCTGATTTCAGTGCATTAAAATATAAAATTCCTAGTGAGCCTTTGAAATGAGAGGCCTTTAAACTAATATGACCTGAAAGGAAACCATTTCTAATATTAACTACTGATCCCCATTCTCTAGATTATTCTGTTGCCAAATTCAGTTTTATCTGTCATAACACTCCTCTGTCTTTGCATGAATTGCTCTCTTTGCAGTATTGCCTTACAATGTCAGAAATGTGATGGTTGTAGGGCTGATATTAAATTAAAACTAGACTTCTGTGTCATTGTACTTAGTGTTGCATGACAGATAGGGGCAGACTAAACACTGTTTGCTTTTGTCTAGGTACTGACTTCAGTATAGACAGCCTACCTCTCCCTCGTAGAGACTATCATGACTGGGCCCTTTTCCATGAAGAGTCACCAAAAAACAACTACAAACTCTTCCATGAACCGACCATCACCTTATTCAACCACACCGCAACCTTTAGCCGCCATTCTCACCTACCGCTGACCACTCAGTACCTTGAGGGTGTAGAGGTCCTGAAGTCGTTGAGGTACATGATCCCACTGCAGATGAAGAACAACCTGAGGAAGAGGCTTGCACCACTTGTATATGTGCAGTCTGACTGCAACCCTCCTTCTGATCGGGACAGCTATGTGCGTGAGCTGATGTGCCACATTGAAGTAGACTCTTATGGGGAATGTCTGCATAACAGAGACCTTCCTCAACATCTCAGAAATCCAACTGCCATGGATGATGGGAACTTCTATAAAATACTGGCACAGTACAAGTTCATTCTTGCTTTTGAAAATGCTATCTGTGAAGATTACATCACTGAAAAACTCTGGCGGCCACTGAAGTTGGGAGTGGTGCCAGTGTACTTTGGGTCTCCCAGCATTGTAGACTGGCTTCCTAGTAACAAGAGTGCAATCCTGGTATCCAGTTTTTCACACCCTCGGGAACTAGCCCACTATATCAAAATGCTGGATACAAACGATCAAGAATATGAGTCCTACCTACGATGGAAACTGAAAGGGGACATTTCCAACCCAAGACTGCTTACAGCGATGAAGGAACGGAAGTGGGGAGTGCAAGATATCACCCAGGACAACTACATTGACACCTTTGAGTGCATGGTGTGTAACAGAGTGTGGGAAAACATCAGAAGGAAGGAAAAGGTACATGTGACTTTGTCCTTACGTCTCAGAGAGGCTTTAAAATGGCACTAGGCTCAGATTTGTCCCAGGAAGTTTGGTTACCAGATTTCTGGCCAGCTGACAACCACTGGTATTGCAACGCAATTGGGTTGTGCATCCTCACGTCAAAAGGTGTTGGCAGAAGGTGTGGGTGCACGGCCAGAGCATGTGTCCCTCATACTGCAGCAGTGCTTGAGCTCATACACATTGACCATTGAGCTGGTGGTCACTTCAGCAGAAGGCGGCTTGAATTGTTCAGGGAGGAGGTTTTTATCAGGTTACAGAGAATAGCCTAACTTGCTGACTTGCTTTAGCTGACCGGAACATTTGGAAACAGGTTGCCCAGAGAGGCTGTGAGATCTCTGTCCTTGGAGGTGTTTTAAGACTCAACTCAATGCTGCCCTAGGCAATTAGATATGATTAGACGTGTTTGGAAGAGGGAACTGGACTAGATGATCACTGGAGGTCCCTCCTGACTTAAATACTCTATGACTGTCTGGGTCTGCATATGTGTGGGTACATTCAAACCTGTAGTGACAACATGCCACTGTCTGTGGCCACATTTGGTGGCTAAACATTGGAACATCAATATTTAAGCCAGGTTGTGCGTATGTGAGAGGAATTGGACCATTTCCTCCTGGACTAATCCTCCTGAAATTATGCTGATAGAGACTGGCTAGAAATGGCTGTCTTATCAGGAAGCCCAGCACTGAGGGTCCAGCAGTCTTGCAAGGGTGCCAGCCGTGACACTAGCAGGCCATTTCAAAGGCACTATGAGCTGTTCAGTCTCCTGAGGCTGCTAGCTGTGGTGGATTTGGCTGGTATAAAAAGAGCTTTACCTGGAATTAGACTGAAGCTAAAAACTCTCACCACATATATTTCTGAGTTGGTGGATACTCATTTTAATTGCCGCATTCCTTTAAGGTTTCCAGGTTTACGTACCAAGAGTCAGTAGCCATTTTTTAAACTCTCCATGAGCTCAGTGGAGAAAAAAACTCAAAAAACTTTTTATGTCCAGTAATGGAACTGGTCAATGACTCTAGTATCCTACAGCTGTCCTGTATTCATTAGGCTGTATTTTAGCTGGTCACAGTCTGAGCAGTATACTATGTGGCCAGCCAGTAAAAGAGAGATGAAGAAAGCAATTGAAGTTACTAAGGTGAGCTGAAGTGATGGGGAATGCAGACTGGTAAGCATTACATTTAAGCAGGCTTTCCTGTTTGAGTCTGGTGCAAATGTGGATAGATGTCCTCTCTTTGAGTTAGAAATACAACCGTGGAAAGGTATAGAATAGGTTAGATACAGATATTCCTTCCCCATGCTTTTGTGGCTCTCTAGTCAAGAAAATTATGAAGACCAGTTTGCTCTCCTGGTCAGATTCATGGCTTGTTTTTTCTCCTTAAAAAAATCTCATTATGTGTGTGTATATTTAAGATGAAAACAGAATATAATGATGAAAATAGAATTCCTTGCCTTAGAATTTCAGTTTGGGTGGGCTGGTGCTGCTCATTTGCAGCCAGACCTGATCTGAGAATCAGGCTGTTGTCAGCATGACTGGCCTTGTCATGGACACTATGGGGAGAGCTGACCCTCTGACATCCACAAGGACATGGCTAGAGCCTGTAGTGGGAAGGAAAATGTCACTGACATGGTTTGATGGTTTACTAATGGCATAGCACCTTTCTTCTCTGTCTGCCAGGGTCCCTGAATAACCCCTTTTATTTCTCTCCATTGCTAGGGACGGCTGCCTCAGAGATGGAAGGCTCAGGTTAACCATCTGAGCTGCCCCAAACCAGAGGCGTTCTGGTTCTCGTCTTCAAACCCTGGCTGGACTTCTCTCCAAGACATGTGGATACCAAGCTTTGAGCAATCCAAGAAAGAAGCCTGGGCACTGAGGCACCTGGTGGAAAGGAACAGGAATTTTACAGCTCAAGAATTTTGGATGCTAGTATTCAAGGAATAAACACAATGACCTGTAAATCAGAGTGAGCTCTTTGTAGGAGTCTGTGGAATTTTCTTTTGTGGGTGACCGTATCCTATGTGGGATTGGTAGCCATAGGAAGTAGACCTGTAAGACTGAATTTAGTATATTCAGTGCTCAAGGGGTACTAAGGAGTGCTAAACAATAGAATCATCCTGCCAGGTGATATGTATACATATATATTTATATTTACATTTAGATTTAGATTTAGATTTATAATGATTTATGTTTATATTAGTTGTCATTAGTTCAGATGTTTGAGCATTAAGACACAAGTCGTCAAGGTTCTCAAAGCGCAGTTTTAAGCACACAGCTAATTCCCATGAAGCAGGTTGATCTCCCTCCATCTTTAGATACATACCTGTGTTCATGGCCTCAGGACCCCTTTTTTTCCAATCCAGGACCCTCGTTTGCTGCATTGATAGCCACAAGCTGGAGAGGAGCTGACATCATTGCACTGGTACAGCTTCTGTGCTGCTCTGGTGGTAGAAGAAAAACTTGGGACTGTGTCCCTGGCTAGCTGTTTATTATCAATTTTCCTGGCATCAGCAGATTTAGCAGACACTTGGCAAGCTTTGTGTCCTGACACTCAGTGCCAATGTAAAGTGCATTAGTGGTTGGCACAAGGAAGCACCATCTGATAGTGTCCAGGGACAGATTGAATGAAAAACGTGCTGGCTCAGATTTACCCACCATTTTCTGCTAAAAATAAGCAGAGCGCATGAATATCTCCACACCCCAGAAATAGGGCTGGCCTCAATCTGACTTTCCTTCTTGCCTTTCTGATGATGGACGAGTATTTGTATCATGTATAAACGTGGAATTACGTGCTTGAAAGGGCAGGGGTAAAACTGAGAGTCCATTGGTGCTGAAAGGCCTTCAATAGGCACAAGGAGAGGTACACAAGCAGCCTCCCTGTTTTAACACAGAAAACCCCAAATTACTTTATTTGATGAAGAAAAAAGCCTTGGTGATCTTGGTCATCATTTGCGAAAGGACACACCTTTGCCTGGTATGCAGGCTGTTGCAGTTTTCATCCCAAATTCTTCCAACCTCAGTCTAGGGAGGAGTTAACTTCCACAGGATCTGCAAAATGGCGTTATCTGGGTGGAGCCATTCAGTTGAGGTACAGTCATTCATACACGTGCCCATGTATGATGACAGAGGCAGATGTCACTACTAATACAGAGTTCTTCACATTGCTGGAAAAGCAGATTTTCACCTGTCTGGTAATTCCCATGCAATTGTTCCTTGTAGCACGCTATTTTAAAATTGCTGTCAAGCATCTGGCTGTTTTATGAATGGGTAGCCATGGGGAAGGATGTGAATAGCATTTACACCACGAAATTGAGCTGCAAAATTCACTTACCTTGGAAAAGTTACCTTGCCAGAAATTTCCTCATGAAACAGCTGGTGAATTTTTTATTACTTTTAAATCTAGCAAGGGAAAGAGCAGTTTTGTGGCCACAAACCATATAGTATTGGTCATTGTTTCTATGAGCACGTACTTAGTTTCAATTAAGCAAAACAGTCCCACTGAAATTTCTCACCACTAGTGTTTTGCCAGTGTGGCACACAGCATCTGTTGGACATGTCTTAAATTCTTTCCCCAGTGTTCTACAGTGCAAATGAAAACTAAGCTCCATAAATGAAGCTCTTTGGGAAAGTTGCATTAACTTAGAGACTTTCCTAAATCAGGACTGAGAGCTGGACATAAACCCCACGTTTGCAGAGGGAACTGCTGAATCCCCACCCATTACCATCAATCTCTGTTTCTCCTCCTAGGATGGCACAGAATATCTACAGCTGCACAACTGAAGATTTTTTTTTTTTCTTTGTTTCTGTGGTGGAATCTGTCAGATCCTGAGCTTCCTGAGCAATCTGGTAGATAGATATTATCCAAAGATAGGAGGCATATTGATCTCAGTTTATGGTGCATTATTGTCCCTCATTTTACTTTGGTGTAGTGGGAGGGAAAGGAGGACTGAAATAACTGGTTTACAACCCACATTCTGAAATTTCAAGTGGTCAGCAGCAGGTGTTGAATAAGAGGTAACATCCTCATTCACTGCTATACAAAGCAGAAAGATGAGTCCCCAGAGCAGCTGGCTGAAGGTGTGCTGTGATATAAGATAATTGTCACTCAGCCTCACAAGATCCTCTCACAATGCATCCTTTCTAGAAGATAAGCGTTAAGCTCTTGGCTCCCATGGGCTAGTTCAGAGCAACCTAAATTTGGTCTCTTGGTCTTTCATCACCCTCTAGAGCCTTTTTTCCTGTGCTGGGTGGAGGGAGGTCTTAGTGAACATCTCCCTGGGAGACTTATGGCAAGGATTTGTGCAGGCTAATCAAGTGTAGGAAAGACTGACCATCGTGAATTTTAAGTTGATCTCTTTTCTCCCCGTACTGCTCTGAGAAGGAATAAGCAGAAGCAGCTGACCAGTCCCCCCCTTTTTTTTTTTTAGCTGATTTGCTAGCCTTCCTGCCATGTACAGGTTTGTAATTCTAGCCAACAGAGGAATCTGATTTGTGCGGCTGGCTTATGTATATCTTGGATGCACAGCCCTCTCTTCTTTTTGCCTTAGAAAGGCAATAGCAAAGCAGTTGTGAAAAGCTGTATTTCCAACAAGAGCTGATTCTGGATGAATGAGTACATGCGTCCCAACCTCTTGCATAGTGGTAACAAGCTGTCCTCATTTCCCCTGTTGCAGGATGTAATACACAAAGACAGTTTCTACTGGGCTGGCATTTATTCCCCTGAACCCATATCCAGGAGCTCCCATGGGAGTCATACATATTAGTGGCCTCTGAGCCTGCAGTGGCATTTGCATCCGATATATAAAACCTCGAGACCAGACTGCCCCTTCAGAATATGCCTGTGCTCAGCTTGGAGGTGTCTCTGGGAATTTGCAGCAGTCCCGGTGGGGCTGGGAGAGCCTAGGGAAAGAGGCAACCCTGGAGGTTAGCCCTGGACATGGTCCTCCTTCTCCCTCTCCCTGAGGAAAATCAGGACAGGAGCATGGACAAATGGGAGCAGGGATTGCTTTTACCCTTCCTACCACACTCCCCTGGCCTCTCTGCTTCCAGCCTCTGCCTTCCACCAGCTCCCCCTGATGTACCTGTGCCCTCGTGCCTGTCATACTCCATGGCATCTGGTCGTGTAGGGAAGCAAAATACAAGGGGGGGGGGGGGGTTTCACTGCAAGCATTTGCTGACATTTCTCCACTTCACTTTCGCTGTGTCAGAGGCCTGAGCCTTCTCCCTGTCCTCCTTGGGGTCTGGCTGCCTGTGCTCGAGGCCAGCTTTGACCTGGTGTAGTGATACCTGGGATCAGGCTGCAGGGAAGCAGCTAAAGTGAGCATGAGAAAGAGCTGGGGAAAGCCTCACCTGGGGCCTCCCTTGTCATGCCAGAGCTGCTTTTGAGGTCCTAAGTCCCTGTCCAGGCTGTGCTGTGCCATGCCGGTGCCTGGCCACCATGCTGACCCTGACCAACTTTTCTGGACTTCTGTCTCAATCTTGACCTGCTTCATCCCTGTGGACCTGCTGGGTGATTGCTGGGCTCTGGCTGACCCTGCCCTCCATCGCTACCCCTGCGCTGTGCACCCTGCCTGTGGTGCAGCATCCCCTCCACCCCTGTGGGGATGCTGCCCAATCAGCTTCACTCCCAGTGGATTTTTTGTGTCCCACCCAGGGTCCCTTCCAGAAGCTCTTGCTGGTGGGAAAAGTCCCCTGGGAATACTGGTCCTGCCATCATGAGGCTTTCTCCAACTGTGTAAGAGTTGCTTCACATGTCGGTGAGCTGGTCCGCAGCAGATGTGCCCACACCAACCCCTGGTGTTGGTCCACCCCCTGACCATTACCCACAAGCCCTTGACAGCCTCATCTCCTGTCCCATGGCAGAGTGCTGTGCAGTTGGGCCCATCCTTCGCCCACCTTGCTCTGTCTCCTCAATTTCCCGCAGCACTCCAGTGATGGGGGATTGCCTGCCACGTCACTTTGATCCCAAGTGTGCACACACTTCATGTTCAAAATTTCTTTCCTCCTCTGATCTCTGGCCACTGTTTTTCTGGCGAACTGTTTTTCCAGCAAACTGTTTTTCCGGCAAACTCTTTTTCTCAGATTGGTTCCTTTTTGCAAATTTGTTTGCTCTTCAAAAATTTCCTTAACATTGACATAGCCAATACACTTGCCTTCTTGCATTTCCTTTAGGAGGGGCTGGTGGGGTGGGAATGTTAACACAGTTGGGAGCAGATCATATGAGATTGCTGTGCTAGGCATACATTAGAGGCACAATGGAGTATTTACCCCAGAAAATGAACAGCAAGCCAATGACTGGGGAAGTGATTAGAGAAAAGAAATATAAGGAGGACTTTGACTGTGTTCATTTCAATGCAAGACAAGCCTCGATCCTATGCTGTGGGTGCACAACTGTGCATTGTGGGCTTCAGAGGCCAAATCCTAGCTTTCCTCCCTCATTCAGCATTTTGCAGAGAAACAAAGCCAAAAGCTTGCTTGTGGCAGGCATTAAAGAAAGCCAAAGATCTTGGCGCTGGTAAAGCACATTTGCAAAGCGTGTGATGCTCTGTTTTGTCAGCAGCATGGCATTAGCCTAACATGAAATACAATTAGGGTTGCTGTATGCTTCTGTAGAAAAGCGTGTCACTACTGTGTATGCATGAGGTGAATGGTGGGGTGGTTTCATAGAGCCAACATGGTAGAGCCACATGCTGCACAGCTCTGTGGAGGCTGACAGCAAACAACAGACTGAGGTTAAAGCCAGACTCTCTCTGTGTAATTAATGGAGGGAAAGAGCTCACCTGGATTAACAGGAGCACTTTCTCCAGCAGCAGAAAGGATGGAAGACCAGGTAGTGTGGAGTGGTGTGGACATACGCTGCTGTGTCCCACTGGCTGACATTCCACCCTAAGTGTTTTTAAACCACTGTTATTGAACCCTCATGTGCAGACGTTGTTTTCAGTGTGTCTCCTAAACTCAGGGTTAATGAATTAATTATTAAAAACCTACAGCCATTTGCTGATCTCTTAACTCTCTCGCCTTGGAAAAAGATAGGGCGTAGAGACAGCTATTTTGCATCTGATCAATCAAATATCTTGAAAGCAATCTTGTTTAATACATGTACATATATTCTGCAGGAAAAAACTTACCTGAAGATTGCTAAGGTTGCAAATTAAAGCAGAATGATGTGCACTTGTGCAACTGGTCTTTTTAAAACTAGCGGTTTTGCCCTGAAATATTATGGGAAGTTGGGACACCACCAAGCCCACGAAGCCCAACTCATTTTGCATTCCCAGTCCCATCCCAAAACCACACACACACACAAATGAGTTATCTTCTCATCCTGCTTCCTTTCACTCGCTGTCCATCCTGAACCTGGAGTGAGGTGAGAGTCTGGGAAAAGCACCATTGAAAGAGACTTAGCCAGAGGCTGTATCCTTCTGCCAAGGAGCAGGGAAAACACCTGGCATCTCTAACCTGTGGAGCATTTGACTTGCCAGTCTGGTAGTCTTTGATACCAAAAAAGCCACATTAAATGGCAAGAGGCTGCATGTTGTTTTCTGATGGCTTCAGAGAACAACCTTCCTGGGCTCTGGGTGCCCTGGGTATGCAGGTCTGTGGTCCCATGGCTCCCCAGGCTGGGAAGAGTAAGTTGGGGCAGTAGGGTCAGAGGACTGAAACATGCTGCACACAGCAGGTTTGGGAAGCCTAAGCAAAGCTATGTCTGTTTGATGGGCTTTGCTGCAGGCTCCAGGCCTGCTTGGCAGCTTTGTCAATCTCCCTTTCAATGCTGTGTGTTGCTTGCAGAGAAGCCAGCTCCTTCTGGCCCACCAGCATGTGTCTTCTGTTTGGTGGGGTGTCCTTGGGCCTCCAGTGGACACTGGCTGCTGCAGTCTGCAGGGCAGGGCAGGGTCCAAGGCAGCTTGAGGTGCAGCAGCTGCAACCTGGAGGTGGAAGTGACAGTGCATTGGTAATAATCCAGCAAGCCTTCCAGGGTCATGAGCCTTGGAAGATAATTGTATTTTTTTCCCCTTTGCTGGCAACCTTTCTGAATGTTTTGGTGTGCACACTTCGCAGTTTTGGTTATTTCTTTAGCATGGGTAGGCCTCAGAATACCATTTTTTCTTTATATGGGCGAGGAAATGCTCTCGTACTGCACCCCTGTCCCAGCCATTGGCACACTGAGAAATACACTGTACAAACTGTACAGCAAGACCTGTGATGAAACCAAGAGAATTGGCAGTCAGGGTATGGCTCCCTGGGAGGAGTCATAGGCTCACTATAGATCCGTTAACCCCAGGATCATGTGTGCCTTTTGTAACTATGCCACAAAACTCTCACCTTGCATAAATTAAACTTTCCATGGAGTGTAAATTATTAATGCACTAAAATGTGCTGCTAACAGTTGTTTGCATTTAAAGCTATTACTCACTGTTCCTGACTGATGCATTTGGTTGGTTGCCATTTTCCCAGAGTCAGCAAAAACACATCCTTTCTCTCCATGCCATCTATTTTGTGCAAAGACCACAGAAACCCAAGAAGATCCGTTCCAGGGGTGGGAGTAATACACACAACCCCCGCCCCCCAAATAATGGAAGTAGATTCAAACTCTGATCAGAAAAGGCCCCTTCGTTGCCTAAAAAGACTTAATCTTGGAATTAATAAAAACCTTCTTCTGTCTGAGAGGTCAGAATTGGACTGCCTGGCCTAATGACTAGAGTCAAAGCCCACAGCCAAAATGTGACCAGGAACCCAGGCAGTAGGCAACGGCCACAGGGACAGCATCTTGACTGTCACTGCACATTGTGGGTCACTTGGAGGGTGGTGTGACCAAAGGACTGCACTTTTTGTTTGGTTGAAAAGCCTTGCTCCAGCTTCAAATGAGTGTCTGCCACAGCGAAGCTGGTCCCAGACCCTTGGGCTGTCGAGGCATGGGGGACAGGTGTGCAAGACAGCTTTGTTGGGACCATTGTCAGTGGGGGAGGGTTCCTCTCCGTGCTCAGTAGTCCTTTTTGCTCACTGGGCTCTACTCTTTAAAAACAGGAAGCAAAGGCTTGAAATATCACCTGGGGCAGCCAGGGCAGGTCCAAAGGAAAGAGAAGCTTTCTGTGACACCCTTTTGTTGATAGACTCTGCTCCCTGCCCCTTCTTAGACTCCTGCCGAAGGCCAACCTGTCCAACAGGGCTCTTCTTCTGGTGGGATGGGATGGTCGCTCACCAGAGAGAGTGGGAAAGAAGAAGAAAGGAAGATTTCAGGTGAGGTTGGAGACAGATAGCCTGTATGGGCAGAGGAGCTAGCCGCGTGCCCTAAGTGACACTGGCTGTCACCGCAGAGCTGTTTTTAAGATGCCCCATGGTATGCAGCATTAAGACTTGCTCTTGTTTTGGCAGAGTCATCCTGCCCCAGAAGGGAAGGAGTCCCCCAAGATAGGCAGAGCAGCTTTCTGTGCTGGCTGCTACTGGGCAAGGATGCTCCCCAGGGAGCTGTGACTGTCAGCTGTGCTTTGGAACGAAATTGGTGTTGCTTTTCAGGGTTTGTTTGGTAGAGGCAGAGAAGATAGTAGCCAAGAGGTGTGAAGGTTGAGCTAAGCTTGCTGATAACGCACCTGAAAACCTCTGGAAGACAACTTTGAGCTGTTCTTAAGGTAGGGCAAGTTGGGTTAGACATGCTGACATGAATCTGTCTTCTGGTGGGGGGAGAGGGGTTGCTGCTCCGGTGCATATGGCATCAGGAGGAGGTAATACTTCTCAGGAGTC
The DNA here is from genome assembly GCF_900496995.4 of Aquila chrysaetos chrysaetos. Classification (NCBI taxonomy): domain Eukaryota; kingdom Metazoa; phylum Chordata; class Aves; order Accipitriformes; family Accipitridae; genus Aquila; species Aquila chrysaetos. The sequence goes on from NC_044030.1 coordinate 32,250,835, forward strand.
AGCCTTGGCCATGTCTGCCACACCTGTGACATAGTCAGGAGTGCCAAGTCCTGTTATGAGGGATATCCCACTACTGTAGGGGCCTAAAACTGAGGTTTCCACAGAGCTGGAGACATGCAAGTGAAGGCAAGGAGTTGCTGTGACTGGAGCGTAGTTTAACTGCAGTCAGAGTTACCCCGTTACATGCTTGCACAGCCCACCTGATGGCACTTTGCCATACGGCTCATGGAAAACAGACCTCTTGCGTCCTGCACAGGGATAGTTATTAAGGTAGCAAATACTGTTAAATACATCACCTAAACCTAGGTTTAGTGTGTGAAGGAAACAGATGCAAGCACTCTTGAACAAGAACTCACCTTTTTGGGGCCTGCCCAGCTCAGAGATGATGGAAGGTGATGTCCACACAATTTTCTATTATTACTGGATTTTTAAGAATCCTTTTTTAAGAAAATGATCAGTCTTTCCCCACTGCCACAGGAAGGACTGTCAAAAAACAGCAGGCATGGTGGAAATTGCTGCCACACTGTCCCTGCACTGAATGGGAGGTTGCATACGCACTGTTCCCACCTCTGTATGTAGCAATGTTACTTTGTTCACACAAACACCAAACTCACTTGTGCAGCTGTGACACAGGTTGTGCCATCTGTGGTAGGATTGCTAATCAAAACTAAATAAAGCTACATCCAACAGCACAGGGAAAGTTGTTCTGTAACCTAGTAACAGAGAAGAAAGCATGAAGGAACCGTGAGTCCCTGGACCCTAAATCCCCATGCATACTGCTAGGACGTTGCAAAGGGGCTTATAGTAAGTGTAAGGTAACTTAATGCTACTCAGAAATTGCTGTATGTCATCAAAATACTATAAATGTAAATTCAGAGTAAGGGCTCTTTAACATTTAAAACACCAGCCCACAGTGTGGGAGCTGGTGAGATCACCAGGACACAGACAACTGTAGATAATTCAAATACTGGGTGGCATAGTGGGAGGATGGTGGTGACTGCAGAGCCACAACTTTTGTTGGGCAGGGTTACTGGAGTGTTTCTATGCCCCCATGCTGCAGCTGTTCCAGCATCCCCTCTCCCACCTGTCCCAAAAGCATGCCTGCTACCTGACACAAGGGCTCTGCTCTAGAGTGAAAAATTAGTTTGCTGGGCAGGAAACTAGCTCTGAGGGTGTTGGCGAGGACAGGGTGGGGATATCCAGAGTTCTTTCTATAGGAGCAGCAACAGTGATTTGGGTGCTATGCAAAGTGGCAAGGCTATAGAAGTTTTTACGCTTATGGAGAAGCAGATACAGTTGCTGTGAAGTCAGCCTAAAGTGTGTGTATGATTCCTTGTCTCTTCACTCTTGTAGGCAGTATTTTGCCTTTGAAGTCCACAGCAGTGGCGAGCAGCCAGAGGCTGTACTGCACCTGTTCTGCACCTCTTCACTAGCTGCTATGTAAAGGTACTAATACCTGTACTTATGGGAAAAGCCACCAGAAAGATGCTTCTCATTTGCATGGAAGGAGTCAGCTTCCTGAGGGCATTTCCCCTGCCCGTGGCCAAATCTACTGCTAAGGTGCCAGAGGAGATTTTCCTTGGCAGCACTTCTTTCCAGGCTTTTTGCAGATTCAAGCAGATGTCCTGCTGGAGTATACCTTGCTAGGGACATCTTCTTTGGAAAAGAGGCTAAGTAATTCAACATCTGAAATGGAAACTTCTGAGTACTCTGCCACTTTGAAAGTCCGTTTTTGAGACCTTGATTTTCTCTGTAAGGGGGCCAAACAGTAGATTTCTTATATGTGATTTTTGTTGTTGCTGGGGTTTTTTTTGGTTTGGTGGTTTGTTTTTTATTTGCTTGGCCCAGATATACCCATGCTTTGTAGGGTCAAAGGTGTTACAGTATTTCCTCAGAGGGAGCTGTTGGCAGTGTGGGGTCAAATCTCAGCCCTCTGACAATGACTTCTCCTTTATCTCTGTCACATGTGGCTCTGCACAGAAGTGACTCAGACTGTCACAGTGCAGTATGGGATTTTGGAGCATTTCCCTGTGGAATGTAAATGTCAAGTCTACCGAGGGGAAGAGCAGAAGAATCAGGAGTAAGTGCTAGGCTGCTAATGGAGAGAAAAGGAGAAGCAGAAATGTGTCTCCCCAAAAAGGCACTGAACGCTGAACCCAGGATCATGGGCAATACTCACTCTCCTCTCAAGCACCACTTGCTGCTGGGGGACTGGGAGACCTGACCCACTTATCTCCCACCTCAAACCCTTTCAGTCAGGGACATGCCTCACAAGATTGCAGCCCACTTGGCCTCTTTCTTGCTCCAGGTGGGAATACTGCTTAGCGAAAGCTTTGATTTGCTCACTGGCACCTCAGCTCCTGAGTGTCGGAGAGGCTCAGGCACCATGCTAGAGCCAACGGTGATGTGATGGAGCAGGACCACACACCCACAGCTGGCTTCCCTCCCCGGTATGTGACAGACTTGCTGTCCTCAGGGGAGGCCCTGAGATCTGCCCTGACATGGGCTGGATGGCAGGTGTAGTGCACGAAAGGTGTCCAGGGTGGATCGGTGGAGGTAGCCTAATTTTGGGAGATACGGTGTCTGTCCTTTGGGCTGCTACAGGTAGTGGGGGTGACTGTGGATACCCAAAAATAGTATTCTGTGCATCAGCATCCCAATACCCCAAACAGCAGCGGGACCGGCTGTGAAGTTGTCCCAGATGGATACTTGTTAACAGATGGGGCAACATAACCTTGAGAGAGGATGGGACTGACTCAGCCCTGTGGATGCATTTCATGGTCAATACATCCCATGTCGATTAGCCTGAATTCACATCCATGATGCTTCAGCCAACCACATCCTCAGAACCGATATCAATATTCAACACCCCTCCACCCCTCCCCGAGCAGCAAAAAAACATTCCGGCAAAAACCCTCCGGCGAGCCCACCGGTCCTGCTCGTGCGGGGGGCAGGGAGCGGGACTGTCCACGCCGCGGGTGTAATCTCCCGCAGGGCCACCAGGTGCCACTGCAAGGCAGGGCACCGCTGCCCCACCGCCGCTCGCCCCCGCGGGGCTTTTTTCCCTCGTGGTGTCGGTCGCTTTGGTATCTCGCAGCCCTCTCGAGAAGGGTGAACCTCCCCTACAGCAGGGTATGAGCTCTGCATCTCGTTCACCTGTAAAGAGAGAGCAACCAGCCCTCCCCGGGGCGGTATCTCAGCTGAGTACTTGGGCAGGAAGATTAAAATACATGGTTTTTGATATAAGAAATGGCTTATGACATGGTCACCTGTGGTTCCTGCCCTGTCAGCCCAGGGAATCCTTCATGTTTCCTTGCCTGAAGCACAAGTATTCTCGAGTGTGCTTTGAAGGAGGTACTCCAAGCTCTGTTTATTTTCCTGTGACATGTAGTCATGGGAATGATATGCTCAAACACTTACGAGAATGAGAGGTGAATTAAGTGTTCAGACTTGGGGACCAAAGGGACTGAACTTCAGGGGTACGCCCTGGCAAGCAGCCCAGGCACACGTGGGTGCGAGTGAGTGGCTTTTGGTGTGCTGCTCTCTCTCTTCAAGATCCTCTTTGTACAACAAAGGAGAAAAGTGCCATTGTATCAGATTCAAGAAACTTTGAATTGTTAGCATATGAACCATTTCATGGTTTATTTACAAATTCACACCAAACTGTGTGTTATTTTAATATTATTATAGAATAATGATGTGAGGAATGTTACCATTCCCCACACCGCTCCTGGAGCTGACCATAGTCAAGACAGGACTTCTGTGGCATGAGCCTTACATTGCTGTGGATGCCTCTGGTGCATCCTGGCAACACAGCCAGACTGAACACCAAATTTTAGACTGGGTTCAGAGGACAGTTTTCCCTTCAGGACAGATCTGTGGAGAGATGCTGATGTTCTTTTGGCTCTGCTTTGTACAATGGAGCATGATCTGCTTTTATGATCACCTGAAGCTACTGTTTCTCTTGGATCCATGGCACTGGCTTGTGACTATATAATCAACCCGCATGTCCTTTAGGCTGTACCAGGAAGCTTTTTGAGGCATGTGGAGGGTACGTGGCATAGGCAGCCTGCTATCCTGTCTGTGATATATATCTTCTCTGCATTGCCTGGCACAACAGAGGACTGAGATCAACAGCACTGGTGACACCCGCGATTCTATGAATGTGGCCCTCCCCTTATCATCCTAAAAAGCATTATGCTCCAAGAAATAGCAACTAATGGTAATACTCACACAGTTCACTGCAGGTTCTTTGGGATGCCTGTACAGTAAGCTAACCGCAAAATGACAATGTCAGTGACAGCAGGAAAGCACAAAAGGAGGAAAAGGAAAATGTCAAATCCATACAACACTATTAACACACCCCATTGTGAGATGCTGCATTTACAAACTTCCAAGCAGCCGTTTATTGATCAGTTTAGTAATACTACATCAGTAGTTTTATGTTAGTAATACTATAGTACTAAATGCATATGAATCAGTATATTAACACTACAGTTTATTTACACAAATGAAGAAAATTGAAAAGTGCTCTTTTGCAAGCATTTAATGCTATGTGACTTTTCTTCCCTTTTTATAAGAATCCACAGGTCATTATTAATGTTATGGTATTCATATTGGTATCCCACCCAGGATCAACCTGAAATATGATTAATCCTTGTTCTACATTTCTGAAGCTTTATTTGCAGTTAAAGTACTTTCTATGGCAGCAGATCGGATTGTGCAGTTAGACCAGCAAGGTCTGGCCCACCTTCCCTGATGTCCACAGGGAGGGAAAGTCCCAGTTCTGCATGGTGTCCTGTTTGTTGACAAAAACCCCAGTTTTGCCTTTCCACACTCAATTCAGTCATTGGGTGCTGGGGTTGCTTGTCTGTCACTGTCATCTGCACTGTTCTCCCCAGCAATCACACTTCTGCCTCCCCGTGTGTGTCGACACTCCATGCATGCAACAAAGATGCCTGCTATGTACCAGGGCTTCCTCATCTGGGTTTTCTTATTTGTTACTTAAAAGCAGTAAAAACCCAGTATACTAGACCGTCAGCAAAAAAAGGGAAAATACCAGAAGTTGCATGACAAAGCGCAACTAACAAATGGACAATTAGATGTTACTAAAGGAAAAGGTGTTTTAGTAGAAATTCACAGTTTGCCTCCTCATTTTTTTGTTGACAGACATATATAAAATTATTCAAAATAATTACCAAAGGCAACTGAGGCATGCTTAACAGTGTTTACGAGCACCTTCTCAGAAGAGCACTGTATTAGAATAAACCCGGGTGAGGGGTGCGGAAGAGCTTTCTGCAATGGCCCCTCATGGACCAGGCCAATATTGCAGTAAGGTAAAAATTCCTATAGGTTTGGCAACCCACCTAGAAACGTCGACAGCATGTGGTTATAGGAGTGCCTCTGCAGCCATCCCCTCTTCCATGGTAAGTTAGGTTTTGTTGCTGCTGTACAACTGGACCTGGGTCCCCAGGTGGGCTGGCTGTGTTGTGCTGTAAGCTGAGTCTCTGCACCTGGGCGTTGTGGTGCCCAAAATGAGGCAGAGACAGTCAAGACAAGCTTGACTGCTGAAGTGGCTGCTGGAGAAGACAAATCTGCTTGCCCCTTGACACGCAAGGAACTGGCGGAGCATCTGCTCAAACAAAGGTATGGGTGTGCAAAGTAGTGATCACATGAGTCAAGAAGCAGTCATCCTCTCCTGCTGCACTGGGGACCTGTTGGGTAACAGTGGGAGGAAACAGGCTGCAGGGGGAACCTTCTGCCACAAGTCTCATGGTTGGCTTGGGCAGGTATATTGGGTCTCGTTTGGTCTGAGCACCACAAAACAGCAACCAGAAAAGCAAGGCTGACTGGGATGGAGACTTCACATGGACACAGATCCTAAAAAACCTAGGCACAGTATGACCTTCATCTGCGTTTTCTTTATGTACATCGTTACCACGTGCTCTGGGCAATCTCTGTTCTCCTTACCATGATTTTAACTGCAGGTGACATTCCTTATGACAAAGAAGCCGGGTATCTGTGATAAAAACAGAATCAATAGAAGGAAATTGAATTAGGTGAGAAAAAGGGGGATGGGGAAGCAGGATTAAACTTTTTCTTTTTTTTTCCCCTCCAGGAGACCTGTGTTGACTAATAGCTGAGCCTTTCTAACTGAGAATTTAGATGTGTCAGCTTAATAAGGAGAGTCCTGACAAGGGGGAGAAATTCATTTATCATGATGATTTAAAACATCATGTTTAATCATGATTTAAATAAAAAAGCAGGGAGCTTCCATTTAAATTATTGCTTACATTTTGCTATGTGTGGACTTTCAGGTTTTTTTTTTTTTCTCCTCAAAGAAGGTCTGATTCTCATTTGCTGACAAAATCCAACATATCTTTTGGCTGAGCTGGGGATACACTCAGGATCCACAGCTATTCTTCACTCAGTTACAAGGTTTAACATGTTTATCCAGATTAATAATTTTTACACTCTTTATGATGCTGGAGGCTGTTGAAGACCCATTTGCTTTTCCTAGTTAATGGTTCTTTCTTGTGATCTCAGTTAAACAGCTTCTGGAAGAGAACTGGGATTCAGTTAGCCCCCAAACAGCACTTCAGTTAGGGGTTTGTATGTGTGGAGAGAAGTATCTCATTTCTTCTTTTTTCCTTTGTAACTACGTGGAAGTACTATATGCATACTGCAAAACAGAAAGTTTATCAAAACATGTCCAACATTTAAAACTAAGTGATTTGTTAAACAAAAGTAATATGATCCTTAGCCAGTGATTTGAATTTAGTTCCTGGTCATGATGACCTTCAAGATTTTAACAGTAATAAATCTCATTTTACATCTTGTTTATATTCATAGCTTAGAAGAGGAAAATTAAACTTTTCTGCCCTTCCTTTTACATTCCAGTTCTCAGCTCTGAACAGCCAAGTAAGTGCTTCAGAATGAGGAAAATATTCTCTCTGCACCCTTGGAAGCAATTGCTCTCCCAAGCTGACATCACCTTTTCAAAACACCCTCTTCCCCAGGGCTCAGGTAAGGATTTCCCCTGGTTCAGAGTTTCCTTTTCCCTTCAAATGGCTGCTCTAGTTTTTTAAACTAGACTAATCTAATTTGGTTTTAAGCAATTTTGAATGCATTTAGTTTTACAAAGAAAAACGACTGTTGTTTTCATGTGCATAAATGAAAAAAAAGGTATGCAGACAATTTGTTTTCTACCTCCTGGTAAAAAGAAGGAAAGACTGGTGTTGCCTCTAGCTGAGCTCTGCCAGAGAGGCAGATATATTTTTCCTGCCAGCCATTGAGAGATCTGAGCAATAAAGGCAGCTGACACCCTGCTGTCCTCACAGCAGCACGCAAAGCAGCCTGAGATGGTGATGGTGGCTTGTGGCATTGAGCCAGCTCAGCCAGGAGGACCCCTCTGTGCCATCATCCCTGATGGCTCTGGAGATGCTTTGGGTGAAGGAAGCCCAATAAATGGCAAAGCTAAAGACATGCTCCAAGACATCAAAATCCTGTGGCCATGTGCGCTACATTTGTGAGAAATGTTGCAGGGAGGGTGATTCCCAGGGAAGGCGTAGCAGCAATGTTGCAAGGACAGTAGCGATGTTCCTGTAAAGCCTGGGCATTTGATGTGCTGGCCACAAGGAATATGCCTTCCTATGCTTTCCTGACAGAGATCACACCTTCCTGGCCCAAACCTTATGGAAATGTGAGGTGGTAATGACTGCCTACCATGGCCTATTTCTGGGCTGATAGGTAGGGACTTCATAATCTAGCTCAGTACTGCCACAAGATGTGAGCTGGTGTTCCAGCTCCTGGAGTCACAGGATGATGGGAGAACACCAGGTTTTCTTTTTTTCTTTTAAGCACAAGTATCAAGGACATCAAGTTGGAGAGAAAACTTGACCTCCCCTGTGGTATGGTCATTCCTTCTGCCAGGCAGAGAGAGAACACACACACTGCATTTTGAAAAATGCACCGAGTTATTTTCAGCAGCTGAGGATGAGAAAAATAATTTCTCCACTTCATTTAACAGAAACATGTAATTTTAATTCAGCTGAGGGTCTTGTGTAGACCATAGAGGAGCTTTTCACCAGAACTTCACTGCAGCAGCAATGGCTGGTTTTAGATTTTAGTGGTCATAATAAAAGAATGTGAAACTGAAACACAAAAAGGGTTAAAGTTAAACTATCTGGTGCACAATGACCTAACTTTTCCCCTTTAAAAGCATGGATTAACAAACATGAGTTTATCAAAGGGAGAAAAGAGAAAGATAGCTCAGAGAAAACCAGGTGCCATAGAGACCAATCACACCTTTCCAGTGTGTATGGATATATATTTTTAGCATAGCCAATAAACCACCAGATTGCTTCTTTCTCATCAGTAACACCTTAGAACCTGCTTACTGTCTTCCTGGGCAAGTAAATGCTGCTGCTAGCTCTAGCTGATTTGCACTTGTCTAGCTGTTCCTGCTAGGTGCTCCAGCTCTCCTCTTCCTCTCTGATCGCTTCTAGTTTGTAGCTCTGTAGCTCCACAGTCAGCATTGCATCAGCTTGTGCCTTCTGCAAGACCATGTAGAACCACAGGCAGCCTTCCTGCATGCAAGAGACTCTGCAGCTGCTTAGCAGGAAAACCTGGTTTCAGTTTAGCAAAAGAAAAGGACCGAGTAAGCTTTTCATTAATGAACCAGAAAAAATAAAACAGACCAGGAATAAAAAAAAAAACCCCACCCAGCTTTAGATTATATTAAGCACAAAAGTCTGTACTCCTTTCCTGTGCCAGTACCTTAACAAGGTGGGAGGGTAAAGCTCATCAGTTAACTCTTCTGAGGCAGCTGCCTTGCTGTCCTGGGGGCGGTCTTTTTCCCTGTTTCTCCAGGATTGCCCCTTCTTCTGTCCCTGCAAGCTCTTCTGTGTCCCTACCTCATTATCCTGCCGAAGGAGTTTGCTCTCCGTAACTGCCGGGGTTCCTAAGCTGCACTGTGCAGCATGCACAGCTCTGACAACTTCCCAGAGATGCAATTTCCTCTTGTAGCTTATTGTGAGAGTGTAAGGAAGAACTCATAGAAATAAATACAAGTGGCAAGCTTAGCATTTTGGTGTGTTTTTTTTTAAAATTACCTCCTCCCAATCCCTGTACTTTTCAAGAGCCTTGAGGGTCCTTCCAGCACCCTGTGTTCTTTAAAAGAGAGATGTTGAGCTAAGGCCTGCTCCATTGTCTGAGCCTATTCAGATCACAGCTGTTCTCCTAAGGTTTGCTAGCAATTCCACTAAAGTGATCTGTGATGTTAAGGGCTACGGAGCTGAAGGCCAGAAGCCATTCTTCTGGGAGCCTTCACACAGCATAAAAAAGCTCAAGGTGCCCTTCCAGCTGCTATCACAAATATCTCAGACAGCATGGCTCAGGGACATGCTTGAAGAAATCAAGGAAATCTGCCAGGAGATGCAAAGCACTGAATGGAGAGAGTATCTGTAAGGCTAGACCTCCATGGGCAGAATCAGATCAAGAATTGTCAGGAGGTCCCAGGGTACCTGGGCCACCACTAACACCCATTCATCATGAGGCAGACCCCTCCACAGCACTGCAACAGGCTTCGCCTGTGAACCGTTGTTTCTCTAAGCCACTCCCACCTTGGAAATTGAACTTTACTGTGTCAGTGCCGAAACTGGAGACTGGAGGCTATGGTAGCACTGTCTGAAATCCCCTGTCTTGTAAGGCTGAGGAGCCAGCGAAGAAATTCAGAGAGATAGGTGATGATGTGAAGAGGTAGGTGGTAAGGGTCTGGGAAACCTTTCAGGAGAAGAGGAGCCCATACATAAAGGACTGGCTATCCCTCTTCAGAACAGAGCTTGTCTGCTGACACAGGAAAGGAGAAAGGTTGTAGAGGAGTATGTCAGCTCTGAGCTGGGAAAAAGCACATTGTTCTGACTGGCATGGCCTACAAGGTGAATTTCACTAACATTTGGTGTGTCTAAGAAAGGATCAGTAGAGAAATAGAGAGCATAATCACACAGAAAATTAGGTTACCCGCAATTCTGTCTGCTTGGCGTGTGCCAGGAGACAG